>NC_138379.1:94495893-94521012 GCF_054177405.1 Leptonychotes weddellii | reverse complement strand
AAAAATGTCCCAACACAGAAAAGTCCATGACCAGACGGCTGCACTGGCGAATTTTACACTTAAAGAATTTAACACCAATCCTTCTCAAACTACCCCTGTCCCCTAAAAAAATCAAAGCAAAGGGAACACTCTCAAATTCATTTTTCTAAGGACAGTATTATGCTGATACCAAAGCCAGAAAGGACACTACCAGAAAAGAAAGCTATAGACCAATATCCCTAATGAATATGAATACAAAAATTCTCAGTAAAATACTGGCAACCAATTTCAGCAGCAATGATTAAAAAGATAATTCACCATGATCAAGTAGGAATTATTCCAATGATGCAAAGCTAGTTTAACACCCACAAATCAATGTGATATGCCACATGACCAAAATAAAAATAGGATCTCAATAGATGTAGAAAAATCATTTGACAAAATGATAAATGGGCACCCAATTACAATAAAAACTCAACAGAGGGGATATAAAGAGAACATACTTCAACATAAGAAAGACCACATAAGACAAACACACAGCTTACATCACATTCAACCATGAAAAGCTGGAAACTTTTCCTCTAAGATCAGGAACGAGACGAGGGGCCCCCTCTCACCACTGCTACTCGACATAGTACTGAAAGTGCTCGTCAGAAATCAGGTAGGAAAAGGAAATAAAAGGCATCAGATTTGGAAAAGAGTAAGTTAAAACTGTGTTTGCTGATGCCCTGATTTTATACATAGAAAATCCGAAGTATTACGCATGAAATTTATAGATCTAATCAACACATTCATAAAGCTGAATAAAGTTAACATCCAAAAAGCAGTAACATTTCTAGACACTGATGAATTATCTAAAAAGTAAAGAAAATGGTCCCATTTATAATAGCATCAAAAATAATGTAATACTTAAGAATAAATTTAATCAAAGAATTGAAGTATTTCTACACTGATAACTCCAAGACACTGAAGAAATAAACTGAAGAAACAAACAATTAGAAGGTATCCTGTGTTTATGGATTAGAAGAATATTTTTAAGATGTCAGCACTACCTGAGCCATCTATAGATTCAGCCCTATCAGGAGTCCAAAGGCATTTTTTTAATGACGTAGAAAAGACTATTGTAACATTGATACGGAACCACAGAAGACTCTGAAGAGCCAGAGCAATCCTGAGAAAGAAAATAGTAGAAGGCATCACACTTCCTCATTTTTGAGCCACATTGTAAAGCTAGAGTTAACAAAGAGTAGGAACTGGCATAAAAATAGACACACCAAAGGAACAGAATCGAGAGCCAGAAATAAACCGGTGCAGACACAGTGAGCTATTATTTGACAAGAGAGAAAAGATGGCCCCTCAATAAACGGCCCTGGGAAGACTGCATAGTCAGTCACATGTTAAAGACTGAAATTAGACCCCAACCTGGACACAGTCACAAAATTAATGTGGACTGGATCAAAGACTTAAACGGAAGACCAAAAACCTTAAGACTCCTAGAAGGAAACGGGGAGAGCTCCTTGACATGGGTCTGGGAAAGGATTCTTAGGATAGGACACCCAATGCAGGAACAAAAAAAAATAACCAGAACTCCATCAAACTAAAAACCAGCACAACAAAGTAAACAATCAACAAAATGAAAAAACAACCTATGTAATGGGGAAAAAAAAATCTGCAAACCAAATATGTGATAAGGGCTTAATATTTAAAAATAAATAATACATGGGGATCACAATCAAGATGGCAGAGTAGGGGGCTCCTGAGCTCACCTCCTCCCCCACTAGATATGGAGTAACTCTCTGAGAACAACCCAAAGAGAAGCAGAACAGTTCTTCCACAGCCAAAAACAGAAAATAAAATAAAACTTAAAAAGGTAAATGGGGCAGAGACACAGTCTGGTTGGAACCCACAACCCTCGTGTGGCAACCAACAAACAGTAGGGATGTCATAGATGCAGAGGTTCTTCCTGAGAAGCAAGGGTTCAAGCCTGACACCAGGCATCCCTGGCCCTGGGGACCTGCACCAGGGGGTGGTGGCCCTGCCACGTCTGGCCCTGCAGAACGGGGGGCTTAACTCCGAGAGCTGTGAAAATGAGCAGGGCTTAACCCTGGGAGAGCAGGAGGGCTCCACCCTGATGGGGCCGGCACACAGACTTACTTGCTTGGAGACCCAGCACAGAAACAACAGTTTGAAAAGCACCTGGGTCATAAGTGAGGGAGGTCTGCTGACTAATTTAGGCATCTTTATGGAAGTTTCTCTGGAAACGAAAGGGCTAACAGATGACATTTTCTTGCCTTCCTTCTGCCTGGCTGACCGCACACTGGTGGGTGCCGGTTCTCTCTCCATCCACCCTGAGAGCACCGCTTCTGCAACCCCACTGTTCCCCCGTGGGACCACCTCATCCCAACTGCCCACCAGGCAGGAACCCCTGCAAGTTGGCATCCACACCACCACACTTGGTGGGCAACCCTGGCTGGGAATGGTGCCCCTCCAAAGCAGTCCCAGCCCCGTCATACCCAGTGAGGCTCAGAAAGGACCAGCACCCCATCAGAGTGCCCCCCACCTGCCACACACAGCAGGGCACCTCAGGACAAGCAACTCTCCAAAGCAGCTCCCGCCTGGGGGTGGGGGGAGCCCTGCCGACCAGTTCACCTGCAGCAGTCACTGCCCAGCCACAACAGGGGCAGCACGTGAAGCCCACACAGGGGACATCCCTGGAGTGCCTGGTTTTAACGGCCTGAGACACTGTGTTTCTGGGCCCTGAAGGATGCCTTCTACATAAGGCTACTCCCTCAAGATCAGGAGACGTACCTAATCTACCTAAGACAAGCAATAAACACAGAGTCAGGCAAAATTAGGACACACAGGAATGTGTTCTAAGCAAAAGAACAAGACAAAACCTAAGGAAAAAGAACTAAATGAAACAGATAAGCAATCTACCTGAGAGAGTTCAAAGTGAGAGTCGAAAGATAATCATCAAAATTAGAAGAATGGATGAACACACAGAGAACTTCAAAAAAATAGAAAATATAAGAATCAATCAGTGCTAAAAACTATAATAACTGAAATGAAAAATACACTAGAAGGAATCAACAGCAAAGCAGAGGATGCAGAAGAACAGATCAGTGATCTGGAAGACAGGTGGTGGAAATCTCTCAAGCTCAACAGCAAAAAGGAATTTTAAAAATGAGGATAGTTTAAGTGACTTCTAGTGACTTCTGAGACAACATCAAGCACACTAACATTTGCATTACAGGGGTCCTAAATGGAAAAGAGGAAAAGGGCAGAAAATGTATTTGAAGAAATAATTAAGTTTTCTATCCTGGGGAAGGACACAGACATCCAGGCCCAGGAAGCACAGAAAGTCCCAAACAAGATAAACCCAAAGAGGTCCACACCAAAACACAAAATTAAAATGTCAGAAAGTAAAGATAAAGAGAGAAATCTTCAAAGTAGCAAGAGTAAAGCAACTAGTCACATAAAAGGGAATACTCCAAAGACCATCTGCTAATTTTTCAGCACAAACTTTTTGGGTCATAAGGAAGAGAAATATATTTAAGTGCTTTAAGAAAAAAACCCTAAAACCGAGAATATACCACCCACCAAGATCATCATTCAGAACTGAAGGAGAGATGAGTTTCCCATATGAAGAAAACCTTTTTTTAAAGGAGTTCATCACCACTAAACTAACCTTACAAGAAATGTTGAAGGGACTTCTTTAAAGCAGAAATGGAAAGGCCATAACTAGAGAGAAATTAAGAACAAAAAAACCTCACTGGCAAAAGCACACATATAATAAAGGTAGTGATTGATTATAAAGTTAGCATGAATGTTAATAGAGAAAAGTAGTAAAAATAAACTATAATAGTTAGAAGGTATACAAAACATGTAAAATATGATATCAAATACATAAAATGTTGAGGGGGGAATAAAAATGTAGTGCATTTAATTTTTAAGATTTTATTTATGGAGGGCGCCTGGGTGGCTCAGTTGGTTAAGCGACTGCCTTCGGCTCAGGTCATGATCCTGGAGTCCCGGGATCGAGTCCTGCATCACGCTCCCTGCTCAGCAGGGCGTCTGCTTCTCCCTCTGCCCTCTTCCCTCTTGTGCTGTCTCTCATTCTCTCTCTCTCAAATAAATAAATAAAATCTTTAAAAAAAAAAAGATTTTATTTATGGGGGTGGAAAGAGAGAGAGAAAACAAGAGCTGGGGGAGGGGGAAGGAGAAACAGGCTCCCAGCTTAGCAGGGAGCCTGATGTGAACCTGAGATCATGACCTGAGCCAAAGGCAGACACTTAACTGACTGAGCCACCCGGGCGCCCCAAATGTAGTGCTTTTAAAATGTGTTTCAACTTCAGGGACCATCAACTCAAAACAGACTGTTATATATATACACGGTATTATATATGAACTTCCAAAACTTATAATGAATGCAGGCAAAACTCCTTTTATTGTGCTTCACTTTATTGTGCCTTACAAGTACTGTTTTTCAATTTTTTTTTTTAACTAATTGAAGGTTTATGGCAATCCTGCATTGAACAAGTGTATTAGTGCCATTTTTCCAACAGCATTTGCTCACTTCATGTCTGTGTCAAATTTGGTAATTCTAGCATTATTTCACACTTTCATATTATTATATATGTTATGATGATGAGTTATCTTTGATGTTATTAATTCTTTTGGGGCACCACAAACTGCACCTCTGTGTGTGTTCTTACTACTGTACTGACCAGCCGTCCTTGTCTCTCCCTCTCCTCAAGCCTCCCTCTTCCCTGAGTCACAACAGTATTGGAATTAGGCCAATTCATAACCCTACAATGGCCTTGTAGGGCCCCAGGGCAGGCCGCCCCAAGATCGGCCACTTTGGCATGAAGACAAATTTGAATTAAAAGCCATCAAGACCCAGCAGATTCAGGAAAAGCTCTTGACCTCTCCCACAACTGCCTGTAAGAATCCACATGGAGGGCCCACTCCAGGAAGGGAGTGGTCACCACAGCTGCATGTTGGCATGAATGGGGGATGGTGGACAGGGAGGAACCCAGCAAGGCCTGTTTGTTCCAAGTCCTCTCTGCAACCCATCATTTGTGTGGCCCAGCAAACTTTTCCTTCTTCCAGAGGACTGCATTCCTTCCCTTTGAAGACTCAGACCTCTACCCTTTTCTCCTTAGTTCAGGATGATATATATACCTCATTGTGCCTGTCTTTGCAATTTCCCTGCCCGTGTGGACTCCTCATATATACGTTATTAAATGTGATTTCCTGTCAATCTGTCTCCTGTCCATTTGATTCTTAGTCCAGCTAGAACGACCTTGAGGCAACAGGATATTCTTGCTCCCCAACAGCTCTGAAGTGTTCAAGTTGAAGGAAGGGCCTCAGGCTCTCACTTTAAATCCAAAGCTTGAAGTGACTAAGGCTAGTGAGGAAAGCATGTCGAAAGCAGAGACGGGCATAAGATAACTTTCAGCCTAACAGTGACATTGTGAACGCATAGGAGTTCTACAGAGAAGTGAAAAGTGTCCCCCTAGTGAGCACATGAGTGAGAAAGTCAGCAAAGCCGCCTCATTGTCGACACGGAGAAGGTTCTAGGCATCTGAAGGGAGGATAAAACCAGCCACAATGCTCCCGTAAGCCAAAATCTAATCTGGAGTCTGAGAGCTGAGGAAGCTGCAGAAATTGAAGGCTGGAAGAGGTGGGCTCATGAGGTTTTGGGAAAGAAGCCATCTTCACACAACCACGTGTGAGCAAAGCAGCAAGTGCCGATGTCGAAGCTGCACAAGTTACTCAGAGAATCTACCTAAGATAACTCACGGAGGCAGCTACACTGAACAAAACAGATTTTCGGTGGAGACAAAATGGCCTTTACTGCAGACCCCATCAAGGACTTTCCCAGCCGGAGAGAGGTCAGTGCCGGGCTTTGGAGCTGGAAAGGACAGGCTGACGCTCTTGTTAGGGACTAAGGCAGCTGGAGACGCTACGTTTGAGGCCAGTGCTCATGTACTGCTCGGAAAACCCCCCAGCCCTTGAATATTATGCTCCATCTACTCTGCCTGTGCTCTAGAAATTGAACAACAAAGCCTGGATGGCAGCTCAACTATTACATCACTGTAATTTTTAAGTTTTTTATTTTTTAAGATTTTACTTGAGAGAGACAGTGCGAGTGAGCACAGCAGGGGCAGAGGCAGAGGGAGAAGCAGACTCCCCACCGAGCAGGGAGCCCGACACGGGACTCGATCCTAGGACCCCAGGATCATGACCTGAGCCGAAGGTGGATGCTTAACCAACTGAGCCACCCAGGTACCCCTTTAATTTTCTAGTTTAAAAAATTTTTAATAGTCCTGGACTTTTTTTTTTTTTAACACCTATTATGCCATGACCTCATAGAGAATGGGTTCCAGCAACTCAGGCTCCTTTCCGCTGGTTCTTGCCAAGTGTGCTTCTCAGGGTGGAGCAGGCTGGTGTTTCTGCTGAACTCAAACACCTTGCTCTTTGGCCTCCTTCTTCCTGATCATTTCCCTTCACAGGCTTCAGGAAGCTGTCTCCGCTCAATACGTACATTAGTTCTCTTGGCAAGAATCTTGCCCTTAACTTGCCTGTTCGCAATGGCATCGACAGCATGCTGGCTATCCCTGTAGACTCCTCCAGTTTCACCGTGGTAAGACTTGTGAGGTGCTCCTTTTTGAACAGTGCCCATTCCTTCCATGTCCACAGTATCCCCCTTCTTGAGATTCACTTGTATGTGGCTAAAGGAACAACGCCATGTTTTCTAAGAGGCCTCTCCTCTTTCCCTTTGTCTTGGTCATCTTGGTGAATTACTGGAAGATGGGGGTACAGGCCCAAAGGCCATATTGGATTATTTTAAGCCCATTGTTGAGACCTTGTGCTCAGAAAAATAGTTTCCTTTAAAAACATCAGTGCGGGGGCACGTGGCTCTCTCCGTTGGCAGAGCATAAGTCTCCTAAACCAGAGTTGTAAGTTTGAGCCCCATGTTGGGTGTAAAGATTACTTAAAAATAAAATCTTTTAAAAAACTTTCACTGCTCACTGACAACATACCTCGTCACCCAAGAGCTCCGATGCAGATGTCCAATGAGATTGATGTTCTCACACCTACTAACACGACATCCACCTTGCACCCCATGGAGCATGACAGAATTTCTACTTTCAAGCCTTGTTATTTAAGAAATACATTTCAGTAGGCTGCCAGAGACTGTGATTCCTCTGATGTGTCTGGGCACAGTAAACCGAAAACCTTCTGAAAAGGATTCACCATTCTAGATGCCAATAAGAATATTGTGATTCATGGGAGGTGGTCAAAATATCATCATTAAAAAGGGTTTTACAGCAGTGGACTACCATCCTCAGGGATGACTCTGAGGGGTTCAGGACCTCAGGGGAGGAAGTCGCTGCAGACAGGGTGGAAACAGCAAGAGAACTAGAATCAGAAGTGGAGCCTGAAGATGGGGCTGATCTGCTGCAATCTCGTGATCAAACTTGAATGGATGAGGAGTTGCCTCTTAGCAAAGGAAGCGGTTTCTTGAGATGGAATCAACTCCTGGTGAAGATGCTGTGAAGATTGTTGAAATGACAACAAAGTACTACAGAATGTTACATTCAGAATAATTCAGAATATCACATAAACTTGGTTGATAAAGCAACAGAAGGTTTTGGGAGGACTGACTCCAGTTTTAAAAAGTGTACTGTGTAAAAAGCTATCTAACGGCACTGCACAACACACAAATTGTTCATGGGAAAAAAAGTCAAACAATGTGGCAAAACTTCTTACTTTAATAAATCCATGGCCACCCCAGCCTTCAGCTGCCACCACCCCGATCAGTCAGCATCCCTCGGCACTGAGGCAAGACCCTCCACCAGCAGAGAGGTGATGACTCACTGCAAGCTCAGATAGTATTTTTTAACCAATAAGCCTTTTTAAATTAAGATATGTAGTTTTCTAAGACATAATGCTATTATATACTTAACAGACTACAGTGTAAACATAACTTTGAAATGCACTGGGAAACCAAAAAGTTAATTTAACTTGCTTTATTGTGGTGGTCTAGAACTGAAACCGCTGTGTCTTCAAGGTATGCCTGTTCACAAAAACTAAAGAAAAAGAAATCCAAACACTGAGGAAATTCATGGAATCACAAGGGAAGAGCAAGAGAAGAAAGGAAGAACTATAAAAACCAGGAAGCAATCAACCAAATGGCAATAAATGCATACATATCAATAATTCCCTTACATGTAAATGGACTACATGCTCTGGTCCAAAGACAGGGTGACCAAAGGGATGAGAAGAGACTCATCCACAGGCTGCCTTTCAGAGACTCACTTCAGACTTACCAATACACACACACACACACACACACACACACACACACACACACACATACACTGAAAGTGTGGGGATGGAAAAATGTATTCCCTGCAAATGGAAATAAAAAACAAGCTGGAGAAACAATACTCACATTGCACAAAACAGACTTTGAAAGGAAAACACAACAAAAGAAAGGTGTTACGTAATGATAAAGGCTTCAATTCCACAAGGGGCTGTAACGGTTTTAGTATCTATGCACCTGAGATAGGAGCACCCAAATAAAGAGGAATCGGCGACAATGGCAGGGGACTTTCAAACCCCACTGACCTCAATCATCAGAAAGGCCGCCAGTAAGGAAACTAGAGCTGTAAACGGCACACCGGAGGCTCAATGACCTGTGACCACAACCAGTAGGTCAAGGAAGAAATCCAAGACGCCATCAAAAAACACCTCGAGACAAATCAAAAGGGAAACATGCCCAAATCTGTGGCACAGCCAAAGCTGTTCTAAGAGGGAAGCTTCCAGTGAGACAGGCCTACTTCAAGACACAAGAGAAATTTCAAATCAACACGGATACCTAAAGAAGCTGAAAAAAGAAACAGGCCAATAAAAAAAAAAAAATCATTGAAACCAGGAGTGATTTTTTGAAAACCTAAATAAAATTGATAAAGCTTTAGCCAGATTCATCAAGGAAAAGGGAGAAGTCAAAATCAGAAAGTTAGGACACGTTACAACCGACAGCACGAAAACACAAGGGGTAAGAAGAGATTCCTATGAATAATTATGCCGACAAACTGGACAACCTAGAAGAAATGGATGAATTCCTAGAAACATATCATCTTCTGAGAGTGAACCAGAAAAAAACAGAAAATTTGAACACACCAATTACTAGAAAAGAAGTTGAACTGGCAACAAAAAACTCCCAACAAAAAAAAGTCCAGGACCAGGTGGATTCACAGGGGATTCTACCAAACATCTGAAGAGAAATTAATACCTACCCTACTCAAACTATTCCCAAAAACTGAAAAGGAAGGAATGTTTGTAAATCCATTCAACGAGGCCAGCATTACCCTGATTCCAAAACCAAAGACAGTAATAAAACAGAGAACTACAGGCCAATACCTCTGATGGACATGGATGCAAAAATCCTCAACAAAATGTCAGCAAACAGCATTCAACAATACATTAAAAGGATCATTCACCACAATGAAGTAGGGATGCCATGATGCTTCCCTATCTACAAATCAACGTGATACAACATGAAGGACAAAAATATCATCTCCATAGATGCAGAAAAATCACTGAACAAAAATCAACATCCATTCATGAAAAAAACTCTCAACAAAGTGGTAATGGGGGAGCATACCTCAACTGGCCATATATGACCGATCCACAGCTAACATTACACTGAATGGTAAAAAGCTGAAAGCTTTTTCTTTAAAATCTGGAACAAAATAAAGATGTCCATTCTCACCACTTATATTCAACATAGTAAGGGAAATCCTTGCCACAGCAATCAGGTAAGAAATAAAAGGCATCCAAAGTGGTAAGGAAGAAGTAAAACTTTCACTCTTCACAGATGACATGATACTATATATATAGAAAATCCTAAAGCATCTATCCAAGAAATATTAAGATAAATGAATTCAATAAAGTTGCAGGATACAAAATTTATATTCCTGAATTGGTTGCATTTCTACACACTAGTTACAAACAAATCAAATAAAACAATCTTATTTATAAAAAAGAATAAATTATCACTTAAACTAAATCACTGTACTCTGAAAACTGTAAGACAATGGTGAAAGAAACTGAAGATGACACAAATAAATGGAAAGATCCGCCACGCTCATGGGACGGAAGAATTTATACCGGCTTACCTCATTTTATTGCACTTCACTTTACTCTGCTTCGCAGATAATGAGGTGGTTTTCTTCCCTCACAAAGTGAAGGTTGTGCCAATACCACTTCATCAAGCAATTCCACTGATGCCATTTTTCCAACAGCATTTGCTCACTTCGTGTCTGTCACATTTTGGTTATTCTCACAATAGTTACAACAGTCTCATTTTATTTGTTATGGTGATCTGCAATCAGTGATAAAAACTTCTGGAAAGCTCATAATGGTTACCATTTTTTTGTAATAAAGTATTTCTAAATTAAGGTATGTACATTTTTAAAGACATAATCCTATTGCACACTTAACAGACTAGGGTATTGTGTAAACATAACTTTACATGCACTGGGAAACCATCAAATTCATGACTCCCCTTATTGCAGTCGTCTGGAACCAAACCTGCAATTTTCTGATGTATACCTACATTGTTAAGATATTCATACTGCCTAAAGCAATCCACAGATTCAATGCAATCCCTATCAAATAGAAGAATCCTAAAATTTGTAGGGAACCACAGAAGACCCTGAAAAGCCAAAGCAATCCTAAGAACAACAAAGCTGGAAGCATCACACTCAGATTCCAATCTATGCTACAAAGCTATAGCAATCAAAACAGTATGGCACTGTATAAAGACAGACGTATCGATCAGTGGAACCAAACACAGAGCCCAGAAAAAAACCGCATGCTTAAATGGTCAATTAATCTAAGATAAAGTAGGCAAAAATACACAATGGGGAAAAGACAGCTCTTCAATAAATGGTATTAGGAAAACTGGACAGCTACATGCAGAAGAATGAAACTGGACCACTTCCTTACACCACACACAAAAATAAACTAGATTAAAGACCTAAATATAAGACCTGAGATCATAAAACTCCCAAGAGAAAACAGAGGCATAAACTTGTGGACAGCAGTCTTAGTAGTATTTTCTGTACCTGTCTCCTCAGGCAACGATAAAAAAGGCAAAAATAAACAATTGTGACTACATCAAACTAAAAAGCTTTTGCACAGCAAAGAAAACCATCACCAAAACAAGAAGAAACCTATTGAATGGGAGAAGACATTTGCAAATGATTTATCTGATAAGGGGTTAATATCCAACATATAAAGAATTCCTACAACTCAACACAAAAAAATCTGAATAAAAAATAAGCAGAAGACCTGAATAAACTTTTTCCCCCAAGGAAGACATACAAATGGCCAACTAACACATGAAAAGATGCTCAACATCACTAATCATCAGGGGAATGCAATCAAAACCACAATGAGCTATCCCCTCATACTTGTCAGGATGGCTATTACCAAAAAGAAATAAAAAGTGTTGGTGGGGATATGGAGAAAAGCAAACCTCATGCACTGTTAGTAGGAATGTAAATTGGGGTAGCCACTACAGAAAACGGTACAGAAGTTCCTCACAACATTAAAAAGTAAAACTACCATATGATCTAGTAATTCCACTTAGAGGTATTTATCTGAAGAAAATGCAAACCATAACTCGAAAAGGTACTGCATCCTTATGTTTACTGCAGCATTATTTCCAACAGCCAAGATATGGAAGCAACCTGTGTGTCCATCAACAGATCAATGGATAAAGAATACATAATGAGCATGGATTGTACAATGGAATACTACTTCACCATAAAGAATGAAATCTTGCCATCTGCAACTATATGGATGGATTTAGTGGTATTATGCCAAATAAAATAAGTCATAGAAAGAGAAATGAAATACCTTATGATCTCACTTATATGTGGAATCTAAAAAAAGAAACAAGGGGCGCCTGGGTGGCTCAGTTGTTACGCGTCTGCCTTAGGCTCAGGTCATGATCCCGGGATCCTGGGATCGAGCCCCGCATCAGGCTCCCTGCTCTGCAGAAAGCCTGCTTCTCCCTCTCCACTCTACCTGCTTGTGTTCCCTCTCTCTCTGTCAAATAAATAAATAAAATCTTAAAAAAAAAAAAAAAAGAAACAAAAGAGACTCAAATGCAAGAACAAACTCATGGTTGCCGGCAGGGTGGAGGCTGGGAAGATGGGTAAAACAGGTGTAGGGGATTAAGAGGTACAAACTTCCAGCTATAAAATAAAGAAGTCACAGGGATTTAAAGTACAACACAGGGAGTATAGTCAATAATGTAATAACTGATGACAGATGGTAACCAGACTTATTGTGGCGAGCAATCTGTAATGTATATAAATGTCAAATCACTCTGTTGTACACCTGAAGCTAAGTTTCATGTGAACTACAGTTTTAAAAAGATAAAGAACTCCTACAACTCGACAGCAAAATGTCGTTAATCCAATTAAAATGCGCCAAGCACCTAAACAGACATTTTTCCAAAGCAGATATACAAATGGTCAATCAACAAGTACATTAAAGGATGCTCACCATCATCCAGTAAAAATAAAATGCACATCAAAACCGTGATGAGGTGTCCTCTCACGCTTGTTAGAATAGGTAAGATCAGAAAGACAGGAGATAAATGCTGGCGCCAATGTGGATAAAAGGGAATCTTGAGCGCTGCTGGAAGAACTGTTAAAGTGGTGCAGTCGTTGGAGACAACAGGATGGAGATTCCTAACAAAAGTGAAGAACAGAAATACCATGAGCTCCAACAGCTCCACTTCCGGGTGTTCATCCAAAGGACACGAGATCACAGTCTCTAAGAGATACCTGCAGCCCCATGTTTTTGCAGCATTATCTACAACGGCCAGATAGACATGGAAGTGACCCGTACGCCCATCAGTGGATGAATGGGTTAGGAAGTTCTGATATTTACACAACGGAGTATTATACAACCACCAAAAAGGACGAAACACCACCATTTTCAACAACGTGAATGGCCCTTGAGGGCATCACGTTAAGCAAACTAAGTCAGAAACAGACAGATACTCCATGATCTCACTTACATGTGGGATTTAAAACAAAGAAACCAACCAAGCTCAGAGAAAAAGAAACAGCTTTGGGGTCACCAGGGCAGGTGTAGGGGAGGGGAAGTGAAGAGGTGTGCACAAGGAACAAACGTCCAGGTGCGAGGACCAGGGGTGTGATGCACAACGTGGTACCTCTGGTTAACACCACCGCATGACACATAGGAAAATTCAGAGTAAACCCTCCCAAGTTCTCATCATAGGAACAAAAAAAGCATTTTCTTCTTTTTGTTTTGTTTTCTGGGTTTTTTTTTTTTCCCCTATCTCTGAGGGGATGGGCGTTAACTAAACTTACTGTGGCCATCACTTCACAGTGTAAGTCAAATCGTTATGCTCACAGCTTGAACTTACACAATGCTGTATGTCAATTATTCCTCATTAAAACCGTAAAAAAAATGAACTTTTAAGTGTAACACTGGCGTTACGATAGTTTAAAAAAGAGGGTCCTCATGTCTCTATGTAAAATAGGCAATCTCAATATGTGCACCTTTATGGTAAAAGCCACCAGAGTAGTCTTTCGACAAAGTTTTAAGCTTGTTTTCTCTGGAGAAAGTCCTAAATGATTCACATTAATGATTCCATCGTCTGTCAAGTCACTGCTGCTTTTCTCTTTTTTACCACACTGTGAGGTAAACAGAGTTAACAGGGATTAATTAACTTGGGATGACTGCTTTAATAGGAAATTTTCACAATGCAAACAAGAACAATTGTGAAGAACACGTGTTAAGATTGATATAAACAGAAAACACCAAGAATGGGCTTCAACTATTCTGTACAGCTTTTCATGTAAATCATTCTTCTGGTTACACAACTTAAAGAATTTGTCCATTTTTGGAAAGTTAGTCCCTATCCTTTCTTGGTAACTACAGGGCTCTTATCAAATCTAAACAATGTTAATCAAAATAACGAAATCCTCCGACTACTAGCGTCACCGCTATTCCATTCCCCCGTGTCCTGTCCACCTCCGGACCTCATGGGGGGTGCAGCCCAGCATGAGGATCACTGGATTTTCTGCCTAACCCCACCACGCAAGATTTTATACTTCTTTTCCAAAGAAGTTAGAAATGTGTTGTTGTCGTTGTGTTTGCTAGAAATGTTTGTAAAAGCTAACCTCCAGCGCCGACTCTGCTCGGGCTGCTTGGAAGCACCTGCGCCCCCAGCCTCCAGCCCACCCCGAGGTCACGACTCTCAGCCTCAGCTCCACGTGGAACCCCAGGCACGTTCTAGGCTTCCTCCTCCCCACTCAGATTTTAGGTGGGACCCAGACCGGTGTTTTTTATGTTCCAGGCAATTCTAATGTGCTAAGAAACTTGAAAAACATGGCTTTAAGACTTCTTCCAGTTTTAAGGCTTCATAATTTTAAAAATAAAAATGGAATAGTGGAACTAAAAGATGACCACTTCTAAGATTTATCCTGCAAGAAACGTCTTTAATAACCGGGTCACCGACCGAGTTCAAACAGCTTCCACAGTCACCCCGCAAATGTCTCCCACTCGAGGAAGCCCAGTACAGGGGTGTCCCCTCCACGCCCGACTCGACCTCATTGCCATTCTCGGCCCTCCCTCCCGGACTCCGCCTGCCCTGCCCTCCAGCCTGCAGTCATCGCTCGGCTGTTCTCAGGCTTCACTTCTCCACCTGTAATTATCCTCCAGGCCTGCGGGGAACAGGTGTCTGGTTTTGACAGGGCCAAGAAGCCCCTTGAGCTCAACCCCAATACCCAGCTGCCCATGTGCCCTCCACACCTGCTGCTCCAGCTGCCGCTGCCCTGGGCTGTTAGCCATTCGGGCGGCTTTGTTTAAGATCCCGCAGGGGCTTCCCACCACACTGCTATCCAATCCAAACTCCCTGAGGGGCTCCAGCAACCTTGTCCCCTCCCCTCCCAAACCCCCATTCCCCACATCACCTTCACGATGCTCCCTCACGTCTGGGCAGAGCTCGGATGGTCCTGCCTTGCCACAAGGTCCCCATCCTGACCCCGGGACCTCCAGCTCAGTGGGAAGACTGACCGCAGCAGGGCCCTGGTGAGCCAGGCCAGGTCCCTGCTATCCTCTGGGATCTGAATGGCCTGGTCTACCCCCTTCCCTGCACATCCCATCAGGGCCTGCTCCGAGACTTGATCAGAACATAAGCAAAGCAAACAGCATTGTGCTGGAACTTAGTAACACAACCGTAGCAACTCCCCCATTAACACTGAAGCCCCGTTCTTCCTAACTGTGGAGGGCATGGCGAGGGTCACCTTGGCAAAGGAGCTCCCAGCTAATCCCCCAGGTAAGGCTGCGGTACCAAGCATAAAAACTGGTTTCCTCCTCCCAGAGCATGTTTCTGCTTGTTTCAACAGAAATGTATGTGCGGTCTGGTGCTGAGCACTGGGGACGCGGTGGCTGACGTCGGCACTGCCCGTGAATGAGCTGACCTGTGGGCTGGGGAGGCCCACTTACCCCCTCAGACAGATGGGGTCCGCTGAGGGCCTGGAGCTGGAGGCTGGAGACCATTCCCCGATGAGGAAGGGAAGCTTGTGCACGATCGGAAAGCTGAAGGGGTGTTACCAGGTGAAGGGGCGGCGGGGGGAGCCGAGCTCTTCGGGACCCAGAACAGAATATGCAAAGGCACTGTGGCAGCGAAGGCGGACAAAGGAGGGAGTAAAGAAAACGCCATCGCGGCCAGACAGCAAGGAGGGACACATTTGGATTCTGGCTTGTGCCAGGTGCCACTTAATGGCAGGTGCTTTACATGCTCCCTCATTTATCCCACTAGACACTTGCATTTTATCAGCTTTTTAAATAGAAGGAACTGAGGCACCAGAAGGTTAAGTAACTTGCCCAAGGCCACTTAAAAGCAAAGCAATAATTCTTCTATCTTCCCTGAAATGAAACAGGATCCACATCTTGGGTGGGTGGGGGGAACATGAAAAGCTAGGGAATTACATTTGCTGTGGAGGGAAAGCAGTCAAAGCAGCTCTACCCAACAGGTGATGGAGTAAAACTGTCACTTTTCAACTAGCTGTTTTCACCTCCTAGGCCGTAACGGCAGTGAAACGTTTTACAGGAGAGTCTTAGTTCCTTTTTTAAGAAACGGTGCCCATGTAGTTAAGTTTGGAGTTTAAAAAAACCTAAAAACACTTGGTGGGAGTAATCTGAATGATTTAAAAAAATACTTTTCCAAAATTTCCACAGGAACTATACACTGTTTTCATCGTCATAAAAATTAAGAAGGTACAGACAAGCTAATAAAATGTCAGCCTAATTAAACAGTGGGCAAAGGATTTGAACAGACATCTCCCCAAGATGGGAGAAGGAGCTCACCTTCGTTAATCAACAAAGGAAAGCAAACCAAAACGCAGTGAGATTTGGTGTCATACTAAACCGGGGTTCCCAAACCTGATGTCCACCAAGCAATTCCTGGGACACCATCGTGTCTGAGGACTGTTCTGACTCACCCACCTGAGACAGTGTGGGATCCCACAGGTGAGGGCTGTCCCGCGAGAGCACCCTGGCCCCCGTCACAGGACGCAGGCTGAGCTTCACCCACTGCAGTGCGGAGACTCCAGTGACCTCTTCCTCAGGTTCTTCTCCTTTGCTAGAGCGGCTCACAGAACTCAGGAAGCAGCAGCTGGGGCAGAAACACTCGGGACCAGGTCAGGAGGGTGGGAAGGGCGGAGCTCCCGGGCCCTCCCCGGGGGCCGCTCTCCCTGAATCTCTACCGGTTCACACACCGGGAAACTCCCAACCCACGCTTGTGGGTTTTTATGGAGGCTTCATCACAGAGTCATGCCTAAGTCATTAGCCATCGGCTCCCCGAACCTCCAGCCCCCTCCCCTCCCAGAGTTTGCAGGGGGTGGGGGGAGACGGAAAGCTCCAACCAGTTAGCCACGTGGTCGTCCAGCCCCACCTTTGGGCGGGGTCCTAAAATCACCTCGTTAGTGTAACAAAAGACACCTTGATCACTCTTACCTTCGGAAACTCCTTGGGTTTTAGGAGCTGTAGGCCAGGACCCACGGAGGAAGACCAAATACTTTCGGGGAATAGATTTCGGTCATTCGAATGACCCAATATGTATTTCCTACAGATCTCAGTATGTCACACACTCACTAGGACAACCACGTCTGTGGATAAAACCACGCCAACTAGAGATGCCAACATGACTGGACCAAGGCTCTGCGGCGCACAGGCAATTCCGCACGCGCCACATCGGGACGGACGGCTCTGAAACTGGCTCGGTACAAATTATGCCCAAGGAGAGAGCTTCAACCTGGAAGGGGGTCCCCAGCACCTCTCGGGTTCCTCTTTTCAGGGAACATCAGTGATAAGTGGTCAAGGGGAAGGTGTATCCTGGGTGACACTGAGCTATGGTCTGGCCACTGATGAGAAACGCTGTCCATTCTGAACCACGTCACATTCCCTTGTAGCTTTGCCCAAACCTGTTATGAAAAATAATCTGGGGGGCGCCTGGGTGGCTCAGTTGGTTAAGCGACTGCCTTCGGCTCAGGTCATGATCCTGGAGTCCTGGGATCGAGTCCCGCATCGGGCTCCCTGCTCAGCGGGGGGTCTGCTTCTCCCTCTGACCCTCCCCCCTCTCATGCTCTCTCTATCTCATTCTCTCTCTCAAATAAATAAATAAAATCTTTTAAAAAAAAAAAAGAAAAGAAAAATAATCTGGGCATGTGACCTCCTTACACTATAAAGAATAAATTCAGCCATCCACAGACCCTAAAATAGAAGCCCTCTGACTATATCTAAAATGGGGAAAATTATTTTCTCTATAAGCTAAAAATGTGCAAATGATCTACTACAATACATTTTAAAAAAAAATCCTTCCATAACTACCCAACAATAATCATTATTACATTTTGGGTAATCGGTGTAGTCTTTTTGTCCGCCCCCCTCAAATGAAAAATTTTCTGTAGAATTACTAAAACTCAGTAAGACCCTGTAGAAAAGAATGTCAAGGTATGGCTATCCCCAGATAATGACTAGGGCATATAAGGAAATACAACCCTTCCATATAACGGAGAGTGACCTCAACTCCGGCTTCTCTGACCTCGAGTATCCATCCCACTCCGCGAGAAACAACAAAACAGCTGTAATAAAGGATCACCCTGGAGCACGGACCAGTCATGTCTGCAGACCCCGTACAGTGGCTCTTTGGTAAGGTAAGGTGGGAGTTACAAAATATGCATTTGGTGCCATGGTTCAGGTCAACCAACGTGTGTGCGTTATGTCCTGTGTACCAGGCACAGCGTTGGGATGAATAAATCGTGGAAGCCACTCCCCAGGAACTCAGATGAGACTAAAACCCAACAGAGAAGGGAGGAGTGCCAACCCCGATGTGGCGAGCCGTGTGACAGCGACGGGCGCCCCAGCTGCAGGCCACACCGCTGGCCGTGCCCACGTGCCCACGTGCCCCAGGAGCCGGCGGCACACCACATAGCAGTCTGCCAAGGAAAAATGTTATTTTCCTTTTGGAACTGACGCCCAATGAACCGTGTTAGGTCAACAGCACCAGAGAAATTGGTAATGTTCAAAATCAGTGTTTCCACAATTAGAAGGGTCTACGTTACCACAAAAGACAAAACAGTACGCATCACATCCTACAAAAATACACAAATTCAACACGTTACATAAGGCTTTTCAAGACCAAAGACGATCTGCGAAGAATATGCTAACGGTTATGGGAAGTGTTACAACCGAGCAACACATCATTGCTGTAACAGCTGCATTATCTGCTGTCCTTAGAAAAATGCTGCGGGGCAAGGCTTTCTTTCGTTCTCCATGAATTTCCCTGCTAGAAGGGGCAGATGCAACACCCCACGGACCCCGCAGGTGTCCTCAGCGTAGGGCGCTGAGCTTTAACAGCGGTTCACACCTGTGAGCGGCAGTATTTCAAAGGTAAGACACAGCGCAGTTGCAGGAAATGCGGCGAAGGGGCACAGACTGAGGTCCGCGGAAGGGAGCTTCAAATCCCGAAGGTGCTGTGCGACCCTGGGCAGGCTGGCTACCCCGCTGATGTTCAGCTCCCTCCTGGGTCACACGGAACCATCCTCAGTTCCGCACTGCGCGACGAGCAAATGCACAAGAAGTTTCTTAACACTGTAGGCTCTCAGGAAAAGACACTTAATAATCTAATAAGATATTAAAAAACAAAACAAACAAACCAGGTCCTCCACACGCCCGGCAATAACCATGATTACATTTCGCGGCAGCCTAGCTAGTCTTTTTTCCCCAAATGAAAACTTTTCCTGTGCAATGACTAAAGCTGAAATAGAAGAATATGCTCTGTTCGGCCGGAAGCCAGTAGGAAAGGCAGGGACGGCAGGGAGAGCGTGAGGCGGGCAGAGCGCGGAGACTCCCCAGCGGGGCTCAGCGGTGTGCTCACAGACGGTTACCAGCCTACGTGTCATGTTGTGTGTATCTTCCCACAATGAAATGAAACTAAAACCCCCACCACGACTGCTAGAGGCCAGGGCTGGGACGAGTTTGTGCCCTCAGCCCCTACACTGTCTCAGCGTGCCGCGGACGCCCGGTAAGTACCACTGAATGGGAGCCGACCAGCGGGGCTAGTGACAGGTCTGGGCGCCCTCGTCTAGTTCGCACCTCAGTCCGCGCTGAGGAATCAGGACCGGGAGAAGGAAACGAACCGAAACCTCGCTGACCGGCTGACTGCTGGCCCTGGGGACACCAGCGTGGTTCCTGGACCCTTCCACGCTGGTGACCTCAGAGACCAGAGGATTCGGGGACCTGCGGCTCGGGCTTCAAACCTACCTTCTGCCTCCTAGATGGCCGAAAACCCACTGCTTGAACCTCTTTAAACTCACCTGTTGGGTTAGCACTGTGGTTTCCTGAAGGCACCAAATTCTGTGTGTTTGGAGATCCTATAAAATAAAAAAAAAAAAAAGAAAAAACGTCCCGTGATGAAAAAGCATTTAACACTGATGTAAGAACAGCGGCGACAGGTTGCGGTGATGTGTGGGAGGCAGACACCCCCCGAGAAGCTCTCCTTTGCCAATACGGCTACGAAACACACCTGACCTGCCAGGAAATCTAGGACTGGATTACTGGGGTTTTCAACACAGAAAACATTTGGCTTAGGTAACAAACGCTTACATCCCACTCACTATGCACCAGCTCCTGCAAAGTTCATTCACTTACACGGGGACACAGAGATTGGTGAGAGAAGCCACTTTCCGTTCCTCCGAGGGGACTGGGCCACCTGGGAGGGGCCCTTTCGACGCAAGGGCACCCTTGGGTCTCACACCACCAAGACCCCTAACTTCATACCATGGAGAGAAGACGAAGGTAGGATTTTCTCTTTTTTCCCCACTTCCCCTTGGGCAACCACCAGTTTGTTCTCTGTATTTTAGAGTTTGTTTCTTTGTCTTTTTTTCTTTGTTCATTTGTTTCTTAAATTCCACATACAAGTGAAATCATATGGTATCTGTCTTTCTCTGACTGACTTATTTCACATAGAATAATGCTGTCTAGCTCGATCCACATTGTTGCAAACAGCAAAATCTCATTTTTTATGGCTGAGTGATATTCCATTACCCACCCCCATCTTTATCCACCCATCCACCAAGGGACATTTGGGCTGCTTCCATCTTTGAGCTGTTGTAAATAATGCTGCAATAAACAGAGGGCTGCATCTATCTTTTCAAATAACTGTCTTCATTTTCTCTGAATAGACATCCAGAGGTGGAACTGCTGGATCACATGTAGTCCTATTTTTAACTTTTTGAGGAACCTCCATACTATTTTCCAGAGTGGCTGCACCAGCTTGCGTTCCCACAAACTGTGCGTGAGGGTTCCTGTTGCGTGAGAAACACCTGTTGTTTCTTGTCTTTATTCTCACCATTCTAACAAGCATGAAGTGGTATTTCCTTGTGGTTTTGATTTGCATTTCCCTGATGATCAGTGATGTTGAGCATCTTTTCATGTGTCTACTGGCCATTTGTATGTCCTCTTTGGAAAAATATCTGTTCGGGTCCTCTGACCATTTTTTAATTGTATTTTTTTTTTGGTGTTGAGTTTGTATAAATTCTTTATATATTTTGGATATTAGCCCCTTAGGATTTTCATTTTTAATTGTAAGACTTCTCATAGAAGTAGGATTCTTTTAATTTTTAACTAGTACCTTAAGATTTGGAAAAACTTTAGAAGAATTCTATGCCCCTTGTCAGAGTGGTTTATTCAACCTGGGTCTTTGTATAATGGGATATTAAACATAATACACCACACGAGAAGACCCCTCAAAGTACAAAGTAAGCAAAACAACTTTGAAGGATCTATCTTTACTGTGTGTGCAAATGTCTTCCTCTTAATGCAACTATTCCATTTATCATAGTAGGATGTGATGTGAAGATTAAACCTGAAAGGGGGGCCTGGGTGGCTCAGTCGGTTGAGCGACTGCCTTCGGCTCAGGTCATGATCCTGGAGTCCCTGGATCGAGTCCCGCATCGGGCTCCCTGCTCGGCGGGGGGTCTGCTTCTCCCTCTGACCCTCTTCCCTCTCGTGCTCTCTGTCTCTCATTTTCTCTCTCTCAAATAAATAAATAAAATCTTAAAAAAAAAAAAAGATTAAACCTGAAAAAGATCAAGGTCAGCAGACTAGTCTCCGTAGAATGAGAAAGACCAGTCATGCCGCAGACTAAGGCAGGCTTCAGGGACTGATGAAGCAGTGACTCTTGGTTAAAACAAGTCAGTGCACCAGCGTCCTGCACCGCCTCAGCTGTATTTAGCAGCTGGTATCAAATACTTGCCAATGTCGGGAAGAGCGTCCTCCATGCCAGGCCTCCTGGGGAGCATGTCACTTCACTAGGTCACCCAGCTCTGCCGACAATTCTGGGACACGAAGACCATATGCAGTGACAGGAAGTGAGGCCCACAGAAGGCCACCCAGCTAGGAAGTGGCAGAGCCTGGATTTGGACCAGGCTGTTTGACTGCAAAGCCCGTTCGAGGGAGCGCCCGAAGGAAGTGCTGATTTTCTACTACAAACCTGCTTGTCCCCGGGCTTCTCCGTTGCTGGGTTACCAGCTGTTCAACCCCCACCCCAAGAGGTCAGCCTCGGTTCCTCCCTCTTCCCCACTCCCTCCTCCAGTCCATTAGCAGGTGATTTCAGTTTCACACCCCACCCCCCCCAGAGAAGGACTCCATGCACTTATGACATGCCGCTGCCTTCTGCCTGGACCACAGCAGGAGCCCCCTCCTTCTGTCTCCCCGCTCTTGTCACTCCTACGACGCATCATGTCCCGGCAACCTTGTTGGCTTAAAAAAGGAGACAAAAGCAGATGGTCTTTGCAGCTCTAGGACCCTTCTCCTTTCTCGACTCAATTACTTATGACGCACCTACTGCGGGTAGGTACTGGTTTTGTATCCTAGGGGACAAGGAACACCACGGCCATCTAACTACCAAGAGGCTGATGCTTTACTTGACAGAGACCAAGTATTAACATAGACCCATGCGCTGAATGGAAGAAAAGAAAGTTACATTCATGAAGAGGCACGGACTCAGTAAGGATTAATTTACTCTCCTTACTGGCTGCCCATTACGGTGGTGTCTGGTGCGGGAAACTCACTTTAGATAGGCCCTGACCCCCACCCCAGGCCGACAACGCTTGAACTACAGCTCAGCTTGGCTCACCTGAGAGTTGACAGATGTAATCAAGAGAGCCGGAAGTGGCCTTCTCCTGGCAACCTATTTGAACTCTTGAATACTACATTTCTGAAGCCACTTTGGACTTCTGTGCTAAAGGCTCAGTAAAGTCCCTGCTTTCCACTAGGGCTGTTCAAGGTGGGTTTGTCACTTGCCACCGAGAGTCCTGATGAACGGCCTCCCCCGGCCACGCACGACCACTATTGGCAGCTTTGCTAACTTGCTCATTGCCTCCCCCACCCCTCCAACTGACGGTGTTTATGAAACTACAAAGGAGACTATGCAGGATATTTTAAAAAAAGAATTTCCATGTTTTTATCTTCTACAATATCGTGGACTATAGCAGATTGTACATTTAAGCATTATCAACTTGAACAGCCAACACCACCTAAAGTGCCTTAGTGGCAAAATGGTGAATTAAGAGTTGGGATTTTTAATCTCTGAAATCAAACAGGTATTAGCTGTTTTACTTTGAATAAGTTAGGCAATTTCTAAGCCTCAGTTTTTTTCTATTTATAAAATGGGAATAGTACCGTGAGGATCCAACGGGATGATGTATGGGCCTCAATTAGCATAATGGGGAGTACACAGGAAAAATGCCTAGTAAAAAATACTGTCTAAGCTCTAGGATGATTGTTAAAAACTACTGGATTTCATAATGACACTTACTTGTTTTGAGAAATTCTCTATAGAACATTCTTTTACTCTAATTTCAGTGACATTAGAGTCTGTAGAAATGCTTTCCAGCTCATGTTCATTATACTCGTTCATGAAATGAAGGCTCTCCTCTAGGAGAGCCTTCATTCCAAGACTTCCAAATAGCACTAGCCTCTAGAGAGACTTTAAGTAATAAACAGAACAAACAGTATTAAAATAGCGCCCCCCCCCCAAATCTGTTATTAGGGCAAAAAAAAGTAAAGCAAGGATACTTAGTTTCTCTAATCAGTAATTCATCAGAGAAACAATAAGGTTTACTTTCACAAAATAACGAATAAAAGAAGGGAGACCCTCTATAAGTATTGGTATAAAATTAGCACCAAAATAGACTGATTCGGTCCAGATTGTTCACCTTACAGTGAAACATCTCATAATATTGAAAATATGATGGGTGTGATTTACTGATCATTGTTTCCTTAAATAATCTCAGAATCAGGTCTGCAAAGCCGGCTTGTGACATGCACAATTCAGCAAAGGAAACAAAAAAATCAGCAAAACAAACGAAAATTGTTATTGTCGCACTCAGCCAGATTATTCTAGCCGAAGCAGGTGTTGTGCCTGAACTGACATCTTTATCTTTTCCTGGATAAAACTAATCTCAGGCTAAACAAACAGCCGATGGACAGAACTTAAAACTACGCAAAACTCGGGTCACTGAAAACAACCTACCCTAGTTTACCCGCCATTACCCAGTGACCCGACCGCTACAAGAGCTGACCAAAGGAAAAGGCTTCCCGGCCTCTTCCCTGAAGGGTTTTTAAAGTCCCCAGCCCCCCCGCCCCCCCAGAACCACCGCCTCACGGTGTTGAGCGCACCGACCGCGCCGTGGGCGCGCACACCTGGCAGCGGGGGCCCGAGGACTGCGCCGCAGGTGCGCGCCGCGGCAGGTGCCCACGGCGCGGGGCGGGGGCGCGCGCCCCCGGGGCGCCCCGGGAGCAGCTCGCGCTCCCCACAGGCCCCCCCTTTCGGCGTCTGGGGGCCTCGGGGCTAGAGAGCGTTGGTCCGAGGCCACTCAGCCAGTCGCGGATGCGCGGGGGTCCACCCCGCTAGTTTACAGAAGGGGGCCTGGGGGCACGGACGTCAGGGGAGGGGGAAACCACGAGCCTGCGCCCTCCGCCGGAGGGTCACTCAACAGGTGACGCGCTCCGCCGGACCTGCGAGCGTCGCTGGCGGAAACCCGGAGGGGCCGGCCCGAGCCTCAGTTTCCCCGGGCCCGCCCCACGCGCGCCGCCTGAGGCGCGCACTGCTTTGCGCGCCCCCGGCCCCCACTTGCGGGGCCCGCGCTGGCGCCCCGCCGCCACCTACCTTCCGGGCCCGAGCTGTCCACGGCGGCCTTCAGCAGCGCCAGCACCAGCAGCGCGCCCAGGATCAGCGCGGCCCAGGCGCCGCGCGCGCCGACTCCCATTGTTCCGAGGGCAGGACGCGGCTGCCTCGCGGCTCCCCGACCGAGCGTCCGCGGCGCCACAGAGCGGCCCTCTGCGCACGGGCGCCGGCTCCGCGTCGCCTCCCGCCGCCGGCCCCCCAAATGCCCAAATAGGGCGCGGGAGCCGGGCTGGGGCTCGGGCCGGGGCGGGGCCGGCGCGGCGGGGGCGGGGCCGGCGCGGGGGCGGGGCTTGACGAGGGCGGTGGGGCGGGGCTTGGGG
>NC_138379.1:94351848-94495393 GCF_054177405.1 Leptonychotes weddellii | reverse complement strand
CGCCGGGCCTCTCGGGACCGCGGGCGTGCTGGGCTTCGCTGGGCCCGGAAGGAAGTCTTTGATCGACGCGGGTGGGGCCCGGGCTGGGAGGAGCGGAACTCCGGTGGGCGGGAGACCCGCAGGGGTGGTGGGCCGTGGGAGCGTTCTTCTCGGGTGACCCCGCCTGAGTTGGGCCGGGGGTCTGTACAGAGGCACTGTTCAAATGCACGCATGCAACAGCCGTGATCTGTGCACGCGTGGGCCCCTCTTTGCGAGAGTCCGCCCTCCGCCACGTGGCTTTCAGGAAAGACCTGCGGTACTGCCTGTTTTCCCGACACATTCCAAGAGGAGTTTGCTTTTAGGAGAAAAGCCATATGGTGCTCATGTAGGTCTGTCCTTAAAAGTGTGGGAAGGCGAACTGTGGGGAAGCGGGGAGACCGAACTCCCTCGACCCCGGCTCAGTTTCACAGGAACGATCTCCTCTCGGGTAGGGGCACCACGTTGTACCTCATCGTCTTGCCCCCGTTCCCTGCACGTCGGGATAAAGATGCACTCTGCGGAAAGAGAGGAATGCGGGGGGCAGGGGGCGCGAGCGTGGGTAGCAAGTATGGCGCGGAGGCCCGCCGGTACAGATCCAACCTCGTCCCTTGTCTCCCGGGGTCTGCCGTCCCAGTTCGGATGGAATAACCTGTTCTGAAGAGTTTTTGGTCCAGTCCCTCTTAAGCCCTCGGAGCCAATTCTACTCACCTGTCTTGATTTGCAATGCTTCCTAAGTTTGCATGTTGTTCTTGCTAAGAACCCATAGCTGATGCGGGAGAGCCACCAAGAGTCCTGCCTTGGGTGGGAAACCTCCCCGAGATGATCTCAGGTAAGTCCATCAATATGGACATGACTGATCATAGAGATTAAATGGGGCCATCTGTCCTAAATTTACAGACTTCCATCTGTTGATTCAAGCAAGCCAGCAAATACTCCCTGGCATCCACCATGGACAAAAAAGCAAACACTGCACATTTAGGTTTTGGTTACTCTACTCAACTGGGGAATCTGGTTCAGGAATGAATTGTTCTGGTGACTGTCTAGCCCATCAACCAAGCATTTCACAACCCAGGTTCAACCTGCCTTTCCAGCCTTGGTTCTGCCGCCCATGGACAAGGGTGCTTTCTGGTACCTGGGCATTTGCGTACATTGTTCTCTTTCTGAAACGCCCTTCTCTTGTTCTTTTGGCCAACCTACGTCTAATGCTTCCTTTAAGGCTCAGTGTACATGTACCTGGGAGTATGGGGTGGAATATAAGATGCCTCCAGAAGAGAAATGAGAAATATGGAAGACAAGATGTCCACTTGCCGTTTTCTCCTGGGACTGACCTTGACATTGACGCCCTTTCATCTTGTCTGTTGTCTGATTTCTGCACCACCAGCTTTGCTTTGACAACAGCGGCACAGAACTGGGGGTCGGCGCACAGTTTCCTCCAGTCTGAGAAGGGGGTGGTGGAAGGGGCAAGGGACTGTGTCTTTCCTGCCCTCTTACAAAGTCCTAGGAGAGGTCTGGACTCCCTGGGGAAGATCTAGTCCCAGTGTCATGTCAGGCTCTGCCCCCGTCACTGGACGAACACTTGACTTTGGTGCCGTGAGAAATTAAAAGAACAGTGCCAGAGCCCTTGGCAGTCTGGCTCTCCCCTACTTTTCCAGCCTGATGTCTGGTTCCCTCTCTGTAACCTCACTGGACTCCTCAAAGTTCTGCAAACATTCCAGAGCCTTCCATGCTGCTGTGTGTTTGCTCCTGCTCTTCCCTTGGCCAGGATGCCTCCTGATCTCTCCTAGGCAGTTCTCGCTCATCTCCCAGGATTCCCTCCTGTGTCACCCTCTCCCCAGACATCAGGCAGATTTAAGTGCCCTGATCCCCCTGCTCATACTTCGATCACAGCAACCAGCCAGCGTGATCTTCCTAGAATGTAAGTCACATCATGCTATTCCCCTGTGACCTTCCAGGGTCCAGAATCATGGCCCTTACACAGCATCATCCCTGGGGCTCTTCCTGCCCTGTATTCTACCTTCTCCCCTTCACTTACTCAGCAGCAGCCTTTTAGTTTTTTAGAAATGCCAAATCAGTTCCCACCCCAGAGCCTTTGTGCTGGCTGCCCCCTCATGCCATTTAGGTGTCTGCTCATCTCAGAAAAGCTCTTCTTGGATGCCCTACCCCACAGTTCTAAGTGACTTTGAAGCATCTAGCACTATCCATCATCATGCTCATGTATATGCTTATTGTTAGGCTCTCCCTCAAGGATGCAAGTTTCATGGAACCAGAGACTATCTCTGAAAGCACATTTCTGATTTCACTCCCATCACGTATTGCTGCAATACAGTGGACACTGGTCATATTTATGGCCACTCATCTCCTTTTGATTAGCTTGCCTTCCTTTAGGTGTCAAATCCCCAGCCTCCTTGGCAGCCGGGCTCAAGAATGTGAGCTAGGCTCTGCCAAGCTGGCTCATCCGTGGGAAACTTAGATGCAGGTTTGAGCAGCCCAAGGGAACTGGCCCCGTCTGGAGCCGCCGGCACTGCGGGTACACATACCAGCATTGGCCAGGAGCTGCAGTGTAGACACTTTCTCACTGGAACTAGTTTTGCAGGGTTTGGGGCGTAGCCTCAGTCGTGATTCTCTGCACTTTCCAACAATCCCGAGAGCTTCCCAGTATCTTCAGCATCTTCCTTCTCTGCTCCATTAGCAACACTCAGCTTTTCTTTCCGCAACTAAGGATCCCGACTCTTTACAGTTGGACATGTCTTCTCCCCCCTCCGTCAGATGCTCTTAGAACGTGGTGGACAATGTCCTAGCAGAGTTCACAGTCTAGGGACACGCTGTCTAGTTGCTGATGCAGAGTGGTGGATGCTACGATGAGATCTTGGAAAAGCACGTATTGGAGCGAGGGTCTGTGTCTATCTGTACCTGGGAGTCCAGCGCACTTCCCATCGTATCGATGGCATGGAATGAAGGTGGGTGGACATAGAGCAAAGCTCAGGGACTCTGCTCCCTCAGGGATTCTGTTCTTCTCTCCATTCTGTATTTCCCATACGTCTGTGTCTTAGAATGAAGGTCCCCTGGGCACGAAGCAGAGACGGGGACCATCATTCATTCAATCAGCTAATGTCCAAAAATTTAGTGGACACATGTCATACACCAGGCATGGGGCTAGGTGCTGGGAAATAGCGAATAACACAGATTCCACCTGCCTCATAAAATGATAGACCCAGTGAGTGGTTTAACAGTGAGCTGGTTTTGAGTTAAGAATGGCAGAGTCTGGGGGCACCTGGGTGGCTCAGTTGGTTAAGCGACTGCCTTCGGCTCAGGTCATGATCCTGGAGTCCCGGGATCGAGTCCCGCGTCGGGCTCCCTGCTCGGCAGGGAGTCTGCTTCTCCCTCTCCCACTCCCCGTTTGTGTTCCCTCTCTCGCTGTGTCTTTCTCTGTCGAATAAATAAATAAAATCTTTAAAAAAAAAAAAAAAGAATGGCAGAGTCTGTTTCTCTTGTGACTGCACAGAAGGTCCAGAGATTTCGGGTTGTATCACTGAAACCTGCTTATATCCCACTGTAAGTTCTTATTCATCAAAAGAGAAAGAGGTGATCAAGGACCGCTCATCTGGTTAGACGTGCACAGGTAATTACCTTCTAGCGACGTGTGAACCAATCTGTTGATACGTCAATATTTGCACGAGGAGCGAATCAGAATTTGCCGGACTTCGAGACCGTGAGGGAGCGGCAACTTTGACAAGGCAGGGGGAGGACCTGACAAAAGAGTGTGAGTTGGTCTGTGGCCATTTCCGTGTTCTCCACAGTTTCCTGTCAACTTCCATTTCAGCAGATTGACAGCCCGTTGTACACTGTGATTAAGTCTTCATGGTGAAGGCTGATTCACTGGGTCCCCTCCTCTTCTGTACCTCTGCTTCCTCTCTGTGTTCTGGAGCCCCTGCTTTCCTCACACCTTCTTCTTCCCTCCGCTTTCAGTTTTTCCTTTCTGTTTCTTCCCTCAGAGTACCACTCATCCAAAAAGCGCTCCTGGGTATCGATTTTGTATTCAGGCTCTGCAGGATTCTCGCATTAAGGCAAGAGAAACAGCAGAAATACAACACGGCAAACGCAAGTAAAGGTGAAGATTCAACACACAGAGAACAGTGAGGTTCCAAACATGGAGGTCAGATTAGAAAGAGTTCTGGGTAGACTACGGTTTTTAAGGAATGACTTCTCAAAAAGGGAGCGGGGAGCTGTGTCTGAATCCAGAGGAATTGTTAGGGGAGAGGTGGCGGTGGTGAGTTTCTGGTGTGCAATCGGAGCAGGATTACGTTGTGCCAGGAGGACGGGAGGAAGATGGGATCCAGGCTCAGAGGCTTCAGGTGGTGGGCACAGGAAAGTCCCACGGGCTCTTCCACTGTTAGTTGCAGGTTGTTCATCAGCAACTGCCCTGCCTCTCGTCTCTGGACAAGGCTCCAGGGATTCAGCTTACCTGCAGCCAAAGTCACTGACTGCCACCTACCCCATTCTTTACTGTTCCTATTTCTTCAAGCCTTCATGTGGACGAAGCTCCAAGTCCCCCGCCATTGTTCCTAGCTGCCCCTGATCACAAGCACTTTCTATAGCAAGAGTTTCATTGCTAATCATGGCAAAGAAATTGACAAAAGATAAAATAGCTCTTATGAGGAAGTAAAAAAAAATATCTGAAATAAAGTTCTTACAGTCATGATCCCTGCTCAATATTTCCTGCCTCCCATCTGGGAAATGGGGGCATAGGGCTTACCATCCATTCACTCAGCAGAAGTTGGAGCCTTGGAAAACACACACAGCCCCACAAGGAAGCACCAGAAATCAGGGCTCTGCTGAGGAAACATGGCGGTTACTTCAGAATAAGTAGTCAGGAAGTCTTCTCTAAGCACATAACGGTGGTGCTCAAAGCCGTGAGTCCTTACACGGAGCCATGTGAAAAAACCAGGGGAAGTACAGCTCAACCAAGCTCAGTGTGTTGGGGGACCAGAAAGGAAGTCACTGTGGCTGAAGGTTAGTGAGTAAGGGCAGAGGGGTACACAGTGAGGTTTGGGGGTTTTCAGGCGAGGAGTTTGGGTTTTTTTTTTTTTAAAGATTTTATTTATTTATTTGAAGAGAGAGACACAGCGAGAGAGGGAACACAAGCAGGGGGAGTGGCAGAGGGAGAAGCAGGCTCCCGCGGAGCAGGGAGCCCGATGCGGGGCTTGATCCCAGGACCCGGGGATCACGACCTGAGCCGAAGGCAGACGCTTAACGACTGAGCCACCCAGGCGCCCCAGGACCACAGTTTTTTTGTGTGTGTGTTTTTTTTAAGATTTTTATTTATTTATTTGACACAGAGAGACACAGCGAGAGAGGGAACACAAGCAGGGGGAGTGGGAGAGGGAGAAGCAGGCTCCTCGCTGAGCAGGGAGCCTGATGCGGGGCTCGATCCCAGGACCCCGGGACCCTGACCCGAGCCGAAGGCAGACACTTAACGACCGAGCCACCCAGGCGCCCCAGTAGTTTGGGTTTTAATTTGAACATGATGGAAAGCCATTCGAGAATCGGCAAAGGGACATGTTATGATTTATGTATTTAGGGAGGGTCGCACCAGTTGCTCTGGGGAAGAGGAGTCTGGTTAGGGGGCTACTGTGTGGTGTCTTGAACTGGGGTGGGAGTGGGACAACGGAAGCAGCGAATGGGTTCGGGGCGTAGATTGGGTGTGCAGGCAACAGAATGAGATTGTTAAGAGAAAGAGGAAGTAAGGCTGACCCCTAGGTTTGTGGCGTGAGCAACTGGGTGGGCAGTAGCTCCACACCCCCTCTCCTGGAATACTCACACGCACTGTCTGAGCTCTGTCTCGCTGTCCCTCTGTCATTTCTGGGTCCCTCATGGCGGCCTCCCTCCAGAATGCACACAGAGAGCGCCTCGGTGGAACCCAGCCTTTCAATGATATTCTGTTGGTGTCTGCATGGGTCAAAGGGTCCCTGAGCCTCACCCCAGAGTAGTGCACTTTGGGTATCACCTGGACTGAGACAGAGAGGAAATAAGAAATATCGTTGAAGAGATGTAACTGTTTTTTGGAGGATCATTGGAGTGTTGGGGAAATAAAACAGATTCCAACAAAGACCCCTCTGTGCTCTCTGTCAATACAGAAGAGAAAGAGAACACGGTCTCAATGTGATAACGTGGACATAAGCTAAAAGGGACTACAAAGTCTGGAGAGACTTTACACAAATTTATACAGAACGTAGAAGAGAGAAAAATGAAAACTTATTTCTGTGGCAGACAATAGGGTGTGCCTTTTAGAAAGAGAGTGTGTGTGCATGAGCAAGGGGAGGGGCAGAGGGAAAGGGAGAGAGAGAACCTCAAGGAGACTCCCTGCTCCCTGCTGAGCTTGGAGTCTGACACTGGCTCAAGGGGTGGGGGGGGGGCTCCTCAATCTCATGACCCTGAGATCATGACCTGACCCGAAATCAAAAGTTGGACACCCAACCGACTGAGCCAACCAGGGGTCCCTCAAATGACTTTAAATGCCCTTTGATTGCTGAACTAATTTCTTAATGTGGAATGGGAGGCCCTGCAGGACCTGGGTTGGGTTACCCCTCATTAGAGACTCAGAGGAGTGTTAACTTCGAAGGTGATAAGAAATCGGTAAAAATCATCCAAAAGTTCTTTGCTGAGCTTTCCCTGTAATTGCAGCATGGAGGAAGGAACAAAATAGTATAAGATGTGGCCAAGCTCTTAGGCTCTTATATTTGGGTAAATGAAACTTTTCCGTATGACAGGTAAGTAATAACATACCACCAAAAGGGATATCTGAGACGGTGAGGGCTGCTGAGTTGGGAGGAAGAACCACCAGGGGTATGTTGGGGCCCTTTCCTAGAACTAAATATCTATTTTTCCTTATTGTATTTTTTAAGCTTGCCTCCCCAAATTGTAATAATTCTTTTAAATTTTAAGCGTCTGCAATTCCAACTATATATATCACACAAAAACACCATTCTTAGAAAAAAAAAGCTTGGGGAAAAAAGGACTCAGGCTTTAATAGTTATTTTTCTGATAGATAGTTCTCTAGGTAACTCTTCTTTTTTTTTCCTTTCTACTTCTGTGAATTTGCCAATTTTTCTAAAATGAATATTTATTGCATTTAAAGTAATATTTTTAAGCCCTTATTTTAGGACAGTAAGTGTAATAATGATAAAAAATGTGTCTATGATTACTCTACAATTAGGTACTAGGCAAAAGACAAACATGATTTAATCTTCTCTTGGAGCTTAGACCTGAGGAAGAAAAGAATAAAACAAAATTTTCTCTGTGATGGATGAGCAAACTCCAGAACTCACTCAAATTCTTTCCCCCAAAGATATCAGAGAGTCCCTTTCCAATGGTCCAGTCTTTGTGCAGATGTTGCCGCCATCTGCCTGATCGCCTGACTTCTATCTTGGTGGAGTTAACCTTGGAAAGAGGATTGTCTTGGGACTCAAGATACTTGTTTGTGATAGCTGATCTGCAGTTGACTTTCTGTGTATATGGTCAAGTTATCTAACCAGTTTTACCCTTGATTTCTTCACCTCAAAAATAAGGGATTTACGTGCGTTGCTGATGGGAATGTAAAAGGGTGCCATTGATGTGGGAAACAGGTTGGTGATTCCTCAAAGGGTTAAATATAGAATTATCCTATTACCCAACAATTTTACTCCTAGGTTTAGACTCAAGGAATAAAAAAGGGACTCAGATATTTCTAAGCCAATATTCATAGCATTTTTCACAGTACTGAAAGGTGGAAACAACCCATCAACAGAGGAACAGATAAACCAAAATGGTAGACGGTAGACGGATAGAAACTGTTCGACACCAGTGAGCAACGCTCAGACGCCAGCTGGGTGTCCAACGACTCAGTTCACTTCTGACACCATCTATGTGGAGAGAGCATCAGATTGCACAGGGGAGGGGTTCAGTCCCCCCTCCCCCACCAAACACACACTTCAGAGGCCACCTGCCAGTCACCCAGATTAGCTGTGCTTCTGACCGATTGGCTATAAATCAGAGGCTCCCATGGCCCGTCCTTGGGTTTGATGAATTTGCTAGAGTGGCTCACAGAGCTCAGAGAAACATTTTACTCATGAGATTCCTGGCTTATTGTAAAAGGATGGAACTCAGGATCAGTAGGAATGGGGGGAGGGCACAGAGCTTCGCCCTCTCTGGGGCACCTCTGTCCCCCAGGTCTCCACAGTGTCACTCTGCCTGCTCTCTGAGCCCTGTCCTCTTTGGTTATTTATGGATGCTTCATTTCATAGGCATGGTTGATTTAATCATGGGTCACCCGCGAGCATTTTTACCTACAGCCCCTCTCTCCTTCCTGGAGGTCAGGGGGTGGGACTGCAAGTTCCAACCCCAAATCACCTGGTTGGTTCCCCTGGCAACCAGTTCTCCCCACCCCACCCCCCACTCAGGTGACCGAGGGGCTTTCCAAAACCCACCTCATTAACATAACAAAAGACACCTTGAACTTTCTCACAGCTTGGGAAATTCTGAGGGTTTAGAAGCTCTCAAGCTGGAAAGGGAAATGAAGACCAAATATATGTTTCTTACTATAAACCATAATACCCGGGGCGCTTGGCTGGCTCAGTCGGTGGAGCGTGTGACTTTTGATCTTGGGGTCATGAGTTCAAGCCCCATGTTGGACATGGAGCCTCCTTAAAAAAAAATCACACTACACAGCATAGAGAGGAATATTCTTCAGCCAGCAAAGGGAATGAAGTTCTGATGCATGCTCTGCGTGGATGAACTCTGGAAACATCATGCTGAGTGAAATGAGCCAAGCACAGAAGGCAAATAGCCCGTGATTCCACTCCGTCGAGGTACCCAGCATCGAGACAGAGTAGGTTGGAGGTTACCAAGGGCTGGGGGTCGGCAGAGTGGCAGTTATCGTGTAATGAGTACGAGTGTCTGTTGGGGTAATAAAAAATTCTGGAAATACCTAGTACTGGTGGTTTGTACAACACTGTGAATGTGATTAATGCCACTGCATTGTACACGTAAATTTATTTTTTTTTCCTTGAAGATTTTATTTCTTTATTTGAGAGAGAGAGAGCATGCACAGTGGAAGGACAGAGGGAGAAACAGACTCCCTGCTGAGCAGGGAGCCCGATGGGGGACTCGATCCTAGGACCCCCTAGGACCGCAGGATCACAACCTGAGTCAGCCCTGAGACAAAGTCAGACGCTTAACTGACTGAGCCACCCGGGCTCTGTGGGCAGGACGCACCTCCAAACAGCCCTGCACGCTTCCTTTCTTATTCCCGGCTGGCCTCATTAATCCCTGACTTGGTTTCTTGCCTGTCCTGTGGCATTTGAATTTGTGGCCCCTCGCATAAATCAGTGATCGGGTGAATTGTTTCTGAGAGCCCTTTGCTTGGGTTGTCAATTTTTAAAAAGCGAAGTGTCAGAGAAATTTATTTTTCTTTTAGTTCCTTTCTTACCTCATCTACAACATGGAAGGAGCTGGTCTGGGCGACCACCCAGGATTTCAGGTTTCCATAACTGACACACATGTATGTGAGTAATTTTGTGAGCATAGAGTTCAAGAGAATACTTAAAGAGATTTTTCACGCATGCGGTCTCTGAAGTTCGATCATGGCTTCCACGAATATTCAAGCATTTTATCACAACTTTGAAAAGCCTCTACTTTTAATTGGGTTTATTTTCTATTTCAAAAAGAGTCATAAGTATTACATGAAGGTTGAAAGAAAATTTAAACAATACTCAGAAGTGCGTAAAAAGTCCTTCCTCTCTTACCTCCCTCGGGGGAAACCACAGGTGTGGGGTGATTCTCTTTTCAGATCTCTGTTTTTGTTTGTAGTTTGTTTTTGTCTTTGCACATTTAGTTATGTAGAAATTTGCATGTGCATTTATATCAACATGAAAACATAGAACATAGGTCTTTTTTTTCCCCACAAAAAAGGAATTATACTCCAGTTACTGTTCTGCAACTTGCTTTTTATTTATTTATTTATTTTAAAGATTTTATTTATTTATTTGAGAGAGAGAGAGAGCATGAGGGGGGGAGGGTCAGAGGGAGAAGCAGACTCCCCGCTGAGCAGGGAGCCTGATGTGGGACTCGATCCCGGGACTCCAGGATCATGACCTGAGCCGAAGGCAGTCGCTTAACCAACTGAGCCACCCAGGCGCCCTGCAACTTGCTTTTTAAATTTGACAATATACTGTGATCATTTTTCCATATCTACACAAAGAGATGCGCTTCATTCTTTGTGATGACTATGAAACATCAGAGCAAGGTGTCATTTACTGAAACATAATTAGTTTGACAGATATGTAGGTCATCTCTGATTTCTACTAATATAAATTCATGGCACTGTGAGCATCCTTCAGCCTGGCAACATGGAAAAAGTAATTTTGAGGAGTATATTCTTACGAACGTGATTGTTCAGTCAGGGCATATGTGTTTTAAAAATTCTGATCCATGTTGTGAAGTGCACTTTAAAATCTACATTCCCGCTGTTGCTCACACTGCACATTACCTCTTTGTCTTTTGCCAGAGCGATAGGCCGAAGATGGAGGCTCATTTTGCTCAGTTTGCATTTCCCTCTCTATTAACTGAGATGGCACACCTTTGGTTATTTTATTGGGCATTTGTATGTATATGTATAAACTATTTGTTTATGTATTCCGTTGCCTAACTCTTATGCGAGCTGTGTACGTGAAAATATATCTCTGTGCTAAGAGTTGTTTCAAAACCCAGCTCCTGGCTCGGAGAGTGCGTATGCTCTCACTCCTGGCCCGCGTGTCAGCTTCCTCTTGTTGCAGCTTGCACATGTCTGAGTCAGCCCTGAGACAAGTAACTTCTGTTCTTTTCCCAGAGCCACTAGCTTGGTGCAGTGTGTAATTTAAGAGGAAAGGAAAGAAAAGAAATGACGAAGGTCTCACTGGCCTTTAGATGATCATAATCGAATGCTGTGAAATGTACATGGAAGCAAGTACAACAAAAATAATGAAAACCACTTGCCTTTGATCAGTGCTTTGTGGTTTACATTCTTTTGATAAATAAGACATGTAAATAAATAATGATAATATTAGGTAAAAAAATGTAAGTCCCATAACTTGGGGCTTGGGGGAACTAGAATTCAGTTGGCGGGTGTGGGGACTGGAATTGTGGAACGGGAGAATTCCAAGGAGGACAACGGAGAGTTGGAGGATGGGTTAGGAAGGATTTTTGTGGGTGGAAGAAAACTGCGTAAACAGAGAGAACAAAAGGGTGGGAGTCTATCTATCTTCCCTTGGAAATGAGCATAGCATCTGGCATGTTTGGGAAGTGGTCACAGCAGTGAAGAATCGCCGATCAACTTTCTTTGGAGCACCATACTCCCGTTAACTCAACCTCAAGGTTCTATCATCATTTTTGTTATCAGCTGCGTCTCATTCCTGGTTTGTACTGGGTGTGAGATGAGCTGAAATCTTCTGGTGTTTCCACAGGGACCTTGTCTGGACCGTGGGAGGAGGATGCCACATCCAGCCATCCTGTCCCTGACCTCCAGTCACAGTGATGTCCGTGAACTCACTGGTGCCTTTGTTGGTCTGCTACAACGTTCCGGAGACAGGTACGGCCCACCCGCTACGCCTCAGGGCCATGCCGGGTGCTGGGGAGACAGAGATGAGCACGTCATGCCCCCTTCCTTGTGGAACGTGGAGTCCACCACGGCTGGGGGAAGTGAAGCACTTAGATGCTTGGCTAGCTACGCGACACTCGAGTCCCCCCGGCTCAGAGACAGCACATCCGCATCTGGTCTCACCCTTGCTCGGGGGCTGCCAAGGGGCCTGCTGGGGGCCTGGAGCTGAGGCAGCTCCTGAGGGGGTGGCGATTCGCCTTCTCATCCAGGGCAGCTTCGGTCCTAATTTACACTGCATTTTGCTCTATCTGTTCACAGCAGGTGAGCACGCGTCAGTGGAAGGACATTGTACTGAAGCTTAAAATACTGATTTCTTGTTAATCCGATGGCTACGTGACCCTCTAGCATATGGGGAAGCCCGTGTGGCTCTTAATCTAATGTAGTTAAACACCTGTCACTGCTTTGAAGGTACTTTTGTTCAAATTGTTTGCTTTTGTATTGTCTTGTTCTAATGCTTGTTGTAATTCATAAATGTAACCATAATAAACTAACAGAATTTTCAACTTGCCGGATTTCCCTATCAACAAAACAATTGGTATTTTCCCCGTATCAAACAAATCAGGGTACTTTATTTTTTTATTTTTAAAGATTTTATTTATTTATTTGACAGAGAGAGCACAAGCAGGGGGAACAGTAGAGGAAGAGGGAGAAGCAGGCCTCCCACTGAGCAAGGAGCCCGATGCGAGGCTCGATCCCAGGACCCTGGGATCAGGACCTCAGGACCTCAGGACCTGAGCCGAAGGCAGACACTTAACCACTGAGGCACCCAGGCGCCCCAGGGTACTTTATTTATAAACAGTCTGACTTCAGGATTAGGGAAGTCGGGGCGAATGGCGCTGTGGGGAGGCGTTGGGAGGGAGGCCCTTTGGCCTCATTCCTGCCACTGGTAACTTGGAGCCCGCACCACGAGCTGTTGGCTCTGTTTTCCTCTTAGGTGACGTGAGGAGGGCTGATTTCACAGGGGAGTCTCTCGTGTCCCGTCCAGCTTCCAGAAACACCAGCAGCGCATGAACAACCGCACCCACGATGTCCGGGGACTCGAACATGGGCTGACCCCAGAGACGCGTGGCCACCCACCTGCCCAGGGAAAGGTGCCTGCCGGGCGGCAGCCTGATTTCCCATGTGTCCTTCCTTCATCTGCAGGCCCAAGGGAGTCCCTCAGCTGCTCCAACTTCCGTTTCTTCAACCATGGGAGGACGATAACCAGAGTACCCACGTCACAGTGACGGTAGAAAGGAGCAATGGGACGATCTGTAGAAAAGCCCCACTGCTGTCCCTGACACCTGAGCTGGCCCGTGTTCGTGCTCTCTTTCTCTGAGACATGCGGGTCTAGCTTCCCCGGGTCCCTGTTAGCCAGGCACTCTCAGGGTTTCTCCAGCGGAAGGACAGGCCTCCAGGATTATGCACAACAGTTACTGGCTAGTGGCGCCTGGGGGCTCAGTCGTTAGGCGTCTGCCTTCGGCTCAGGTCATGATCCCAGGGTCCTGGGATCGAGCCCCACATCGGGCTCCCTGCTCGGCAGGAAGCCTGCTTCTCCCTCTCCCAATCCCCCTGCTTGTGTTCCCTCTCTCACTGTCTCTCTGTGTCAAATAAATAAATAAAAATATTTAAAAAAAAGACAAAACAAGTTTTAAGTATAAAGATATTGATAAAATGAGGGGCGCCTGGGTGGCTGAGTCGGTTAAGCGACTGCCTTCGGCTCAGGTCATGATCCCAGGGTCCTGGGATCGAGTCCGGCGTCGGGCTCCCTGCTCAGCGGGAAGCCTGCTTCTCCCTCTGCCCCTCACCCCGCTTGTGCTTGCGCTGTCAAATAAATAAAATATATTTCTTAAAAAGTTACTAATTTACAAATGCTGTCACTGGCAGATGCCAGGTAGCAAGAACAAGTTCAATGATTTAATCATAATTACAGTTTTAATGAACTAAACACAATCTAGCACTTACGTGGCAGGCCATGTTGTAAGAACGTTACACACATTACCTAGTTCAGTCCCTAATAAGGAGGGTACTAGTCTTATCGCCTCCCCCCCACCCCCCTGTTTATCCACGAGCGAGTCCACAGCACAGGACACACAGCTAAGGAGCAGTGAACGTTTGAAGCCAGGGAGTTTGGGTCCAGAACTCATGCTCTGAACCCCTTTGCTTGACTGATTATTTTATAAAAATTGCATAGAGTCCTGAGCACTTACTTGCTTTAAAGGTTAGAAGTTTTAAGAAGTCTGGGAAACCCTAGACAAAGTAATGAGAAACTCTGAGAAGAAGGATCAGGTAGGACTCAGACGTGACAATATTCTGTGATAGTGAAGAGAGAGAACACTAAACAAAGGGGTCATTTTTGCACTGAAATCAGCGGAACTCCACAAGGAGACTCAGGTGCACCTGCTGGTCAGTGACCTGGGTCTGGATGCCTCGGTGGACCGTCACAGCGGAAACGCGCACACACGCCGGATAAAGGATAAAAGGACATTTAGAAAACAAGATTCAACAAATGGATCAAGTTTGGAAGTTTCAAAGGCAAAAAAGCAAGTGAAAGCAAAAATACAAGGTCAGAGAACTGAGTTTCGTCATGCGGACGTTGGCCCCCCGGGGGGAGAGGAACATCCTCACCTCCAGGATGCAGGGACGAGAATCCCGACAGGCTGGCTCCGCTGGGGTTCCTCCAGCTGACCACCTTTGTCCTGGCCTGCTTCTCCACTCCGTCCACTCTTCATCAAACCTGGCGTGAAAACACTCACGCTTGACCATTTCTTCTGGTCATTTCCCCGTGAAAGCTCTCCTACCACATAAAACTTCTATTAAATGAGTGCATTTGCAGACTTTGCTCCTGTTAATCGTCCTTGTCAGTCTACTTTCCAGACCCAACCAGGGACCGCATGAGGGTGGAGGAAAACTTTCTTCCTCCCCTACACACCCTGGAGGGACGCAGGTGAGCAGGTGCCGCGGCCGACTTAGAGAAGGGGTCTGAGAGAGACGTCTGTCCTGTGGGAGAGCAAGAGCCTGAAATCCCGGTATCTTCATGGATTTCTTCCTCATCTCCCCCTTCTGGAAGCCAGTCACGCGCCCCTTGTCCTTCCTGGCCTTCCACCCTTCAGCCATCGACTGTTCTCATCCGTGGTCAACAGCCATGAGTCCGCCGGTGGCCTCCTTTAGCCGACCCTCTGCTGCAGCCCCTCCTCAGCCATCCTGACCCCAGGCACGGTGCTTGGGGGGAAAGGAGAGTAAGACAGAGTTTCTCGTGGGGACAACTGACTAACAGAGGCTGGGTGAAGACAGATTCTTCTCTGTCTTCCCGTGGACTCCCACGCCGACCATCCTACCAGGAGCGTTGGCGTTCTTGTACTTAAGCTCTCCATTTATGCCCTCATTTGCTGTTTCATTCAATAAATAGTTATTAAGGACCTAATTCGTGACAACTGGTTAAGTGCTGAGAACATATCGAGGAAGATAAAGCACATTTCCTGCCCTTCTGAAGCTTGCAGTGCCCCTCTAAGGAGCAGGCTGTTGTAATCCCCAGATAGCGAAGGAAGCCAACGAAGCTCAGAGAGGCTGAGCTACCAGCCGTCCCAGAATTTCGAGGTGGGAGCAGGTACACTTGTCCCCATCATTAGCGCCTGCCCCTCTACCCCACCAGCCACTCACTGAAGACTGGTGTTCCCGAAGGCTTTGGGGATTGCAAGTGACAGAAAAGGAGATCAGACTGCCTTAAAATAAAAACGGAATTTTGGAATTTGGGCTGACACCGAGCCCTCGGCAGGGAAAGAAGGTGCTGGCCCCAGGGAATACCACAGGGTTGACAGTCTCTCCCTCACATTCTTGTTCTAGGATCTCTGCATTTTGGGCTGCTGTCTTCCTACGTCGGACGGATTTTCTCTGTGTACTGGGGAGTGCAGGTTCCGGGCCTGAGGGCTCACAACAAGGGACAGAAGGCAATTCCCTGCTACTTACAGTTAGAACTGTTCCGGGGAAAACAGATTTATTCAGCGTGGATCTCGAGTGCGCCTCTGGATCCATCATCGAAGCCAGAGGGGGAGGGTTCTGGACAAGTCCCCCTGCATCACTTATCTACTTCTGCAGCCAACGATGACAGCTGACTATCGAAACTGGTGGTGGCACAAATGTGGCCACCGAAGAGCATGAACAGTGCCGACGCTTAGTAAGTACCCGGCAATGTTACTGGTGATGCTTAGTAAGTACCTGGCAACGTTAGTGCCAATGCTTGGCAAGTACCCAGCAATGTTAGTGTCGAGGCTTAGTAAGGACCAATGTTAGCCGAAGCACAGATTCTAGTGAGGGTCTACTACAGCCCCTTTGCCTCAGGACTAATGATACCGCACTCCCATATTCAAATGCTATTTTGATCAGGTTTGTTCTACTATCATGGCCTCCAAAAAAGTTAATTAGGAAGCCTGTCCTGTTTTATTCTTCTCTAAATAACATTTGATATCTATGTTTCTTGATGTTTAAAAAACATTCACCCGTAAAAACACTGGGGGGTAGGTGTGGGAAGAGGATGCTAATATTTATTTAAAATTCTTTCCTGGCGGGGCACCTGGCTGGCTCAGTTGGTAGAACATGCAACTCTTAATCTTGGGGTTGTAAATTCGAGTCCCACTTTGGGCACAGAGATTACTTAAAAATAAATGAAAATATAAAAATAAAATAAAAATCTTGGAGCGCCTCGGCTAAGCATCCGACTCTTGATTGCAGCTCAGGTCAGGATCTCGGGGTCGTGAGATTGAACCCCACATTGGACTCCATGCTTAGCGGAGAGCCTGCTTGAGATTCTCTCTCCCTCTGCCCTCCCCCTGCTCATGCTCTCTCTCCCTTTGTCTCTCAAATAAAATTTAAAAATAATATTAAAAAATAAAAATAAAATAAAATTATTTCCTGGGTATTGGGTGTATTTAAATTTGCACAATTACTAGTGCAGGGTAGGTGCTCAAAATAGGTTTTCTCTGCAGTGGGGAAACAGAGGAGACTGTACTGTTGAAGATAATTGAGAAAGGGTATAACTTTAAGAAGATTTAGGAATTTTAAGAAGATTAATGTGCGAACAGTGTTGAAAAAGAAAAGTATTGGAGAACTCTTTGGCACTGTGCTTCTCAAAAACTGGTGATAACGAACCAAGGTGTTTTTTCTTTTTCTTTCTCAAAAGATTTTATTTATTTATTTATTTATTTATTTATTTATTTATTTGAGAGAGAGTGTGGGAGTGTGCAAGCAGGGTGGGGGGCAGAGGGAGAGGGAGGGGGTCAAGCAGACTCCTCGCTGAGAGTGGAGCCCACACACGGAGCTCCATCCCAGGACCCCGAGATCAGGATCTGAGCCGAAATCAACAGTCAGGTGCTCAACCAACTGAACGACCCAGGCGCCCTGTGTTTTTCTTTTAAAAATTTAATGTTGATCATTTGTAAGACACAATTATGAATGGCTAGAAAAATAAAATGTAAATAGCTGGTATACAAAATACAAGGCCGATGACCTAATTTTAGATTCAACAGACATAAAATCACTTTCTCAAAGTACTGTAAATGTTTCTGAGGAAGAGCTGTCAATCTCTGGACTTACCTTGGGTTGGCCTGGGGATAAACTCCTGGTGGGAGGGCGCTGGTCCCCGTTGGCCGGGTGGGGGGTCGGGAGGGGTGCGGCATCGCCCATCACAATACCGTCCAAAGACCACTGGGAACGCACCTGTTCCTGAGCCAGCACGGTCCTTCCTCAGTGTAGCCCTGCAACGTTCTAGTCAGGGCTAATCGGAAAGGACTTTCTGGGGGGCGGATTCCGGCTTGGGTCGGGTCCTGCTGAGACGTGGGGTCTTGCCCGGGGTTGGATGCTGCCAGCAAGCAGGGCAGCTCTATGACGAAGTATCGGATAGGCGCGGGGACAAACAGAATCTAAAGCTTTACTTGGCCAAGAGACAACGGCCACTCATGTCTAGCTAGGATGGAAAAACATTTTGGTTATTTTTGTGGTTTGGACATGTTCCTGTTTCTGTCTGTGTTCAGACAAGGTCACGGAGCGGCCCGGTCTGATGATGTTCTGAGATATTGTTTCTGTCCCCCCGCAAGGCCTCATGCGTGGTGGGTGCCGGGCCAGCCCCCAGGCCTGCTTTCTCTCTCTCACCTCAGTGAGGTGACTCGGACTGCAAAAGGTTACAAACATTTGAAAAGTAAAGGACCGGATGTGGTGATCGAGTTCAGACACAGCGTTTGGGCTGCACCCGAGTTTGTGCTCAGGACTTCTGGGGTGGGCCTCGGGAATTTGCATTTCTAACTAGTCCCGGGAGCTGTTGAGGCTGCCAGGCCATGCATGGAAAACCACCGAATTCGGTGGGAGTATCAAGGGGGGATGTTTACAGGGAAGGAAAGACCTATTGCAGTTAGTGGCGTTCCCCGGGTAAAAGTCTAGCTCCTTCTGGCAACACCGTGCATTTTCCTGGTTCAAGTGACCACTCTCCCGGGGGGAGCTCACAAATGAAGATTCTTTCCAACATAATTTGTGCAGATTGTTGACAATAAGTTTGTAATTAACATGAAAGTAAAATTTAAGTGTTGAGGGGCGCCTGGGGGGCTCAGTTGGTTAAGCGTCTGCCTTCGGCTCAGGTCATGACCCCAGGGTCCTGGGATCCAGCCCCGAGTTGGGAATCGCTGCTCAGCAGGGAGCCTGCCTCTCCCTCTGCCCCTCCCCCTGCTCATGTTCTCGCTCTCTCTCTCTTGAATAAATAAATGAATAATCTTAAAAAAAATTATGTGTTTATTGTCCATCTTCCAGGAAGTTCCCTATTACAAACAAGCAGATCCATTTCAGGAGAATGGGTTAGAAAACCAGCAATTCAACCCCATTATCTGCAAATTGACTTATTCACAAATAGATACTGTACTAAATGCGAAGTAACCCTTACAATCCCCTTTTTAACTATTTCCTCTGTCAGGGTTAAGACAGAATTCTGTAAAATATGTTAATTGCTTGTGCTTTTGAAATATATAAATGTCTGTACTAAAAAATTTGACATTTTCTACTTGATTTTCTGAGACATTGGGTGAAAAGAGGAAGTGATGAATAGGGTGGAACCAGGTGGTTTCTAATTATTCTGAAATAAATGGTTGTAGTTTACTTCCCTCTACATTTGGCTGCAGAGGGGATAAAAGAAAAGACACTTGCAGCTCACGTGGATGGCCTCCAATTTACAATTTATGTGGATTCGGTTAATTCTTTTTATTGTTGGTTTTTTTTAAAGATTTTATTTTATTTTATTTTATTTTAAAGATTTTATTTATTTGACAGAGAGAGACACAGCGAGAGAGGGAACACAAGCAGGGGGAGTGAGAGAGGGAGAAGCAGGCTTCCCGGTGAGCAGGGAGCCCGATGCGGGGCTCGATCCCAGGACCCTGGGACCATGACCTGAGCCGAAGGCAGAAGCTTAACGGCTGAGCCACCCAGGCGCCCCTAAAGATTTTATTTTTTAAAGTAATCTCTACCCACAACGTGGGGCTTGAACTCACAACCCTGAGATCAAGAGTCGCACACTCCCTGCCCCCCCCCTCAATGGAGCCAGCCACGTGCCCCTGATTCTGTTAATTCTTGACCTAAAAAAATTTAAGTATCCTACAAGGAGTCAGTGTAAGAACTTATGAATATGATTTTCTATAGCTCTTTCCACAAGTCATACACAGTTTGTTAACTCTCCTCTTACAAGGCTTCTGAGAATCTGGTCGTTCAGGAGAAGCAGCTCAGGACACTGTTAAGCATTGTCACGCAAGTGGGAGACGTGTCTTTCTTTCCACAATAATCTCTTCATCTCTAGAGAGAATGGGTTTCAGTAGGGAGCTAGATCTTGCAAATCCAGCAGGAGATTTTCAGTGTAGCATCAAAAGGAAATCAAGTAGAATAAGGAGGTTAACATTGGGGCTGAGCGGGTCCCGCTCTGAGGAGTAACCTCACTCCGGTTTGTCTCCTATTTGTGAGCTCTCACCCATCCCTCACGCATCCAGACCTGGGGCCGTGCGTCTTGATTACATCGTACCCATCTTTTTCACAGCTCTTCTTAGGCACGTTCTCGGGATCAGAAGCATGTTGACAACAGGGGCGTTCGTGGACATGACGAGGAGATTGCGGTTCAGGGTGGGGACAAACGTTCAGCTACTCGTCATGAAGACATTACGCAAATTAACAGAGCACATACTACGTGCCTGGCACTCGTCTAGGTTCTGGGCCTCGCCAGTGGACAGCACGCACCTCTCTTGCCCCACAAGGAATACATTCTGGTGGGAGAGCCTCATGTGGTCGTTGGAAGTTGCCCGGCCGGTGCCCGTCTCTGCCTGTCCCCTCCTGCAACCCGAGGTCCTCACACACATGCGAGAACAGGGCCGTCTGCATGCCCGGGCTCTGTCCTGTCTCCCTTCAGTGACCTGCCAGGACATCTGGAAAGTAAAACTGATCAGAAGACACTCCTTCCGTTCTGCCCGTGTCTCTCTCCTGAGACAAACCACATCAGGACAAGGTGGGAGCGAAGATGCTGCCAGCGGACGCCCGGCCCCGTGGACGCCTGGCGAGCCCTGTGGTGCCGGAGTCGGGTGTGTGGGCGGAGTCTGGCAGGACGGGGTCTGGAAGGGTAATCAAGGGATGGTCAACAGAGAGACCCTCGCTCTGGGAGACAGCCCCTCACATACCAGGCTTACACCGGGGGGCTCTCCTACTCCTGCGTCTGTCGCCCCTCCACCCTGGTGACTGCTCGTCTGCCGCCGCCTGCGTCTGCACGCTCCAGTCGGGTCTGGCAGCTTCTAGAAGTTTCCATGACACGTGTGGGACACTAGGATATTCGGCAAAGCTCTGAAACCCGTGCCTGGGGCTCCACCTCCCCGGATGAGCCGCTTACCTCCTGTCAGGGTGCGGCTGGGGTCAGGACTCGGGGCAGAGCCCGGCTCCCACCTGCGTCTGTACCTACAGACCTCTTGCCCCAACCACCTTCTGCTTGGCTCTGGTTGGGAATTCCTCCCCCGTTCCTTTCACCCTACGCTTGATGCTCCTTAAATCCATAACTTGAAGAACATGTTCTCTTTGCTCCAGGGAAGGGAGGGTTGACTTTACCAAAGCTGAGAAAAAATATTTCCATTTCACTTTCTAGTACCTCAAAGAGAAGGAAGAAAAACACCCACGGGTGAGATTACGCTTTGAAGCAGTGTGAACATCCACGTCCTGCCACGTACGGCTGGCAAGTGCGAGCAAGCACCCAGGCCTCGGAGGACGAGACAGTTGGTGGGACAGGTGGTGGGGACGGGTGGGGGCTGCCTGGGTGTCAGAACGGAGCATGGCAGGGAGCCCGCGCTCGGGGATCTCGCAGCAGACCTGGTGTGCAGGGCTGCCGGTGCTGAGGGGTGGGAGGCTGTGGGGTGCTGGGCGTCAGCGGTTGTGTGGGAAAAACAGCCTGGCTGCCTCCTGGGTCTCCCCACCACGACCACACACAGCGCTTCTGACACCAGCTCTCCGCAACACCAGCTGCATGTCCCGCAGTTTAACTCAGTTCTGACACTGTCTTCACGGAGACAGCCTCAGGTCCCACAAGCTGAGGGCTCCATCCCGGGAGACTGTCCCCCCAGCCCATTTCCGTTGCCAGCCGTAAGCAGCAGGTCCCCCGATTAGCCGCAACTTCTGACCAACGTGGTCACAAATCCTCTGTTCCCATGATCGCGCTCCTTGGAGTCAATCACCTGCTAGAGCAGCTCACAGAACTCAGGGAAACACTTAGTTTACCAGTTTGTTAAAGGCCACGATAAAGGGCACAGGTGAACAGCCAGATGAGGAGATGCGTGGGGCGAGGTCTGGGAGGGCCCCGGGCACAAGAGTTCTGGAGTTGGGGGTGTGTCACCCTCCCCGTGTGTGGATGTGTTCACCAACCTGGAAGTTCTCTGAGCCTCGACTTTTGTTTTTTTTTTTTTTTTAAAGATTTTATTTTTTTTATTTATTCATGAGAGACAGAGAGAGAGACAGAGGCAGAGGGAGAAGCAGGCTCCCCGCGGAGCAGGCAGCCCGATGCGGGACTCGATCCCAGGACCCTGGGATCATGACCTGAGCTGAAGGCAGGCGCTTAACCGACTGAGCCACCCAGGCGTCCCAGGTTTTTTTTTAAATGGAAGCTTAATCATGTAGGCATGATCACTCATTAACTCTGTTTTCAGCCTCTCCCTTCTCCAGAGAACGGCAAGGGAGCTGAAATTTCAAGGTTCTAATCATGGCTTAGTCTCTGGTAAAAGGAGCCCACCAGGGATCCCCTCATAAAAACAAAAGGCGCTCCCATCACCCAGGAGTGTACGAGTTTCAGGAGCCCCATGTCAGGCACTGGGGTCAAAGACCAACTATTAGAACAAAAGTTGCCCCTCATCCTCTCATCACTCAGGACATTAAAAAGGTTTCAGGTGCTCTGTGCCAGGAACTGGGGCAGAAACCCATCACATCACAGTGGTGTGGCCTCATCTTACTTCCTGCCTCTAGTCGAGATGGCTCTGGAAGTCTGTTGGGTTGAGTCTGGGTGCTGGGATCCTTGCTCCGTTTTGTGGATTGCTGGGGATGGCAATCGCTGGTGTTGGAATCAACTAACTTTTGTTGAGAAGTTAAGAGTTTACTTGCTTTATTCCAACTTCCCAATTTCCATTCTGCTGATGGGACACCTGAAACCCAGAGAGGCCAGTGACTTCACCACTCGATCCAGCTAATAGGCAGCATCAAACCCATGCCTGAACAGCGGGCTCACGCCTCTGGATAATTTACTGCCCAGCAGTGACATGTTGTGGACGAAAGGAGCTGCTGTTAATAACTGTGCCAGGAGAGCGGGTGTAACACGGAGCCCTCCGGGGGCAGGCTGGGGAGGAGGGGCAGCTGGTCATTTTTCTGTTTTTATTAACTTTTTAAAAGAATAAATTGTAATTCTGGAAATCATTTTTATTTTTAAATATTCTTCATCTTTTTGATTTGTAACCTTAGGTTTATCATTTCTTTTCTTTAAGAAAGATAAGATTGCCAACTCCTTTTATGAAGCCAATTTAACCCTAATATCAAAAGTAGATAAAAACAGTACAATAAAAGCAGATTACCTTCCAGTCTCATTTGTGAATACAGATGCAAGGACCCTAATGTATATTAGCTAACTGAATTCAGTAATGCTTAAAAAAATATAATATATTGTGATAAGTTATGGTTAATTAATGTAATTTCACATAATAACAAGCTGAAGAATGAAATACTTAGGAACATTTCACCAGATGCAGGAAAAACACCTTATTTACAATTTTAGTTAGTAGAAAATTAGAAATAAAAAGAAACTTCTTTAATGGGGTAGAAAAGTATTTATCTTTTTACCTGGAAAAATTTGAAAAGCATTTGCTTTAAGATCAGTAACAGTACAAGAATACATGCTAACATAATGTTCTGCATAACACTGAAGGTTCAGGCCAAAGTAATAAGACAGGAAAAAATACTAAGGAATATAAGGATTGGATGGGAAGAGATGAAATTGTCACTTGTAAGTATTGTGATCATTTACACAGAAGACTAAAGAAAACCAACAGACTTTCAGAAGTAATAAGAAAGTTTACATACTATAAGATCAATATACAAAAATCAGTAGTATCCCTCAATACCAGCAATAATAAAATCAAGAAGATAATAGACAGTATAATACCAAAACATCCAACACAACAATAACAAAACTGTAAAATATCAAGGACTTATGAGACAAAAATTCACAAGACCATTACAGAAGAACATTTAAAACTCCAGCAAAGGGCTGGATTAAAGAAAGAAAGCGCTGAATTAAAAGTGAGATAAATCATCTTCATGAATGAGGGTGCAGTATTTAGAGATAACAGTTTTGCCTCAATTTAATGCAATTTCAAGCAAAGTCACAGCTGCTGTTGGGGAGATCCTTCCCTGCTCATATTTTGAATGAACCCTCCACTGAGTGAGTCTTGGTAGAAGCCAGGAGCCTACCCCTCTCTGTGGAAGTGGATGAAGGGCCAGACATGCCTTGCTCTTTGGAAGCTAGCACATGAGTGTGTGATGCTAGCTCAGACAAAACCTTCTCCTTCTTAGAATCTTGAGTGGTACAGGGATGCAGGGAGAGTTCAAAAGACTTTTCCCTGTGGCAGCGTCCATGCTCGCATCCCAACCAGGCTCCCTGCAGTGTAGCCCTCTCTGTCATGCTGCTGTCTGCTCTTCCTTGGGTCATGCCCATTTTTTGAACTTGTTTCTCTAGGCTTTTTCCTGAGAGCCCCGGCGATGCCTTCTGCAGTAAATTCATTTCTGCATTAAGTTAGATAGAACCAATTTCTGTTGCTTGTAATCAAGAACTCAGAACTAGGAACCTTGCCAAAATATTTCTGAACTTTATGTGGAAGTATTCAGGTCTGTGAGTAACGAAGACCAGGAGTCAGCAAACTTTTTTTGTAAAATTTTTCTGTAAAAACACTAAACATTTTAAGCTTTGGTGGCTGGATGCCAACTACTCAACTCTACTGTCATTCTTAAAAGTAGCCATTGACAGTATGTAAGCAAATGGGTATGGTTGTGTTCCAGTAAAACTTTATTTACAAAAATAGTCAGTGGTCAGAGTTTGGCCCATGGGCTGTAGTTCCCTGATCCCTGATTAAGACTATATATTGGCTAATTGAACATAATAATTAAAAAAAAAAAAAGAAGTTAGGGTAAGGGACTACTTTAGATGGTGTTAATATGCATAAACAACTGTGCAATGAGAAAAGCAAACTATAGTAGAGACTCAATAAATTGGATCTATTTTACTAAAAAAAAAAGACAATCATGAAAAAGAAAAGCAAAAAGGAGACAGACTCACTCTACTAACTAGTCAGACATTTACAATAGGAAAAACAATGTGGTGCAGGTATAGAAATAAACAAATGGCCCAGGGAACAGAATAAACCCAGAAAGAAGCCAGTGAGAGTTTGTGTTATTTAGACATTTTGTAGGAAAAATTGGTTCACTATGTGGAAAAAAATAAATTAGATCCGTACCTCAGGTGAAATACAAAAATAAGCTCAAAATATAAAAATAAGTAAGAAGCTAAATAAGGAAGAATAAAGTTGCTAGAAGAAAATATGGAGTATTGTCAGGACTTGGGGGTAGGGGAGAATTATAATGGCTAGGCCATTATTGAACTATTTTGCCTTCTCAGAGGACACAGCAGAGAGAGCAGTTGTGTTATTAGGGCAAGTTAGCCTGGAGCTGAAATCCGTGTGGTCAACTCAGGTGCGCATGGTCTCGTTGAAAGAACAGAGCATGGGCCACACGCTGGTGGCTGAACCATTGTCTGGGTCGTGAAGAGACAGGAAGGGCAGACTGCATAGGGAATGAGTGTTTTGTGTGTGGACAATAGTGATGGGAAACCCCGAAAGGACAGTATTTGGAGCCAAAAAGCAGTACAAGGCCCTGACTGATAATTCTACAAATAACATGGCTTTCAGGTACAAGAATGAGACAAGCGAGCAAGACACAAAGTCACTGTCAAGTCATTTTGTTCGGTTTTATTTTGTACATATCCTTAACGGTATCTTTCTGGAGAAACAATAATAAAGACCTGAAAGGCGGGCGCCTGGGTGGCTCAGTCGTTAAGCGTCTGCCTTCGGCTCAGGTCATGATCCCGGGGTCCTGGGATTGAGCCCCGCATCGGGCTCCCTGCTCGGCGGGAAGCCTGCTTCTCCCTCTCCCACCTCCCCTGCTTATGTTCCCTCTCTTGCTGTGTCTCTCTCTGTCAAATAAATAAATAAAATCTTTAAAAAAAAAAAAAAAAGACCTGAGAGGCACAACCACGTCTTCAAACCCAGTGTCATCACGTGGCAGCCGTGAGACTTCCCCTTTGCTGGAGGGGACAAGCTGCTACCCACCTCTCAGGGTGGCTGTAATTCCTAGAACGTGGCAGGGAGGGCGCAGTGAAGACGGTTTCGTGTTCCCGTTGTGCTCTCCCATTGAGAAACGGAGCTGGTTTTCCCTCGCTTTGAATCCCTGGCACCATGTCTGCTTCAGCAGATGAGAGTTCGCAAAAGTGCTGCCTCTGCTTTTTGCTTCTTGGAACCTGTAGGGCTGGGCCTTCGGCCACTGGGTAAAGAGACCATTTGGACCATGTGTGCCAAGGACCAGACTTGTGAATGAACAAGTTGTGGGCACTCCAGCCCAGCCACTGCTGATAATTGTCTTTCTCTGACTGACTTATTTCACTCAGCATAATCCCCTTCAGTTCCATCCACGTCAATATAAGTGGGAAGATTTCATCCTTTCTGATGGCTGAGTAGTGTTCCATTGTATGTATGAACCACATCTTCTTTATCCATTCATTCCATACAGCGTTTTAATGAAACAAACGTACCTTCAGTTAGAACGAATAAAGCGCCTCTGGTTTAAACGATACACGGTTTCGTAAGAGAAAGGGTGACCCCATGTGGCAGTTTTAAAACATGACCGTAAATTTTTAGGCATTTCTTGCATCAAGGTGGTGTGTAAGTGCCCTCTTTAGTCTGGTGGGCTTGTGGTTGCTTTGATCAGTGACTACGGCAGGAATGATGTTACATGACTTCTGAGGCTAGAAGCAAAAGGCTGTGTAGCTTCTCCTTGCTCGTGGGATCCCTCTTCGATCCCGGAGCCTCCAGGTCTGAAGTCCTACCACCTTACCATCTGCAAGCTGGAGAGACCGTGTTTATGATATAACCAGCAGTCCCTGCCGAGCCCAGATCTCCAGCCACCTGTAACAAGGTGACAAACAAGGGAGTGAAGCCATCTCAGACCCTCCGAACCAGCCCATCTGCCCCATGAAGCAAAAGATTCACCCTGTGGAGAACTGCCCAAATTCTTGACCCACAAAATCATGGGACTTAATAAAATGATTGTTGTTGCAAGCCACCATTTAGTGCAGTGATAGATTACTGAAACACCCCTTATGTTAGTTCAGGTCCTCCAAAAAGCAGATGCCAAGATGTGATTAGACACACAAGAGATTTTTTTTTTTAAAGATTTTATTTATTTATTTGAGAGAGAGAATGAGAGAGAGCACATGAGAGAGGGGAGGGTCAGAGGGAGAAGCAGACCCCCTGCTGAGCAGGGAGCCCGATGCGGGATTCGATCCCGGGACTCCAGGATCATGACCTGAGCCGAAGGCAGTCGCTTAACCAACTGAGCCACCCAGGCGCCCAGACACACAAGAGATTTATTGTTGGGTATCCTTCCTGTGCCTAGGAGGGATAAAGAGAGACTGGAGCAGGTCGGGGGAGCCTTCAGACCATGATGCGGGTCTGGAGTCTGTGAAGTCTTAGGCTGTATCAAAGTTGTAAGACAGTCTCGTCCAGGCTGGTGGGGAGGCCCAAGCCTGTTAGGGAGGTCCTATTTGTCCAGAATACTGGATGGTCAAACTGGAGTTTTGGATTTGCACGTGATCTGTGGTACGCTAGAAATTGTAGGCTGGACCTCAGAAACTCAACACGTTGCTCAGTCCTTTACGGCAGCACTTAACATCGTGTATTGTAACGATTTCTGGAGTATCTTCTTCATTCGTCAGACTTTGAGGTTCGGGAAGGCACATGCTGTATGTTTTTCACCTTTGCATGCTGCTTCTCTCCCCAAGTTCCTGACTCAGTGAATGTTTGTTAAATGGTTAACTGAGAATAATGATCAAATTATGTTTTGTGTGTAGTTATAGGAATAATCCTTTGACCACATATATGAGGGTTTATTCTGGACTCTATTCTATTCCACTGGCCTCTGTATCTCTCTTTACACCAGTACCATCTTTTTTTAAAATGATTTTATTTATTTATTTATTTGAGAGAGAGAGAGCATGAGCAGGGGAGAGGAGCAGAGGGAGAGGGAGAAGCAGACTCCCCGCTGAGCAGGGAGGCCAGTCAGGACCCTGGGGTCATGACCTGAGCCAAAGACAGACACTTAACCGACTGAGCCACCCAAGCGCCCCAGCACCATCCAGTTTTGATTAGTGTAGCTTTGTAGTAAGTTTTGAAACCAGGAAGTGTGAATTTTGCAGCTTTGCTCTTTTTCAGAATTGGTTTTGCTCTTCAGGGTCCCTTGAGATTCCATATGAATTTTAGCATAAGTTTTTGTCTTTTGCATTAAAACTGTAGATCACTTTGGGTAGTATTGACAATTTAACAATATTAAGTCCTCCAGTCCACAAACGTGGGATTTTCCCATTACTTTATCTTCTTTGATTTCTTTCACCTCCTTCCTTAATTCCTAAGTATTTTATTCTTTTTGATACAATTGTTAATGGCATTGTTTGCTTAATTTCCCTTTCAGGTTGTTCATTGTTAGTGTATAGAAAAGCAACCGATTTTTGCTTGTTGACTTTGTATCCTGCTACTTTGCTGAATTTATTAGTTCTAACAGATGTGTGTGTGAGTGTGTGAGTGTGTGTGTGTGTATGTGTGTATGTGGTGTAATCGTTAGGGCTTTCTGTATATAAGATCTTATCCTTGTGAACAGAGATAATTTTACTTCTTCCTTTTCCTTTTGGATGTCTTTTATCTTTCTTATCTACTTGCTTTGCTGAGGACGTCCAGTACGATGTTGGGTAGGAGTGGTAAAAACCAGGCATCCTTGTCTTGTTCCTGATCTTAGAGGAAAAGATTTAAGTGTTCCACCACTGAGCATGATGTTTATTGTGGATTTTTCATATTTTTATTATGTTGTTGGAGTTTCCTTCAGTTCCTAGTGTGCTGAGTGTTTTTTATCATAGAAGCGTTTGAATTTTGTCAAATGCTTTCCTGCATGAATTGAGATGATTATGTGGTTTTTCCCTTCTTTTTGTTAATGTGGTGTATTACATCGATTGATTTTCACCTTGTTGCAACATCTCTGCATTCCAGGAATAAATCTTACTTGCATGGTGCATAATCCTTTTCCTATGCTGCTGAATCTGGTTTGCTAGTACTTTGTTGAGAATTTCTGCATCAAATTCATAGGGACTATTGGTCTGTGGTTTTCTTTTCTTGTAGTGTCTTTGTCTAGCTTTGCTATAAGGGTAATGTTAGCCTTGTAGAATAAGGGAGTGTTCCTCCCTGTTCAATTTTTTGGAAAGTTTGAGAAGAATTGGTGTCAGTTCTCCTTTAAGTGTTTGGTGGTATTCACTGGTGAAGACTTCAGTCCTGGCTTTCCTTTGTCAGGAGATTCTTGATTACTGATTTAATCTCCTTACTAGTTATGGGTCTATTTAGATTTTCTATTTCTTCATGATTTAATCTTGGCAGGTTTGGTGTTTCTAGGAATTTGTCCATTGAGTCTATGTTATCCAATTTGTTGGCATATAATTGCTCACAGTGCTCTCTTATTTGTTAATTTTATTTCTGTAGAATCAGTAGTAATGTCCCCACTTTTAAGCTGATTTTAGTGATTTGAGCCTTCTCTCTTTTTTCCTTAGTCCATCTAGCTAAATGTTTGTCAATTTTTTTGATTTAAAAAAATTCCAGATTGTAATTTAATGTTTAATCTATAAGGTTGTTTTTCTAAAATTAAGACTTTATTTTTTAGGGAAGTTTTAAGTTCACAGCAAAATCGAGGGGACGGTACGGACGTTTTCCACAGACACCCCCCCCCCCCCAGTCCCTTCACAGGCAGAGCCTCCCTCCTTATCGGCATTCCCACCAGGGTCGGCCTGATGCTGTCCCAAAGGCACCTTAGGTTCTGTGCACTTTCCTTTGATCCTTTTCCCTTTTCCCCCTCACTCCCTTATTTTACAAGGCTAACATTACCCTTATATCAAAGCTAGACAAAGACACTGCAAGACACTCTGCACTTTCCTTTGATCCTTTTCCCTTTTCCCCCTCAGCTTTGATAATTTCCACTGCCCTATATTCAAGTTCGCTGATTCTTTCTTCTACAGAGAATGCTTCTCCCACGGAAACACATTCGCGAGTCTCTCGCTGCAGAGAGAGCTGCGTGGACGTCAGGAAAATGAGTTTCTGGGAGAAGTGAGGAGTGGAGTGTAGGTGTGGGGATAGGAGGGTGGGGTTGGGGGAGGTGGGCGGCCAGTGAGAAATCTGTGATCCTGGGGTAGGGGAAGGATTTGAGGGATGGAGATAATGTCCAGTTTCATGGTCCTGGTGCAACGTGCGATCCCACTGCTGAGGCAGGTCTTTAGCAGTGTCCACGGGGTCCCGGAAGCCTTGCGGGACAGGCTTGGAGAAAGTTAAAGAGAAGAGGGTGAGACTGACGTCTGGGTTGGCCCTGGGCTGAGCACAGGGAACCCAGGATGGCCGGGTCAGGGGAGAACCAGTGACATCAGGTCTGGGGCAGGACTCAGCCACAAGTGACTATGGGAATGTAAAATCTTGGGAATGCACATGCCTGTTGTGGGAAGAACTGGACTTCCCAGAAGACTCAGAGTGAGAGCCTGGCCAGGAGGGAAAGGGGAACTTGGGCACCTTTGAGCTGTGCCAATGGAGAGCTCCCTCCTTGCCCGCCTGGGGACAGGGCAGGATCAGCTGAAGACCCGAAGTGATGTGGGGCTTTTGTTTGTTTGATCTTTGATTTCACCATAGAGCACGTCTTCTCTGACACAGAAACAGTACTTCCCGGTAGAAACCCTTTTGCCACGGAGTAAAAACTTTATTTATCTGTGTATTTAACATTTATTGCCATTTACCCAGTGCAAGCTGCTCGAGGAAAGTCATCGAGGAAGGAGACACTCATGCTTTCCCCAGGAGAGCGAGACAGGTGAAAACCAGCCGCGGTGCAGGGAAGGACGGACAAGGTGCTAAATGGAGCTCAGGGGCCATGAGCATTAACTCTGGCTGGGGACCAACCCCACAGAATCCACTGGATGAACGTGTGTTCTTCCCCACGCTCCTAATTCTTTCTTGATTTATTTTTCTCTCCTGTTAAGAGGGAAAATAAGAACACATGACATGGGATACAACACTTAAAACCCATCCTAAGATGTTGCAGTCAGTACAATCTGGCATCCACCCAGCCCATTTTTCTGTGCCTGGAACAAAGGTTCTGAAGACCACCCTCCAGAGGCGAAGAGGGTGGTGTTGGATGGAGTGCGGGCTGGGGCAGATGTCTTTGCATCTTGGTCTCTGCATCTACCAGTCACGCCATCCTGGGTAAGGTAGTACTCGGCCTCTCTCAACGAGAGACCCCCCACGTGCAAGATGAGGATAACAGCAACTCACTGGATTGTCACATTAAGTGAGTGAAAGCATGTGAAATGCTGGGTGCGCTAAATGCGAGATGCATTGCAGCTATTATTTGTATTATTCTGGAAAGAACACCCATGAGTTTAATCATACTCTTTTGAATGTATATCTTCTGTTCATATGGCGACTTCTTGGATGAATGAACTCGCTAAATTTAAAACCTATTTAATTAAGTCTTGCTTTCATTTGTCCAGAAGTTACCTCTAGCCAACTTTGACTGGGGGGCCTCATTGTCTAACACTTAAGAATTCAATGCCTTGGTCTGTCTGCTTCATGTGATATCTAGTCCGTCCCTTTTGGGGTCCCTTTCTCATTTTCTTAGCGTTCTGGGACAGTGATACATGCCATGGACTATTCCACGAGCGCCGCGGATTTATGTAAGGGGAGGCACTGTTTTCTGTTCTGTTGGTGATAACTTTACCGACAATTGCCAGTGTTTCATGAACTTTTTGGCAACAGCAACAATTTGAGTCACAACTTTAAGGCACAGTTACGTGCTATTCTCCAGAACGTGTTCTCTGAGATGCTATTCTGCCAGGGCTCAGTTGGCGTTCCATAAAGAGGGTTAAAATCTAGGGAGTGCGGGGTTAACTCAAGTGGCAGGTGCACCTCAAGTACAACAGATGCTGTTTCTTGAACTTGCTTTTCCATAGCTTCCTTTTTTAGGAGTTGTAGGACTATTCAGTGTTCTGGGAACACAGTTTAGGAAATGCCATCGATAGTAAATTCTAGGTTAGACTGATGTCTTAAATCCATCTTATTCCAGGAATGATCTTCTCCTGAGGACATCGCCCTGTCATTTGAAAGCACTTTCATTACTCTTGTGATCATTCAGACTCTTCAGCGGCTGGGGAGGAAGGAGCTTTGTTCCTCAGTCCAGCCCCCCAGGGGGACACTCTCTAAAGTGTCTGCACCGAGCAAGAAAGAACAGTGAGCCGCATACCTCAGTCATGTCATTTTCCTGATGTCACCAAATGATACTGCATTATCGAAAACTTAAAATCAACATCCTTGCCGTATAAAGTAGCCTGGTGACGTTTTGAGGATCTAAGGTCTCAAATTTCTGCCCGCAGTGGGCTTTTAGGTGTAACTTCCAGTGTGTTTCCCAAGTGGATGCCCATTTCCCAGTCTTTCCTCTCAGGTGCGCCCGCCCGGAGGAGACGACATGAAATCATAAATATTACCGTATAACTTCTGGATTCCTTCGATGTCATCTGGTGAAAGTTTGAAGTTCTTGGAGTCTCTGACTCTGTAGGTTGGATACATCACGGCATCGGGATCAGACGAGTGACCCAGGCCCAAAGAATGGCCAAGTTCGTGGGTCGCAGTGATCAGGAAGTTAACTCCTACAACCCAAGAGTGACATACAGGAACTCTAAAAGCAGCTCTGTAAACAACGTCGTACACAGCGTGCAATAAAAAATAAGAGAACTGCAAGTATGCACACCTCCTCAGAGCCTTTGCAGCTCACTTACTTGTGTCTAGGCCTTCAGGAGTGGAGGGCGGAGAAGGAGAATCAAAGGAGGGCGCTCTAATGTCATCACCCCTCTGCGTTTACAAAAATGTGCTGTTTTTCTTATGTAATCACCCAGATAGCAGTCTTCCGGAGTGGAAAGCAAAGGCTTCAGGGGCACTAGGGACCCAGGCTCGAGACCCGGCTCTGCTGCTCACCAGCTGGACACTTTGGCCACATGAACTGACCTCCCTGAGCCTCAGGTCCTCGTCTGTTCAACAGAGAATCACTCCCACTGGGTAGGTTTGTCATACTACTGGGAGTTGCCCACTGTCTGGAAAACACTGGCCATTCACCGACAGGACTTTGAGCATCAGGAGAGAGGAGGCTGGCTTTGACGAAGCCAGGACTGTAACGCTGGGCTTGGCTCCTGATTTACTGAGCCATCTTCCCTCCGACTCACAGACAGGCTTTGCCCGTAAGGTGGGAGGTGCCGGCCTGGGCGTTGGCGGAGGGGCCGGCGCTGCGATGGTGGGTGGGGACTGGGGACGCTCCGTGAGCCCACCCTGAGCAGGAAGGAAGGGGGATGAGCAAGACCCTCAGGACGTGGAAGCAAGCCAGTGTCACCCCCTCACCAAGCCTGGATTGACAGCCAGGCGTCGCCTTGGCGGTGGATTTCCATCACCAAACACTAGTTCAGATCTCCCTCTCAGGGACAGTGACAGCCACATTATTTTATTTAATTAATTTAGTGTTAGAATCGTCTGCACTTGGTATTATTTATACCAGAGCTTTCTTCCATTAGTTTTCTGGGGTGTGTCTGTAATCTCCCATGTTGTAAGGTGACAAATATGATGGGCTGGCTTCCTTTTGAACAATAGAGGATGATCTCAGAATTATACACAATTCTTAAGTATCATAGTCTCTGCTCCTCCTTTTCCTCCAATTAAAAAAAAAACAACTAATTTTTGGGAAATAGAAAGAACTCTAATTTGTTGAATGACTAAGCTATCCCAACACCGTGTAAAGCACTGTAGAAATATTATCTCATTTACTTCCAACCACAATCCCAGGAGGTGGGACTTACAGTCCCACTTCACAGATGGAAACTGGCTCAGAGAAGTCCATAACTTGACTAAAGACGCGCGGCGAGTGGCTGGTTGAACCCCCCCGTGGTTTGAGCCCACAGCCTCCTCCCATCCTCTGTCTGCACAGCCTTGTGAGCACATGGAACGAAATAAAGCACTTGAGGCACATAGTCATTGGCAGTTAACGATGGGTCGGTAATTACCATTAACTAAGGCAATTATCAAATTCACGTTGGTAGAGGGAGTTCAGATTTCTAAAAACAACGTGCAGCAGAAGAGCGAGGGGGCCCTATACCTATCCTGCTACCGTCCGTCCAGCGCTCGTCCTCATCAAAGTGAGCGTCTCCTCCTAGGCCCGGTCCAGGGGCAAAGGCGTGAGCCAGGGTGTTTCCTGGTCCGTCAAACGGGTAGGAGTCCCCGTGAGCTGAAAGAAAACAGGGGGTTTGCCCTTAGTGAGTGAGTCGGTCTCTGGCCCTCTGATCCTGTAGTTTACGCAATTACAGAGGCTGCAAAGACCAGCCTGGCGTGGGCACTCAGCGCGTGGTGCTGGTCCCAGGCAGGTTTTCTCGGCACTGCCCACCACCAGAGCTCGAAGGCTTCCTGAATATGGGACTTTAAATGCACCACATCTAACTTCCAGGGGCATCGAGGTGTTAAATCCGGTCGCTGTGCTTGGCCGAATGGCGGCAGGATGGAGCGGGAGTGCCGCACCCCACTCAGCAAGATAGTTGTGCACCATTTAGGACAATCTCTCGTGAAAAGCTGGGAGAACCAGGCACAGAGTGTCACAGTGAATTTTGTTAGTGCGTTTATTTGTGATGCAGAGATATTTATTCTTGAATTGGTATCAGGCTGTATCCATTTGAATCCAACTGATTTGATCCATTTCTTGAGAGACATGGACTGCTGTGGTCACTGCCTTCCGTGACATGTTCTTTGGCCTTGTCAGTATTGTGGCCAAAGTTCAAATTCAGCTTAGTTCACAGCACCTGGGCAGTTCAACATTAGAACAGACCAAAGAGAACAACATTTTTCCTTAAATCTGCACCATAAAATGCTAGCAATTAATAGCAGCCCCTGTATATGGGTTCTAGCTCCTTAAATCCTGTAATCTGAATGCTCTCAGTTTCTCCTTTCTTACCCCATTGAGGGGGTTGGCAACAGGCCATCGGGGAGACCACTTAGGGCCTTTGGAAGTTGTAACCCTTTTCTTGGTTTAATGATGTTAGTTAGCCATATTTTAACTTGTCCCATAAATATATATAGATACGCATATGTACACCTGTCAGGATTCACACTACAGAACAGGGTTGGCAAACTTTTTCTGTAAAGGACCAGATAATAAGTAATTTAGGATTTACGAGCTTGGTGGTATCTGTCACGATTACTGAGCTCTCCCATGGTAGCCCCAAAGCAGTCATCAATAATGGGTAAATGAAGGACCATCACTGTGTGCTGATGAATATTTACCCGTGAAGTGCTGAAACTGCCCCCCCCCCTCACAAAAAAGGATCGAAATTTATTTACAGAAATAGATGGTGGGCCAGATTTGGCTCACGGGCCATCGTTTGGCATCCCCTGCTGGAAACAGTGGCTCTACACGGATGAAAGAAAAGGTGCAGTGCCTGTGAACGTAAAGATCATGTACGTAGTGTACGTAAAGATCACACACAGAAAAGTTTGCAATCCTGAACAGAGGGACGCACTTGCGTGAACACGCAGGACCCGCCGCAGCGACCCTCTCACCTCCTCTTGCAAAGCTGATCATTATATCCGCCGTCCCCACTAAAACTCTCCTGAAGGAAAGCGGGACCTCTTGGCTCCACATCGTCAAGGCCTTTGCCACGAGCTGATTCACGGTGACACGTGGCAGGTCTTTCGTGTACGATAGGACCCTGGCAGCAGACGAGAAAACAGGGTTTGGCCTCAGGGGGAGGGCTGGGCTGTGTTTGCCGAGGCGAGCCCCAGGGGACCAACCTGTAGGTGACCACTCTGGAAATCCACTTTGGCTGGGTTGGGAAGAGTGAGTACTCTGCGATGTCTGGGACCCCACATCTGGGCTTCTGCATTATTTCTAGGACGCGGGAGTTCAGGACTCCGGTCACCGGCAGACGGAAGAACCTCTGCATCAGTTTGAGTCGGGCTTCGAAGCTGTCGGCCTTCCTCGGTTCTGAGTCAGACGGATAAAACCTCTTGAGATAGTCCTGTTGGAAAGAGAGGGATTGTTCTGTCATCTTCTTTACTGTCTTCTTTTTAGATCGCAGAAGGCTGTGCGTCTTTGCCTCAGATTCCTGGGGGCTCAAGTCGTGGTGTGAAGGTAGCTACGTAGCCACCAGGTGAAACAAGTGTGCATCAATGAGGAGAAGATTTAATATTGATCAGGATGCATTGTCACTCCGTTTCATGAGCCAGAGGGCCCCTCCATGTCCCTTTTATCCAATTAAATGGTTTTTTTCAGAAGATGATTTTTTTTTTTTAAATTTTAAAGGTTTTATTTATTTGAGAGAGAGAGAGAGAACATAAGCAGGGGGAGCGGCAAAGGGAGAAGCAGACCCCCGGCAGAGCAGGGAGCCCGACTCAGGACTTGATCCCAGGACGCTGGGATCATGGCCTGAGGGGAAGGCAGCCGCTTCACTGACTGAGCCACCCAGGGGCCCCTCTCCCGGTAAATGTTTTGAGGAGAAACCCACCGTACAGTTTATAAAGCACAGACTTGCTTGTAATAATAGCCAAGCGGGAAGAGCACCCAGCGAGTCCTTAGGGGCGCAGCAGAGATCCCGCCCAGAGGTCCAACTCACACAGCCACATCCGAGACTCTCCAGAGGTCTGGGCCTCGCTGGGGTTAATGCATCTTAAGATTTTAGTGCTGGGAGAGGATACTGTGAAATTATTTTGTTTACTGTGCATATTCTCCAGGTGAAGACAGCAAAGCTCGCACAGCTGAATGATGTGCCCAGGGCCACCTACTAACTTAGCAGCAGAGCTGGCCCTGAGTTCCCTCACTGCCCATCCTGTGGGCTGCAGGACACAGCCGGTCTCCCAGGCGGGCCCCACGTGCACCTGGGTCCTGCGACTTTCTCAGGGGGCCCCTGTGTGCGGACATGAGGATGGCAGGGACTGTACCGGGAGCTCAGGCCCTTGTCTCCTCCAAACCTCAAGCTGCGCTGGGACGCAGGTGTGGCATTGTTGTTCCTATTTACATATGAAGAGTCGCCGCTCAGACAGGCAAATCCCTGGCACAGGGTCACCCCCGGGAGGAACTGCATTTGAACTCGGGTTCTGTTTCCAAAGCCCATTGCATTCGAACAATAGCGAGGGCTCCAGGATGCACGATGGTTTCGCTGGAACGATTCAAACGCTGGCGAACACACGCGCTAATTGCGGTAGGCGGTAAGGTTACTTGTCTCCGAACCTCTCAGGAATGTGCACTTTATGTAAGTGACCTTAGTCCTCTCTCTTCAAGGTCCCAGGGATTGTGTTTTGTTCAACACAACAAACACTATTCATCCATGACAATTAGGAATGAATCTGTTATTTAAAAACAAATGAGTCATTTTATCCCTTCCTGAGCTATGGGCTTTACAAAGACACTCTTTTGGAAGAAATCTTTTTGCATTCTTGATATGAACTTTCCTGCCTTCTGTTAAACCCAGCGAACGTCTCCCTGGTTTATTGGCAATGTGTGCAGGAAGTAAAGGGACTCAATGCACTTGCAAATGTACCCCTTTTGGAGAACCTGTTAGATTGGATTTTATGAAATTGCTGTAAATTTCAGGTAAAAAAAACCCCACAGTCAGATATCAGTAATTTCACATGGTTCAATCTAACAGATTATTGGGACTTTTTCAAAGTCAACGTTAATGTGAAATAAAAGTAGACTTTTCTTACGCTTTAAGTTTAAATTTTTGAACAACAGTTAGGAGTCAACAACCCATTATTTTACCAAATATTAATTATTTATACTTATGGGGTTGCTTATTAAGAAGTGTATTGGAGAGACCATGGCTTTTGAAACCAGAGAAACTTGTCCTTGACACCTATCACTATCATTATCAAGTATGTGAATCAACATAACTTCGGCTATCTCTTTTTCTCGGGATAGCGCTAAAGATTCGACGACATAAGGTATATGAAGCACTTTATGGTCTATGATAGTTGCATAATAGTTGACATTGCCGTCACTTCCTTACTCGGGAGCAGCATCCCGTGAGCAGCGACATAGCATCGCTGTCCCCACTGGGCAGAGCCAGAGTCCCCACCGGCTGGTCACGGCCCGCTGTAACCTCTACCTTGTTTTCTGATTTCAAGCGTCTCCACTGCCCGGAGTCCCCACCTTGAGAGGCAGCACTCAGCCCTTCGGGAAAAGAATCTCAAGCCCCAGTAAAGAGTAACACTAACAACTCGAGTTCACTGAGTAGGAAACACTGTTCCAGCTTCTGCGTAAGTGCTCCGCGCCACCCCTCATGGTCCCCGGCCTCCAAGTCAGAATGCTGAAGCTCAGAGAAGTGTAGCAACATTCCCGCATTTGTGTAGCAGTGAGGGCGGGAAGAGCTGCGACGTGAGCCCAGTTTGGGCGGCTCTGAAGATGCTCTGGGTTTTGTTTTGTCTGTTTTTTTAAGAGCGCGCGCGCGCGCACGGGCGTGCGTCGGGCACAGACAGACAGACCCTCCGGCAGACTGCCCGCCGAGCCCGGAGCCCAACGCGGGCCTCGATCGCCCGACCCCGGGATCGCGATCAGAGCCCCGACCACGCGTCGGACGCTTCACCGACCGGCCGCCGGGCCGCCTGCTCCTCACAGCTACTGGACCGGAACATCTGCCCTCAAGGAAACCACCCAAATCGGAAATCGCGCTTGCTCGCGCCGGTGGCGCGGCGGGAGCCCCCGGGGCGCGGGCCAGGGACGTACCTGAGCCTGTGTCCGCGGCGGCCCCCGCGCGCCCGCAGCCTCCGCAGCCTCCGCAGCCTCCGCGGGGAGGGGCCAGGCCAGCCTGCGGGGCAGCAGGCACAGGGCGCACAGCAGGGCGGCCGGCCCCATCGCTGCGGTGGCCGGGGGCGCTCCGGGCCACGCCGGTCTGCGGAGCGCGGCCGGGCCTGCACGCGCATTTATAGCTCTCGGCCCTGAGCGTGGGAACAGGTGACTCGTTTGAGGGTTTTCTTCCTTTTCAGCGCCCGCAGAACTCTGGAGGCGTGTGTTGCTTTTCATTGATGGCAACAAGGAAGTTTTATGTCCTTACGTGCAGGAAGCACACGGTGTATTTGCCTTTCAAGGGATTTTTTTTTTTTTCTGGCCCTGTTTGCTGTATAAATTTAACTCATTTTATTTGCTGGAATCAAATTGCTACTCAGACATGTCTTCATAATTTAAAATTTGGGGAGCATAATTCGGGACATACTGTACCATGCATGTTAAAAGAATTTTTAAAAATTTTGAAATGCATGGAAAACTGCGTAAGACGTGCAAACAATCAAATAATTATGAAGCAAACATTCTGTAACGGTCTCTCAAGTCAAGATTTGAGTCCAACTCCTTTATTTTTTATCAAAGATGAAGTTGAAGCCAAAACGACAGATTCGCTTATTTCCCCAATGTCGCAGCTAGGTGAGAATAGTCCTGACTCCCAGTCCAGAGCTGCCTCTCCATTTTGTCATTATATTAGGCATTTCCCGGGAGAGTCCCATGGCTTTGAACTGCGTTACATCATGGGAAACACGCCAGATATGCTGGAGCTGAAAAATTTACTTATTCAAATATCTCCTAAATCATCTGGAGATTGGGTGCTGTGACTTAGCAAAAGTAAACTTTCCAGAGCAATAAATTAAATTTGCTCTCTTTACATAGATGCCATACTTCTGTATCATCACAGTTCAGCTGTACTTGAGAACCTCCTACCTTTAGTCAGCATGTGGTATGTAACAGGTGCATGATGCATGTTTATAAAATAAATGAATTACTTACAGATCTGGATCAGCTAATACGGGTTTTATGAGGTTTTCCATGATCTTTGCATTGAAGGCATTCTCTAGATATTATATTTTCTATTTCTGTTAACTTTAGTAATTCAAAGAGCATTAGATATTACAAATATTTTAAATAAATTTGAGTAACTCCCTTGAACAGTCACGTCTGGATAGCAAGAAAGAAATCTTTTCTTGTCTTGTTCCTCTGAATTGTAATTAGTGAAAAATGAACAAACAGGATCAAGTCCCCGTCCCTGCCCAAAGAAGCTTATACTCTAGAGTGGGGGTACAGGACCCCCTGTACAACGGGACAAACGCTTGTAGTAGGCAATGTTACCAAGGATGGGGAACAGCTAATCCTTCCCATGGGAACTGAGGAACGATCCATGGAGGAGGTGACATTTTAGCTGGATTTGAGAGGATAAATAGGCATTCCCCTGGGTAGGCATTATAGGTAGAACACTCCAGAAGGAAAGAAGACATGATGAAGAACAAGCCAGTGGTGTTGCTGGGAGGTGAGTGGCTAGGGAAGGAGTTTGGGTTCAGGTTGTGAAGAGCCAGTCTTGTCTGCTAGGGGCTTTTGACTTTAATCCTAAACAGTGTCAAGGAATGTTTCAAAGGAAGAAAGTAGCATTATCGGATTTGTCATGTTGTAAGCAAATGTTGGTGGTTGTTGTGAAGATGGAAAATAATGCTTTTTTTATTGTAGTAAAATATGCATACTATAACATTTACCATTTTCACCATTTTAACTGTGCAGCTCAGTTGCATTAAGTACATTCATGATATTGAACAACCATCACCAATACCTAGTTCCAGAACTTTTTTATCATCCCAAACAGAAACTCTATACCCATTACATGATAATTCTTTCCCTCCCCGGTCTTCCTAGCCCCTGGTAATCTCAATTCTACATCCGTCTCTATAAATATGATTATTTTACACATATGAATTTATTCATATCAGAGTTGTCCTTTGGTGTATGGATTATTTCATTTAACAAAATATCCTCAGGGTTCATCCATGTTGTAGCAGGTATCAGAACTTCCTTCCTTTTTACGGCTGAATAATAATCCATCGTATGAATTTATCACATTTTATTTATCCATTTATCTGTCAACATCTTGGGCTGTTTTCACTGTTTGGCTATTGTGAACAATTGTGCAGTGGTCCTCAGTGTACAAATATCTGTTTGAATCCCTGTTTTCAATCAGTTTGTGCAGATACCTATGAGTGGAATTGCTGGGCCATATAAGAACACTATCATAAATAGATTAAATTCTTGAGGAACCACCAAATGGTTTTCTATAGAGACAGCGTCATTTTACATTCTTGCCAGCAACATAGGAGGATTTCAATTTCTCCACATCCTCATCAACATTTGTTGCTTCCCGTGTTTAAAAACTTTTCTTAATTATAACCGTAAAGTGGTATCTCATGGTTTTGATATGTATTTCTAATGACCAGTGAAGGATGTTGAGCATCTTTTTATGTGCTTGTTGTCCATTTGTAAATTTTCTTTAGAGGAATATCTATTCAAGCTTTTTGACTGTATTTTTAATTGGGTTGTCTTTCTGTTGTTGAGTTGTAGGAGTTCTTTATATATCGTGGATGTTAAACCCTTATCAGATACATGATTTGCAAATACTTTCTCCCTCTCTGTAGGTTGCCTTTCCACGTTCTTGATAATGTCCTTTGATGCACAAAAGTTTCTAATTTTGATGAAGTCCAATTTATCTATTTTTTCTTTGGTTGCTTCTGCTTCTGGTGTTGGATCTAGAAACCCACCACTGAATTCAAAGTCATGAAGATTTCTGCCTATATTTTAAGAGTTTTATGGTTTTAGCTCTTATATGTAGGTCACTGATCCACATACTTTATTATTTTTTTCTTTTTTTAAAGTTCTTATTTTAATTTCAGTTGGTTGAAGTACATGTAACTAACATTATTCTCAGGTGTACAATATAGTGAGTCAGCACTTCCGTCTACCACCCAGTGCTCATGACGACAGGTGCGCTCCTTCCTCCCCATCACCTGTTTCCCCCATCCCTCCACCCACCTCCCCTCTGGTGACCAGCAGTGTGTTCTCTGTAGTTAAGGGTCTTGTTTCTTGGTTTGCCTCTTGCTCTTTCCCCCCCCATGATCGTTTGTTTTGTTTCTTAAATTCCACATATGAGTGAAATCATATGGTATTTGTCTTTCTCTGACTTATTTCGCTCAGCATAATACTCTCTAGCTTCATCTGTGTCCTTGCAAATGGCGAGATCTCACTCTTTCTGATGGCTGAGTAATATCCCATTGTATATATATATATATATATACCACCTCTTCTTCATCCATTCATCAGCCAATGGACACTTGGGCTGCTTCCATATCTTGGTTATTGTAAATAATGCTGCTATAAACATCAGGGTGGGTGCATCCCTTCGAAGGCATATTTTTGTATTCTTTGGGTAAATATCCAGTAGTACAATTGCTGGGTCATAGGGTAGCTCTATTTTTAACTTCTTGAGGAACCCCCACACTGTTTTCCAGAGTGGCTGCACCAGCTTGCATTCCCACCAACAGAGCACGAGGGTTCCCCTTTCTCCGCATCCTCGCCAACACCTGTCATTTCCTGTGCTGTGGATTCTAGCCAGCGGACAGCAGTGTCCATGCTTTACTTTTGACAGCCTTCCTTTCTGTGCCTTTGCTTCCCCCTGCTGTAGTGTGATTGTCTGCTTTGATGTCCTGACCAGACAGACTTGTTGTCCTACGAAAGGAGGTTGCTCAGTCCTGGTCAGTCCCCTAGTGTCATAGTGACTAAGCACCTAACCTCTCTGTGCTTCAGATTTCTTATCTGAAAAACAGGGAGGGTACCTTTCTCTTTTGGTTGGAGAGGGGACTGATGAGGGGACTAAGTGCGTAAGCACGGTAAGACTTTTCTAAACACTGGCTGGGATTGCCATCATTGTCATTATGCGCTGGGCGTTTTTATGTACGCTAACCTCTATGAACCCAGCACGATCATCAGATACTTAGGTATACAAGAAAAATAGGACGTTTAAGTGGTCTTGTTCCAAAAATTTTACTGATGCTGATAATGCCAGTGTTTTCTGAGACAGAGGGAGCTATTTTAAATATTACATTGTGGCATGTTATAATAAGTAATTAAAAAATCATCTTATCATAGGTGCTATTGACTTTTTACTTTTTAAAATTAAAAAGATTTTATTTATGTATTTGAGAGAGAGAGATAGCGAGAGAGAGAGCATGAGAAGGGGGTACGGAGAAGCAGGCTTCCCGCGGAGCAGGGAGCCCGAGGCGGGGCTCGATCCCAGGACCCCAAGATCATGACCTGAGCCGAAGGCAGACGCCCAGTGACTGAGGCACCCAGGCGCCCGGTGCTGTTGACTTTTTAAATAAGAAAAGCATTTGTGGTATTTATCAATAAAGTCTTTGGGTGCACAGTAGGAACAACAAAACGTATCCAGGAGAAAAAGTCACAGTGATGAAGACAGAGTCCACCAGATGCTAGCACAGGGACACAAGTTTAATTGTAAGTGCGTGGAAACACTTCCCGTCCGGGACAAGGTGGGTTCCGTGGAGCGAAGGAAGTACCTTCGTGGAGCCGGTGGCGGAGGTTGGCGCGGCCCTCCCTCCTCGTCCGGTGACAGGTGACCCCACGAGGTGGCGTCCGAGCCTGTTCTGAGGGCGGTTGGCGCTGCGCTGCCTCTCGGCGAGGTCACCACACGCTGAAGCCCAAGCGCCACGCACGGAAAGTTCTAGAATTGGGAAAGGAGGGGGAAGGAGCAGAGCGAGGAGACAGGGGCAGACAGGGTGTCTGAGGGCCTACAGTCTCTGCTCGCTCCTGTTCTGTGCTTCCTACCTCGTCCACCACCGAAGGGAGAAAACAGAAGCAGAACGTTGCTCTTCCTCTCCACCCCTTCCTTTCCCCCGACCGTACCTGCTGGGGTCTGGACCTTGCGAAACCGAGCCCACCTCCCCTGCTTGCACGAGGAAGGGCACGGTATCTTTTCATCGGAGCTAGGCATCTTCCCTCAGTGTCGGTTTTTACAGCTTACACCTTGGAAAGAAAGGGAGTGACCGTGTCACCCCAGCCCAGCCCCGTGGACGGACGTCACTGTGCGTGCTTGACCTCCTCCGAGGGACTCGAGCTGGAGGTCTGCACAGATTAAAGGGTAGGGGGTGATGGGAGGCGGGTCACAGCCCAGCACAAGACTGCGGATAATGTGCAATTCCGTGCCAAGCGTCCCTGTTCTTAAAAAAACCTCACCAACGTCTTCTGCTTCTTGCCCTGCTATTTCTACGGCTTCCAACCCTACACTGTGGTTTTATTTTACTTTATTTTTAAAATTGGGGGCCTCTTAGTAATCTCCAGATTGTCTTCTTAGGATCCAAGCTCTCTAGGCCTCCCTTTCCATTCCTAAGTCGCTCACCAAGGCGTTTTTCTGGGGAAAGACGTGGTTTCTGGGGAGGAGCTCCGTGCCTCCTGCTGAAGCGGGACTCAGCCCCTCAGCCACATCGAACAACACGAGCTTACGGTGCTTTCTGTGCTTTCAACAAAACAGAAGCGAGTAATTGTCAGGTTGTACCTGGACCTGCGACAGCAAACTTCCTCTGAATGTCATTTCTGGGGGGAATGGTTTTGGCTTTCAGTCGGTTGCTCTGCGAATATTTGCCCTATTCTGGCCCCTCTTCTCTGTTTAGACTGACACTGAAAATTAATTAGATTGGTGCTTGGAGCCCCAACAGTTATCGGGATGTTTAATGTGTTGTTTTATGTCTCTACCTTTAAGTGGCTTGAAAGACTAAAACCAGCAAGGGTTTTGAAGACAGCCAAGCATCTTGGGGCGTGGGCTGAGCCCCGCGGGAGGAGGACGGCCACACCAGGCCTCTGGCCGCTCCCCGCTGCCGGCTCTGTCCCCTCGGGCAGTGCCTGGCCGCCTGGACCACACCCTCCGGTTCTCTTGAGCCCAAGACTGTGGTTCGCCAAGGGTGACGTCTTCCCTCCGTTTCCTCCTGTGGTCCTGGCTCAGGGAATTTGCCGGTTTAAGTTTAGGTCGGAGCCGCTTCCACGCTCGCTCTTCTCTCGGCCCCCTTCCCTCCAGCGGACGCCCCGTCAGTCTCCCGGAGGCTCCTTCTTCCTTCCCTCACTTCTCAGACATCGGCCAGCAGTGCAGTCCTTAACCTCCATGAATGGCCACAGGTTACTTGCATTTTAATCCTGTGTCTCTAACTGAGGACAGTCATTACTTTTTCAAGAAATCACAGACATGAGTGGATAGCAAGGGTCTCTGGGAAGGGACCTGCCTCTGCCGCCTTCACTTAGTCCCGACGTGGTTTCTGGGCCTTTATCACCTGAAAAAAAGTTTTATAACTAGCTCCTTATTGCTTACACCTGTGTTTCCCAAGGCTCTCTACTCAGGTGCCCTTGGGGGTTCTAAGGGTGCGGTCCAGAGTCGCTCACCGTGGCCAGGGAGATGTCTTTGATGCTTTATGTTTGGTTCTATATCCGAATATTCGGTAACACACTTGCCAAGCCTCCAAGGTCTACCGCCAGACCTACGAACTTCTCCAGCAGCATTTCCCAAGAACATAAAAATGCAGGGCATGAACAGATGCTACGTAGAAGTGCACCATGGCAAAATAACTTTGGGAAAGGATTATATTAAAACAAGTTAACAGTCTTGCTTCTTGGAGGATTTTGTAGAGCCTCCAACGTGTAAATCCGTGTTCTGAATCTGTGATTTTACTTTTATTTTTTCATTTCCAAACTTATTTGACCAAGGATTTCTTTCTAATTAGGCATTTCTAAGACGCAGGGTTCTGGTGAAGACCGTGTGGGGAGGGGTGAAGGTCTCGTGCTGATCAGGCTACTTCTTGGTTTTCACGAGGGGAACCCCCCCACTGTGGGGTGCAGGGCCACTCATCCCCTTTCCTTGGCCAGCAGGTTCGTCATTTTTTCCCCTTTCTTCTTGCCACCCGAAGTCATTAAGTCTTCTCAAAAATTTCCTCAGTGTTTTGCCATTTTGCTTCCTTATTTGGGATGGGTATTTCAGTATATCCTTTTGCTGATCTGACATCCATGTGCTGAGTTGGCGGGAAGGGGGGAATATGTCCAGAAAGACAACTGAGTCCAGAGTTGAAGCGTCATTGCCCCTGAAGTCTGAGCCATCACTTTGCCAGGATGCACCTGCTCTCACTGAACACAGCTTTCCGTGATTCGCTTACAAAGGAGCGTCACACAGACCAGCTGAATATTGGTGAGGGCAAGGGGTAATGGGGAAGGGACTTTTCCTAAAATCAGCTAGGAATACTTCCTAAATTGTTTTGATAACTCTTCCTTTGTAGATACATTTTTAATTCATCATAGCCACTTTCTCATTTGTGTAGAAGACTCCATTCGGGAGAGAAGGCCTTTCCTGGTCCCATCTTTGAGCTGGATGGATTCAGCCCCATTAAGAAGTATATATCTCTGGGGCACCTGGCTGGTTCAGTCGGTGGAGCATGGGACTCTTAATCTTGGGGTTGTGAGTTCAAGTCCCATGTTGGGTGTAGAGATTACTTAAAAATAAAATCTTTAAAAAAAGTGTATCCCCAGATTTTTTCATAAATTAAAAAAAATTTTTTAAAAAGTTTTTAAATATTTATTTGAGAGAGAAAGAGAGAGCACAAGGGGGGGATGGGGTGGAGAGGCTAGGGGGAGAGGGAGAAGCAGACTTCCCACTGAGCAGGGAGCCCGATGTGGGACCTGATCCCAGGACCCTGAGATCGTGACCTGAGCTGAAGGCAGATGCTTAACTGACTGAGCCACCCAGGCGCTCCTATATCCCCAGATTTATTCATTTATGCAACAAAAACATTCATTTATCCATTATATGAGCTTTGTCCTAGGGGTAAAGGAGTGAACAGACATCTACTCTGACCTCAAACATCTTGTGGGGAGACAGAATGGGACCATCTTACACATGAAAGTATAAATGTGTAACAGCAGAGTATAATAGGGGACTTTGTTGCTACATCTGGAGGACTCTTCTTGGTCCTTATGGAATTTAATCACTTGGAGGCAAATGACGCCCTAGATTCCTGCTTTCTGTCCTACCCTGCTCCCCGTTTTCTTATTCACACCCCCCTCCTCTATCCATCTCCTAACTCCTGGCAATCTTCAAGGTTCGGTCCCCTTTCTCGTGTATGAATGTGCCTTGGGTGATCTCATCGATTTCAGAGTTTCATTTACTGTCCACTCCATGATCAGTTCCTGGCTTGTCCAGTGTTGACGTGATCGCATCCCCTCCTTGAATTCTGGCTGATTCTGACTAGCTGTGCGACCGCAGGCTTGCACAAATGTCTCTAAACCTCATTTTCTTGGAGATAATAATATCTCATCACTTAGTTGCTGTTGGGATAAAGGACATGTTTGTAAAGCACTGACCTCATTCCCTGACCTAAACTTGTTCTAAATCTGTCCCCTTTAAATCTGTATTTCCTGTTGCCTTCTAGGAATGTCCATTTGGATGTTCCATAGGAACTACCCATCCTACATGGAAGTTATGATTTTTTGCTCACCAGTTTCCTTCTCCTCTGTGTTTCTTATTTCAGTGAATGTTACCACAATTTACACTTCGCTTCTGTGGTTCTATGGGCATGATGTAGACTGTGGCTCCCAGATGCGTGGGGAGAAGCTCAGCCGGGGGCATCCCAGGACCACGGATGCACAGAGTAACTTGCTGACTCCCAGGCTCCAGGCCGTGGACGGAATGGTTTCTTTGGTCAGTTTATGGTGTTGTTCTGGGAGTCCTTCTCAGAGGTCTGGCCTTTCCATGATTTTTGTGAACAGGTAATTCCCCGTATTTCCTTTCTTCTAAAACTGGCGAAGGCAAATCCTGTCATTCTCAACTGAATCCTGACTGATGCACTACTTCATGGGATGATTTTGAGCAGTGAATGAAATAATACACATGCACATTTAAAACCACGCTAGACACATAGTAAGAGCCCAACAATTGGTCTTTGAATTATTTTTAAGTTCCAGTCATTGATATCGTTGAAACTGATTGCTCTGGGCTTTTCTGCTTCCCTTAGCAACTGCTATATATTTTTGTACTTTATAATATAATCATAATAGTCAGCGTTCTTATAAAGTTCACCATGTCGTTGGCTTTGTGCTGTTTTATGTATCATTAAATCCTCAGAACAGCCCAGTGGTGGGTAAGTGGTATCATCATCCCCCTTCACAGATGAAGTCACTGAGGTGCAGAGTCTAAATAATTTAGCCGGTATCACAGAGCTGGTCCGTGGAAGGCATGGCCGTCTGTCCTGCTAGTCACTGTGTAACACTGCTCCTGTCGTGGGATGAAACGCTGGTTCATGAAGTGTTTCTAGGTTATTTCCCCTCTCAATAGGACGGTAAGGTCCTCGAGAGCAGGGACGGGTCTTTTTTTCTGCGTGTTCCTCGTTGGAGGTCCTCCAAGTATTTTGTTCTTTTGATATTTGCCTTAAAAAAAGCTTTTTCGCTCAAAATAATTGTGTATTTACAGAAAGATTCCAAAGATAGAACAGAGAGTTCCTGAATACACTGTAGCCAGCTTTCTCGAGTGTTAACATCTTACCTGACGGCGATTCATTTACGAAGACGACATACGTTACCGCTGCCATGTCCTTACTGACTAATCCACAGACTTTAATTGGATTCCACTCGTTTTTGCATGTATGTTCTTTTCTGTTCCAGGGTCCAGCCCTGTACAGCAAATTGCATTTAGCCTCTCTCTCTCTTAAATCAGCAAATGAGCAAGAGAGGAATGCTAACTATGTGAGCCAACTGGCTAATGATCTCAAAAGTGTCTGGGGCCGTGTTCCTAGGGCCTCACGGCCTAACTGAACGCTCCGAGATTGTAGCTCCCAGGGTCTCCTTGGTGTTCAGGGAGACCGGTGCAATTTTCTGTTTCCTAAATTAGGGTAGTATGACGCACAAAAATTCAACATTTAAAAAGAAGAGGGTTTTTTTTGGCACTTAATAAGGATACAATTCAAGTTGAATGTATAATTCTTGTAGTTACTCTGAACTCTGTTCCCCTTAACAGCTTTATTAATAATAACTACTATTTGTTGAATGCCTTTTCCTACTTAGTAAATGCTTTATGGGCGATTTTGCTGTTAATCATCACATCAGTGCCGACAGATAATTTTAGTGTGAGGTTGTTACTTTTTGGTCTGCTTGGTGGCTTTTCCTTCTGTGAACCGCGCCTCTCCTACTTACCGGGTCCTTCCCGTGCTTTGACAGGCCCCCTGCCTCTCCCCAGGGTTTGGATACAGCGAGTAGTCCAGGAGTGGTCAGGTGACCCCAGAAGTAGGTGTGAGGAGCCTTTTCTGGGCTTGAGACACACAACTGTTGAGAGAGTTCTTGTTTTTTGGAGCGTGAGCTGTAAGAACCTGCAAGCTTGCAGCAGCTAATGGCCATCTTGCTACCCCACGGAGAACCCTTGCCTGAGAATAGAACTGAGCAGAAGGCCTCAGATTTCCAGTCACACCACTTGATTCCTTAGACTGGCCCAGAGCTGAAGGGGTTCTCACTACTTGAATTTCCCAGTTATGCAAGCTGATAAAATTCCCCCTATATGTGTGGGCTGGTTGGTTTTTGAATGTGCTTGTTTGGGTCGGTTTTCGGAGGCTTTCCACCGAATCACTCGGGAAGCTGTTGTTCTCTCTCTGAGTTTCAAAGGTCCATCGGTAACGGGTGGTAGGGCTGGGATTGGAGCCAGGCCTGCCCGGCTCTGAACCCAGTCCTTTCTGTCGCCCATGCTGCCTCTCATCAGTTCACGCCCATTCTGTGGACACGTGCAGCCTGTTTGTTCCGCACCAGCCCCTGAGCTAGGCCCAGGGCTGGAAGCCACATGACGGACTTCTAAGACTAGGTTTTTGTGTCATTGTGATCATCACAGTTATTAATACTGGATAGGTAATCAAATGGTTTCACCAACTGCATTACTGTCTGGTCTGATTCTCTTTCCATCCTGATCCCAGTGTGGTTACCAAAAGCTCCCTAATCTTGGTGTGGGGACTCTAACCAGGGCTGACATGGCGAGACTCTCCAAACCCACGGGCACTGCCCTACTTATGGCCCTTAGTATCCCTCACTGGGGTGTTTGGGTGAGTTTTTTACTTATTCATTTATTTACCAGGTATTTATAAAGCCTATGGTGTGTGGTCTGGCCTGGAGGTAAGGCTCGGGAACCCATGAAGAGTGACCCCTGGAATCTGCCCTCAAGAAGTGGGTAGCTTGGTTGAAATAGACACACAAAATTAGAACGCTACGTGGTCTGCACGATGATAAAGTGTTTGCTGAGATACTGAGGAGTGGGGAGGAGGAACAGTTAGCCCAGCTTGCTGCTGCCATGAAGATAGATTCATACCTTCAACATCTGATTTAATCAACGTGTCACAAGTGACTCGTTGGTCCCCTTGAGGAACGGTCCCATCCTGGGGGCTCAGATTCTGCGTTCAATACTGACAAGTCAGACCTGCAGCAGAGTAGCTAGATCGATGGGAGTCGGGCTCATGAGCAGCCCCCATGGCCATGACCCAGCCCTGAGGCTCGTGGGCCCATCATGTTTACGGGCAGAAGCTGGTTGACCTCCCCTGGGTGCGTCATCCCATCCACACAGGTGTTCAGTGCTCGCTCCTCAGTGCGAGTTCTCTGGGGGCGCTCAGGTGAGACACAAAATCCCACATGGTGTGCTCACCTGCGCATGTTCATTCAGGGGACCTTTCCCAGGCCTCCCTGTCTCTGATCTCATCTGTCTGTCATGCTCCTTCCAGACCCTGATGAACCAGTCAGGTGACTTGTGAGAGCCCAGAGCTTTATGTCTATTCTTACTTTCGCCCTCTTCCCTTCCCACGCTGAGTTAATGTCTGCTTATCATCATCGACATCAGCACCAAATGTGCTCAGGGCTCTGCTCACTGGAAGTGCTCTCACGACGTCTTTCCTGTCTTCCCAAGTCGTCCCCATGTGAGGCGACCGTCAGTAATCCAGGCACCAATGTTTTCCTCCTCTTCAGTGTGTGAAGGAGAGAGAGCACGCCTCCCCAGAGTGTGTCACTTTGGCATAAGGATTATTTTGAGCTGAAGGCAACTGAGAAGAAGCCCTCCCCCTCGTTGCCTAAAAGCGGGCCATATACCTGTAACCTCCCGCCCCTCCCCTCTCTTCCAGGAAGGACAGAAGGTAACCAGCCAGGACACCGCTAGCTAGACCCTTACCAGCCTAGAGGGGCCCCAGAGGAATGTACATGCTAAACTTTACTAACTAGATTATTTCTTCCGTTGGTCCCCTGATATATTTACCTTCCCCCAGTGCGCTGCCCCTAGAAACTCAGATTTCTTTTCCTTTGTCTTGTTTCTTCTCTGAAAATGTATATTTTTTTATTAAGATGTGATATAAACCCTGATTCTAACTCCTGACTTCTCAGCCGGTGCCCCCATGTGTCTACATGACACACATGTTAATAGACTTCTGGTTTTCTCCTTCATCTGTCTTTTGTGAGTCTAATTTATAGGCCCCCCCCTGGAGAACCCAGGAGGCTAGAGGAAGTTTTCTTTCCTCCCCTACAGAACTCAGAGAGAACCCCACAAGATTACAAGTATGAGCTGGGGCAAAGGCATTGGTGGACGCCAAGTTCTGGCCATGTTCAGGGGACGCGTGCTCTCTGGACCAGGTGGGGCCACCCTAGGCGCATTTCCTGCCGTGAACAGGTGTCTTGCTCCAGAATCCCAGGGGTCTGCACTGCCGCTTTTGGGGGCTTGTTAGGTGTTATAGGCGTGAATCTGTAATAAAATTATCCCTCTATTTAAATCTGACCCTATTTAAATCTTGGCAGCCTTGTCATTCTTCCAAATAGGTCAGAATGATACCTGCTATCCCCAAAACCTAAAGATTGTTGTTCTTTTTTCTTGGTGGCAGGAGTTGGAAGGTGCAGCAGCTTGCTGTTCACCTGGGAGGGGATATTTTGTGGGGTGCAGGCCACTGGACCCAATATTCGCTGAACAGAACCACCTGGAAGAAAAGATAACTGGTTGTCCTAATGCCATTAATTAATTAATTCATCTTTCCCACTGAATTAAACTGTCATCTTTATCCCAAATTAAATCTTTATACACTGTCATGGAAATGTCTCCAAATACACAAAGACGTACGGGTAACTTAAAAGCAAGTAGCTGAACAATATGGTTAGTATTTACATACATTACAGTTACAGAAATAAAAATATATTTAAAGAAAAAAACGTGTGTAATAGTGATTTCTTTTGGCGAGGGGAGGGCAGTGGGATACAGGTAGAGGGAAATTTTCCCTTTTTACCTCATAACAATTGCTAAAAGCTAACATTTATTGCACGTTTCAGGCCCTGTTCTGCAGCTTTGCCCGTTTTCTTTCCTGACTCTCGACAAGCCTGTGAGGAAGTTAGGAGGGCAGCATCTCGCAAACGACACGATTCCTGAGTTCACACTGTGTGCCTCAGCTTACGGACAGACTATCTGACTGGGACCTGAAGCCGTTACTTCCACCCTCACCAGCAAAATGTAAATAGAAGTGGCCCTTAAGGAATGGGGTTGTTGTGAGGACCACGTGGGATGCCCAGCAGTCCTCCCTTTACCTCGGCGTGGCTCTTGGGACTTCCAGTGACCCGAAGCAGATGGTCCTCCTCCTGCCGCCGGGGCTGGGGGTCTGCAGGTGCCTGATACCGTCATTCTATTTTATTATTAGTTACTGCTGTTAATCTACTGAGCCTAATTTACAAGTTAAACTTCATCATAGGTGTGTACGTGTAGGAGGAAACACCTGATCTGTAGGATTCGGTCCTACCCCTGGTCTCAGGTGTGCACTGGGGGTCTCGGGCCGTCTCCCCTGCGGGTGAGGGGTGCGGCACATGTAGATGGCAGCCCCAGATGCTCCTGAAACCACTGTCACTGTTAATGATCATCATTGTCTCCATTTCATAGATGACAAAATTGAGGCACAAAGGTTTTAAGTGACCCGCGAGTAAGAGGTAAAGCCACGTTCTCGACCCAGTCTGACACCAAAACCGACGCTCTCCATTACTAATCAAACTGCCTTCTCAATTCTCCTGCATCTTTGAGGATTCTGTAAGCATGCTTAGGAATGAACGCATGTTACTCACGTATCTTGGAGAAATTTAAAACTGCCAGAAATGTGAAAGGAGCATAAGTAATTTTCTACAAGATGGACAGAGATTTCTAAACTATCACCTGTGTGATTTTTAAGAGAGCCTTGTAGATATTAATAGTTTTATTTAAAAACAGCTTTACTGAGCTACGATTTACATACCATAAAATTCACCTGCTAATGGTGGTTGATTTTTTTTTTTTTTTTAAAAAGGGAAGAATCCTAGTTAGGAGTTTTGTTTTGGCTCATGGTACAATTTTCAAAGTCACTCTGGTATTTAGCTTCGTGTGCAATAATTTGATTCAATTCAACCCACTCACAGTTGTGAAGCACCAAGAGGGGAGAAGGCCTTGGGGAATACAGCAGTACCTTGAAAGTCCCCAGGCTTCCCTCAAGTTTAATGCTGGTGTTTTTTGATAATTTGCATTTCATTATTTTTGTCCTCCTTTCCTCTTGATGTAAATCACGATTAAATTAGACACAATGCCCTTGCTCTTCTGTGTGTGTGATACTTAGTGATCCATTCACTGTTTCTGCTGTCAGGATTTTCCTCTTCCTTCCTGTTTGTTCTGAAGAAGCTGCACTCACTCGTGGTAAAGGAAAGACTTCTCTGATGTTCACTATATTCCTTGGAAGTAATTCCAACCTCGTGTCTTAGGCTGGTCATTCTGGTCTCAGAATCTCCCTAGTCAGCAAGATTCCTGTGGTTACTATGAAACCCCACCACGGGTTTCATACTCATATTCGCGGGACCCCTTCGCTCTGAATTTCCCACATCCCGTGTCTGGTCACAGCCCGGCCTGAGCTGACATCACGCCTCCGTGCATTCCGAGCAGGGTTACTTTGTACCGGGGATAGTCCTTCTCCCTGGGGACCTGGGTCTGGCGTGTGCGACGAGCCAGAGAAGATCCAGGGGAAAGCGCACGGAGGTTCTGGGAGAGTTACAGATCGTGGGGGTGGACGCTGTGATGCTGGAACGGTTGGTGTAGCCATCAGGACAGAGTTCACAAGCCGCCTGGGGCAGAGCCCAAGTCTGACCCTCTCGGTTCCTTGGTGTCGACGGAGCTGGGAGGAACACGGACTCTGGACTCAGAAACTCATCGATCCAGATCTCAGCTTTATCACCTTGGACAGCTTACTTAACGTCTCTGGGCCTGTATTCTCACCTCTAAAGTGGGTTAATAGAGAAGTTTTAAAACTTTCTTGTTTCTGGTTTCCTGGGTCTTAGTAATTTTTTTTGAAGTGCCTTTGGACCAAAAGAGATGTCCAACAGTCCTATTGATGAAGTAGTTAGGTCCAAATCAACTTAAAAATTATTTATGTTCCCGGGGCACCTGGGTGGCTCAGTCATTAAGCGTCTGCCTTCGGCTCAGGTCATGATCCCAGGATCCTGGGATCGAGCCCCGCATCGGGCTCCCTGCTCCGCGGAAAGCCTGCTTCTCCCTCTCCCACTCCCCCTGCTTGTGTTCCCTCTCTCGCTGTGTCTCTCTCTGTCAAATAAATAAATAAAATCTTAAAAAAAAAATTATTTATGTTCCCAAAACGTAGAAACTATTTGAAAAAATAAACATAAATTGAAAGAAAAATTATTATTATTTTTAAAGATTTATTTATTCCTTTTGAGAGAGAGAGCATGAGTGGGGAAAGGGCAGAGGGGGAGGGAGGCTCCCCACTGAGCCACGTGTCCTCATTCTCCTGGCACTTGCTGGGACAAACTCTCAATCTCTGTGGGCCTCTGTGGTGCTGCTCATTAGCTGAGAGAAATAACCCCTCCTCCCAGGACTGTTCTGAGCCTCAACCCTTGGCATTGACTAGAACAAAAAGGGTTCTTTCACAAGGACCACAGGAAAGAGGACCTAAATGTCTCTCGTGTGAACATCATATATCTTGACGCTGGAGATGTGTTTTCGATCTCAAGCATATTCTTCTGTTTGCAACAAGAGTTTGTCACTCAGTTTAACTCTGCGCGTTTGCTGCCTCTTTTGTGTCCATGATCCAGAGGCGTTTTACTTTCCCAGGGGGAATAGGGGAGAAGAATTGTTTGCCTTCTCCGATAGGTCCAATCCTTAAACCACGCAGGACACATGATTCCTCTCTAGGAAACGGTGCCTTGAGAAGTATTTTTACCCATGAGAGAGGAGAAAAGAGTCCCCAGCTCTGATAGTTGACCAGGTGAGGGGGCAGAGCCGACGGCTCTCCTTCAACCTACAGACTCCTGGTGGAGGAGAAGACAGGTGCTTTCACGGGGAACGAATGAGACCTGAACTGGAGACTCTGGTTGTTGAGAACGGTTTCAGAGATCTGACTGACTGCTGGGGCTGGAAGCCTGGGGTGGACAGTTCTGTCTGCCGAATATCACTGATGGCATTTTGATCATGAAAGTCAGGGTCCAGGAATTGGGAATAGAGGTCAAAGAAGCGAAATTGGTCTGTGTGATAAAGTCATGGGAATTTCCTGTTTTTCCTGGTGGTCCCAAAAATGTGTTCAAGGGCCTCTGAATTTGGGGAAACGGACAAAGGGAGGGTACGGGCGAGAGGGAGGTGAGGGCCCGAGAGGAGAAGCAGCAGGAAAGAATGCCGGTGTGCCACGGGGACCAGAAGCTTTGACAGTGAACTGTGGCTCGTCTCCTCTTCTGCGCTCCTGTCTTCCCCATCAGGCTGCCATCAACCTGCTCCTCAGTGCAGTTGTGACGGCCCGGGCGTGGGGAGGGGGGGGCTGTGCCCTGCCGAGGAGGACAGCCGGCCTGGAGGGTGGCAAGCCCCAGATGCCCGCGGCGAGGCTCCAGAAGGAGCGTGGAGAAGAGACGCTGGGGACAGAGAAGAGGCAGAAGAGATGGTCGGCCTGCCGGGGCGTGGAGGTCCTCAGGGGCTGAGGGGCGCTGCGGTCCGCTGGGGGCCGGGGGAGGGCAGGGCAGACCAGGGGAGGGGAGGCAGATGGGGGGGCTCTCATTTTTGTGTTCAGGTGTTTGAGAAAAATTGAATCGCAGCCGGCTTGGCTGGCTCGGGGTGCCCACCCCGCGAGGAAGGCCAGGCCCACGTGGGTCTCACAGAGGCACATTGTCTCCTGGGCCCTCCCCCCCTGCAGGGACTCCGGGAGCTGTGAGAGGGGGACCTCGGTGATCTGTGCGCCACGGGGAGCTGGCCAGCCAGCCAGAGGCTCCGGCTCCCTGCCCGGCTTCACCTTCTGCCCCCCGGCCCCGGTCCTCAAAGAGCCTGCCCCGCGCCCCCCGGGACTTCCCCGGGCGCCCGGCGAGGAGGACCGACCGGCACCAGAACGAGGAAGACAGGAAGAAAGTCCCCTGCACAAACAACAAACAGAGCCAGAGAACAAAGTGTGCAGTTCCAGGAAGAGATAGCAACCACGTCCCTGGGGACAGGTGGAGCCCGCGTGAAACCACTCTTTCATCCAAAGCCCCGGGGTCCATGTTATTCTGGGGAGCGTGCCAGAAAACCAGGCGGCTGGCGGCTAAGGGTGCAACCGTCTCCAAATCAGAGTCCTCCACCTCCCCGCCGGCCTGAGCCCTCCTTCCTCCTCCCGAATCCCCGCGCCATCTTCCCACACCGACGCCCTCCTGCAGATGCCGTGTGTTCCCATCAGCCTGCTGACAGATGCCTGGAGCCCAGGACCGGCTGCAGCTCTCTCTGTTCAGGGTGTTATGGGAGGGTGTGTTCCTGTGTGTGCGTCCGTGGGCCCTGCAGTCTTTCTCAGGGAAGGCTTCATGGCTCAGAGCATCCGTCATGGGCTGCACTTCTGGCTCTTAGGGTTCACTTAGCCTGAGAACAGAGACACCAGTGGTACCCAGTGTAGTGAGCTGCCGTGAAGATCAAAGGAAACACCTGTAAACACGTACTAGATGCTCAGTAGAAATGATCGCCCACTGGATCTCACACACCACTGGGGCGAGTGTCCATTAGGACACCTGATATATCCAAGGGGGCTTGGGGCTGTATGCCAAAGCTGAACGTATGCACAGCAGGCGCCCAACAATTCTACCCCTGGGTCTACACCACCCTTGTCTTTGTTAGCGTCTACGACCACCGTCATGGGAAATACGGTCTGAGTTCTGAAGAGCCAACTGACAAAGTTTTGACTTACAACCCATTCACAACTTGGGGCCTGTCTGTACTGTATTTTAATAGTTCTGTGGTTTGGTGCTTGTTGGTACTCAAATGCTCAAGCTTCACTGGCCTGCAGTTCTTGGCACAACATGGCCAGGTTATTCATGTAGTCATGTTTTGGAATTTGGGGCTCTGTCATTAGAAGAATAATTAAATCTTGGGTAGGAATTGGCTGACATCCCCAAATAGACAAGGGCAGGTCCCATGATGCTGGGCCACTAGGCATGGGTTCTTGGCATGACAGGTATTACCCTGAAATTTCACCATCAAGGACACTCTTACCTGCGTAAGAATCAAACTCTCATTTGGTGAAATTTAACTCAATGGTCTTTTTATTCTCTCCACGGTAGAATTTTTACAGTTGGTTGCAATGTTCCACAAATAAGGCCTTGTTGAAATAATTTTTGGTGTAATTATAAAATTGTCAGCCAATTCTACTTTGTTCCCAATTCCTTCCCTTCTTTCTTTATACCTCCTCTGTCATCTGCTTTTAGTTATTGTATATAAGTATATAATACATAAGTGTAAATAATATAGGAATGTAATATGTATATAAATGCATAGGGTAGAAATGCATGGACGTTTACATAGCATATAAATGTAATACTTATGCACACACTTGACAGATGACTTTAAGTTATGGCATCTTCAGTTTGGAAACCAGCCGAATGATATTATTCACATGATAAAAAGTTTGCATTTAAGGCACGCGGGTTGGGAAGGCTATGTCCCGGGGACCAGGCGTCCCCAAAATGTGGTCCACGGAGCAGCGCCTGTGTGTATAAGCTGTTTGCTCCCCAGATGAGACCCCGAGTCCACAGCACTCGCTAGCGAGCATTTGTAGCTTCCGTAAGCAATTTCTCAGAGTAATTCTGCGCCTGTTGAATCTGTCTGTAACAATGTCTTCCGAGGACAAGCAAGGGGTTTGTCCTATGCTGCTTCTCCTCCTCTTCTTCTTTCCCTTGTCCTCCTCCTCTTCTTTCCCTTGTCCTCCTCCTCATCTAGATACAGAAGTCCGCTGTTCCCTGGGTGCGGGGGGGGGGGGCATAGATTGTTGCTTTCAGTTTGCAACAGTAACAGTTGACACCATTGTTGGGAAGGTCACGGAGAGGACGTGACCCCCAGGCGACTCCTGAGCTCCATCCGGGCACTCCGAGGCCCCTCACCCCCCGCCCAGCCCCGGCCCCCATCTGGGGGTGTCCATCCCGCCTGCCGGCTTCTGAGGACCGAGCCCAGCTGAGGGCTGGCGGTGACCCCTCCCGTCCCCGTGGCAGGTGCGGGTGCGGACACGTGCTGAGCACCCAGGACGAGCCTGCAGGTGAGTGTCCTTCTGGTGTCCCCCGGGGTCTGTCTGCAGCCCGTCCCCCCACCCCCCCCAGGTCAGTCCCTGCCCTGGTGCCCTGGTGTCTGGGGCTGGTTTCAGATTTCACCGGGAAGCACCTTTCCCGACCTTCCAACCAACCACCATGTAAATACTTCCTTTACTCTGAAGCTCCATTAAAAAAAAAAAAATCCCATTGTGTAACCAGCATTTTTAAATTATTAACTAAAGTCGACTTCTTCAGCTTGATTTTCAGGATCTTTCACGATGCAAGCCCCATGTAACAGTCTGAACACCTCTCATTTCTCTTAAAGAGTTACAGAATTTTCTCTTTATTGTCTATTTAAGCCACTTCTCTTCCCAGAGCGTATTCTCTGCTTATTTGTTTATAAATGTATTCTCCGTGTCATGAATATTTATTTAGCGTTTACTCAGTGCTGGGTGGGGAGCTCCATCCCCAGTCCTTGTTCAAACATGCACCTGCTCTTGGGGGACGCCCTGAGGCTGGCCTTCCCTGTGAGTACAGTCGGAAAAGTACTGATACTGTCAGAGGAGAGTCGGCAGATTCGGGTGTAACCTCGGCTGGTAGGGTCACCTCACCTCCTGAGTCTCATTTGTGCACTTGTCTGTAAAATGGGGATGATAGTGATCTTTTCCTCACAAAGATTCATTTAAAAAATGATAATGAGGCAAAAACGCTTGGCATAACGTATAATACACTCCCTGTTATTTTACTCTTTTTCCTGTGAAAAAAATTTGCTTTTTATTCAATCCAATTTGGCCACCAAAGGGATGTTCTACACCAAACACCACACCAGTGCTGTTCCTGTCTTTCTGGTCCAACGTCCCTGTTTTCTGGAATACCCACTCTTGCTTTCCCATCTGCCCCGATCCTATATGTCAGGATGGGATTCAAAACCCCACCCCTCCATAATTATTCGCGGGCCCTTAACTTTTCTGGCATTTTCTTATAGAACTCCTTCAGCTCCTGGCTGGGTCATCTCTGGTGTTGTTGCTCACCTTATTTATGGGATCTTGTCTATCTGATAAGAATGAATATTCTTGGATGGCAAGGAGGATTTCCTGTATGTTGTGCGTATTTTTCTGCTCCGGGGAGTGCGCAGCGTACAGTGGGTAGTGAAGGACACGAGGAAGCCACTCTATAATGTCCATGTCCAGTGGCCCACAGGACGCACTGCTCAAGCGTTTCTCTCGAGCTCACCGTCCTCATGATGCGAGCGTCCCAAGTCTGCGCTTTAGCAAAACAGCAAAGCCAAGTCCTCGGACATTTGTGCTTGCAGAAAGCTTTAACCTCAAAGGTGAACATTTCAAACGCCAAGGGGTTCTTATGCTTTTGATAAAACTGGTTGTACCCAAAAATACATGATAAAAAATTTTCATTTATCCAATTAGTTTGGTATTGTACTGCCTCAGGAATAGGCTTCTCTCCAGTGTCTCTCGGGTGTGGGTTTGGGGGCCGGGTTCTGGGTGCATACAGACAAGGGAGGGGCTGCCGGTCCTGGCCTGGAAGCCTGGGGCTGGGGCTTTGCCCCGGATCCGAAGCAGCAGGGGCTGCCGGATGCCCAGCACTGTGTTCAGCTGCTCGGATGAACGTCCCTGGCACCATCAGCCGTCCTCAGAGGCTCTGCTGCGGGAAGGTGTCCCTTCCCTCAAATGTCCCGCCTTCCAGGAGCGCTAGCCTCTAACCGACTTTCTGAAGAACGGTGTGTGGGAAAATGGGAGGAGAAACTGGTTTTTTGACTTAGAGGGCCATCTTTGAATTAATTTTCACTTTAGATATATTGTTTTTATTTGTAAAAATAACCTCAAAAGGAAATGAAAAAATTAAATACAAAGTCCTACCATAATCTTAGGAACTAATGTTAGAATTAACTTCCAAATAACGTTAGCCGTTAGCTAGTTGAATGTGGATAACGTAGCAGTGCAGACTTTTCTTAGCCCAGACGGACATAGGGAAGCCGACTGCTGGCCCAAGATCAGCGGGACAAAGAATTAATTCTATAGGACTGAATAAACTCAGGTGGGAAATTTCATTTCTGTTACTTATTTGACATTTTAGGAACAACGATTAGACTTGGAAATGGGTCAAAAAGAGAGCGCAATGAGTGTTGTTTCTGTGAAGTAGGGCTGAGTGCAATCTAGCTGATCCAACAGGAGTATTCAATGCTGTTTCGTTCTTGACCCTCTCAGACCCGCTGGGCTGTTTTACAGCTTGCAGAAAACTAGTAACAATGCACGTTCTTCCTGTCCACAGTAACACGAACAGTCTTGTCCATAGAAAGGCAAAGGCATGTCGTCCCATAGAGATATTAAAATGCAAAAATTATATTTTATGATATTAACCAGTTTTGCATTTATGAGCACGATCATGTTAGCATTACTAGTCACACATATGTGTTCTCCAATATCTCTTACTAGTACCCCCATTAATTAATTGAATAAATAAATTCTTTGACATATGTTCATTTTATGTTTGAGAATCATGATTTTACCTTTGAGGAAATTATAGTTTAGTAATATTGGAGGTTCCACCAAGAAGTCTGAGGTTTCTTGATAAAGTTTTCTTGACAAAGTGTCAAGTAAACTGTGTTTCCTGAGTAGCTCACTCATGTTTGCTCAACCAGGCACATCCTTTCTTGACTTCCCGAGTGAATGCCAAGTAACAACAGAACTTTAGCTTTGCTTACTCTCTGTTTCTATGGCTTTTCGTCTCTCTCTACTGTGTTTTGTTTTTCTTTCTGATTTGCATAGTCAAGAACTTATTTTCAATTGGTTGCATCAATGATTCGGAATTTGGTTTTATAGCATAACCATTTGGTCAACTAGATGGTAAAGATGAATTCTCTGTTGGATGAGAAACAACATAGAATCTAGTTGATTAGTCTTTTTTGCTTGTCTGTCTGTTCATCAGTTTGTGAGCTCAAATCAGTACAGAATTTTGTGCCCACTTGGAAAGAGAATAGCTCTGAGATGTAGACCAGTTAATTTTTGTATTTCTGTGTTTATTCTTGACTCCTGGCTGAAATGTGAGACTGAAACTATAAGCTCTCTGGGTGCTTATGAGTCTGTATGTGTTTGTGTCTGAACTAAAAAAAGGCTCTACCTTTAATTGTGAGAGTGGGAAATGTTTTACAAGTTCTGGAAGGCATTAATACTGGAGGGTATTAAGGAGTTTGATTATAATGTCTTCTATTATTATTTTTTAAAATTTTATTTAAATTCAAGTTAGTTTATATGTCGTGTAGTATTGGTTTCAGGAGTAGGATTTAGTGATTCCTCCCCTACATATAACACCCAGGGCTCATCACAGCAGGTGCCCTCCTTAATGCCCATCCCCCATCTAACCCATCCCCCACCCACCTCCCTCCACCCACCCTGTTTGTTCTCCAATGTTGAGGGTCTCTTATAGTTTGCCTCCCACTCTGTTTTTATCTATTTTATTTTTCCTTCCCTTCGCCTATGTTCACCTGTTTTGTTCCTTAAATTCCACATATGAGTGAGATCATATGGTATTTGTTTTTCTCTGACTGACTTATTTCACTTAGCATCATACCCTCTAGTTCCATAATGTCTTCTAATTAAAGAAGCTCTGTTCTGATTATTTTTGTAGAGGTAAATAAATACTTATATAATTCTAATATTCCCACAATTCACAGAAAATAAGAAAAGTGAATTTTTAATATGGTAAATGTACTAATTTTTTTAAAAAAATCCTTTTTTAAATACAGGGACTGTACAGTCAGAAACATCTTAAGAATTAAGTTCACATAATAACGCTAAGTCTTTGGCAAATCAGAACAGTTTAATAATTGTGACTTTATGAAAAAAAGCTAAATCTTTTCTCTGATTTATCACTGTGAAGTGTAATACAAGTATGCATTTCATTTAATTTTTAAATAAGAAATGGGTTTGTTTTTTTCATGAAAATACTAGTTAATTTGTACCTTTTCAGTGAGGCTTTCCCTGGCTTATCAGACTTAAAATTACAAACTTCCCCCCAACCCCATAGTCCCAATCCACTGACACTGCTCTACAGTTATTTTTTTCCTTAGAATTTATCATCTTTTAACACACTATATAATTTTTTTTTTTAAGATTTTATTTATTTATTTGGGACAGAGAGAGGGCACAAGCAGGGGGAGGGGCAGAGGAAGAGGGAGAAGCAGACTCCCTGCTGAGCGCGATCCCAGGACCCTGGGACCATGACCTGAGCAAATATCAAGAGTCGGACGCTTAACCGACTGAGCCACCGGGCGCCCCCTAGCACACTATGTAATTTAAGCACTTGTTAAGTATACTGATTATTGCCTGTCTTCCTTGGAAGCTCCCTAAGGGCAGGAGCTCTTGTTTTGTTCGCTGATGTGATCCTTGGGTCAAGTAGATGCTCAACAAAAGCTGTTGAATCGGTTAATATGGAATTGATGCTGGATGCCAACACAGAGGAGAAGTCACTACCAAGATGCAGAGTCAGCCTGACCAGCTCCTGGAAGATCCTCTCTCTCACTCTGTCCAGACCAGACCCTGGAAACGTACAGACACAGCAGCAGCCCCCAGAAATCCGCAGAGCCTGATGCTGAATTGCTGAGACGATTCCGAGAGGGAGATCCACTGATGAGGCTGATCGATGAGAGTGGCTGAGCCCAGACTTCATCCCTGAGCACCCCGCTCTCAGGTGCCTCAATTCCTTCCCAGTTTCTTTCTTTTTTTTTTTTTTAAAAGATTTTATTTATTTATTTGACAGAGAGAGACACAGCGAGAGAGGGAACACAAGCAGGGGGAGTGGGAGAGGGAGAAGCAGGCTCCCCGCAGAGCAGGGAGCCCGATGTGGGACTCGATTCCAGGACCCTGGGATCATGACCTGAGCCGAAGGCAGTCGCTCAACCGACTGAGCCACCCAGGCGCCCCTCCTTCCCAGTTTCTAAACTCAGCAAGAAGGCCAAACTGAGATGGGGGCCTTCACCCTTCCCATAGCCAGAAACCAATAATCCCATGGAAATGGGAGCTCACAGAGGAAATTAGTGAGACATCTCCGGAGAGCAAGGTGTCCAGAAACAGCTCACATCCTGAAAAACTATGTCTGAACATGCAGAGAGCATTGATAAGCATTTGATCATGTGTTAAGTCAAAGGACAACTTGTCTGGAATGGACAGTTTCTCCAAAACATATAATTTCTAAAACGGACACTGGGAAACCAGAAGATCTGAATAGCCCTAGATGAATGAAAGAAATTGGGTTTATAATGCAAACCTTCCCAAAGAGAACTCTAGGCCCAGGTGGCTTCACTGTAAATTCTATTAAACATTTAAGGAAAAAAATACTGACCATAGACAAGCTCTTTCATGTAGTGGTGGAGGAGATACTTCCTAACTCGTTGAGAGAGACAAGCATACACCAAATATCGAAACCAAACCAACACCAGAAAAGAAAATCTCTGGCTGATACCCCTCATGTACACAGATGCGAGCATTTTAAACAAAACGTTAGCAAAACAAAGCCTGCAATATATAAAGAGGATAATAACATCATGAGTAAGTGGGGTTTATTCCAGGAATCGCACAAGGTCTGTTGAAGATTTGGAAAGTCATTTTATTTAATTGATAATAAAAAATAAAGGGATAAATACAAGAAGGCTGTTTCTTTCGGTGAAATCTGAGCCGGCTGAAACTTGTTCACATGTTTCTGTGATAACTTGTAATTGGCAGAGGAAGAGAGGGGGGGATTGAGAGAGATTGATAATGTGGTTGCACTTCTTCTGGAAAGGTGTAAGTCCTGTCGGTGAAACCTAACCCCCGGGTGTACTGATGTGAAAAACGACAGAGCTGAGCTCGTGTTCCTTTGTAGGAAGGAGAATCCAAGCCTTCTTTTCTCCTTCCTTCCCCCTCGCCACGTTGAACTGCTTTGGGTTCCTGTAGCGGGTGTGGTCCATGCGGCTCACTTGGCAATCCCTTAGCATCGACGGTGCTCCCCGCACGAGCTCACGCCCATTTCGGGTCTTAGCGCATGACTGTGAGGGTAGCACACCTCTTGGGGTTGTTGTGAGTCTCAAAGCACACAGGTGTGCAACGAGGCTTGAAAACCAATAGTACTGGGGCGCCTGGGTGGCTCAGTTGTTCAGCGTCTGCCTTCGGCCCAGGTCATGATCCCGGGGTCCTGGGATCGAGCCCCGCATCGGGCTCCCTGCTCAGCGGGAAGCCTGTTTCTCCCTCTCCCACTCCCCCTGCTTGTGTTCCCTCTCTCGCTGTGTCTCTCTCTGTCAAAAAAAAAAAAAAAAAGCAAAGAAAACCAGTAGTGCTGACTACAGTTCTGGGACACCAGCCAAGTGGTGTGGGGTTCAAAGCAGGGTTAGGAACCCGTGTGCTGGAGGGGAGACTGAGGCAGAGGCTTGGCCGCATACCCTAGGTCGGGCAGGAAAGGGTTTCCCATCTGGCATTCGTCCTGGCCCCTGGCACGCTGCTCCGCTGGAGAGCAGGACAGACCCTCCGAAACAAGCTCCACTGGGCGCCCAGACTGGGTTCCAGGCATGAACTTTGGATCGAACATTGATTTGGGGACCGGGAAACCTCGTGGCCTGTGGGAGAGACACAGGGACTCTGGTTTGCAGGTAAAGATGGAAGAATCTGGTAGAGACCTTGCCAGTCACCTCCTCTGTAAGGTCTGCTGACGTTACAGAGGTGTTTTCACTGTAGGAACAAATGGATTTTTGGAAAGTCTTGAAAGTTCTTTTACTGTATTCAGTTAAGATTCCTGGACGACGAACAACTTTCTTCTAGGAGAGTGATCCTTAAGATTTTGTGTTTTCTTTTGTGATTTGTGCTTTGATTTTTGCACCGAGAAACATAAAAACCAAGAAAAAAAGAAAACCCAAGACTCTTGTTGAGCATTAAACCATGTTCTTTTTTTCTATAAGATTTTATTTGACAGAGAGAGAGAGAGAGAGAGATTGAACACAAGCAGGGGGAGAGGCAGAGGGGGAAGCAGGCTTCCCACCGAGCAGGGAGCCCAATGCGGGGCTCGATCCCAGGACCCTGAGATCATGACGCTTACCCACTTCACCGAATGAGCCCCTCTGGTGCCCCTGAACCATGTTCTTGAAGTGGGGACAGAGAACAGGTCAGTAGACTGAGCACTGCATGTGATGGAAAACCACCTGAGATCGTTTTCACCTGCCTTCTCACTCTTGTAGAATCCATTTTGCCCCGAGTTCCATGCTAGTGTGTGGGGTGGGGGTTCCTGGGGTAGTGGACGGCAGCAGGAAGGCGGTGACTCGCAGGGTCTGTCTGCAGCCCCACCTCCTCCTGGAACTCACGGGTCCCCATCTGTCCACCTCGTCCGGCCTCCCCCCTGGCCCGTCGAATGGGCAACTCACACCCAGCTGATTCCAGATTGCACACCGCTCTCCCACTCACTAAGCCCCGAAACCTTAGAGTCATTCTTTACTCTGTGCTTTTTCTTAATTCCATAAAACACGTTAGGAGCAAGTCCTGCTGGTTTTACCTAGAAATTATCCTCTGTCTGACCATTGTCTGTGCGGCTGTTTCCTTGGTCAGCGCCGCCCCTGTCTCTGCCCTGGAAGAAAACCACTGTCTGGCGTCCCCGCGCCCCCTCGCTCTTACAAGATGTTTGCCACCCAGCAGCCAGGGGATTCTCCGAAACGTAAGTGAGATCATGTTATGCACCTGCTCAGAACCCCGCTTGTCTACTTAGTGCAGAACTGATCTCCTTTGGTGGCCAGCGAGGCTCTGCGCCGTCCGGCTGTCTGCCCTCCCCACCTCCCTCCGTCTGAGTGTCCTCCCCCCACAGCCTCCCGCCAGATGGACCTTCCTTCCTGCTGGGCCTCAAATTTGCCCAGCCCCTTCCTCGCACTTACTGCTTCCTCGGCCTCAAACTAGGGGCCTCCATGGCTCCTCCTTGCCTTTCCTCACATCTCTGAATGAATATCCCCAACTCAGTAAGTCGTCTCCCCAAACACACGTTAGTAAAATGGCACTCCAACACGCTTTACCCTCTTCCCTGCTTTGTTTTTCTCAAAGCACGCTCCATATCTTTCAGTACATCTACAACTATCTATTCACTGGAATAGTGACTGTCTCTCCCATCAGAATGTGTGTGTTCCTTGGGGGCAAAAGCTCCCGCCGGAACACAGCTGAGCCCAGGTAGGTGTCAGCATAAAGTAAACGCTTCGCAAAAGTTCTGAATGGACTAAGAGTGAACGCAGAGGGTGGAGACACTGGGTGGCTAGGTCCTTCAGGAAGGCCAACGGGATTGTTTATGGAGATAAAGCTCTTCTAGGGAAGAGACGAAATCTTTCAAAAGCAGCTGCCGGTAACATCCCCGACGTCCAGAAATTGGCACTTGGCACAGAGTCACCATCTACAGTGTGGAAACGTATCCGCCACAGGTCAGCGGTTTTCGTGATGGGCTCGCGTTGGACTCCTGGCCTCCCGGCCTTGGGAGAGGGAGCTGTAAACACATCTACTGCCCAGCCCCAGAAGCTCACATTGCTCATCGTTGCTTTACAGGCCTGGGATTTTCTTTCTTTTTTTTTTTTTTTTAAAGATTTTATTTATTTATTTGAGAGAGAGAGAATGAGAGACAGAGAGCACGAGAGGGAGGAGGGTCAGAGGGAGAAGCAGACCCCCCGCCGAGCAGGGAGCCCGATGCGGGACTCGATCCCGGGACTCCAGGATCATGACCTGAGCCGAAGGCAGTCGCTTAACCACCTGAGCCACCCAGGCGCCCCAGGCCTGGGATTTTCAAGGATAAACAAATTGCTGGCTACTTACACAGACATGCTTTTTTTCCCTCTTCCCACTGCTGATGATCTAAAATGGATTTATATGTTCCATTTCTCAACTGGTCTCTGCAAATGTTTTCTCATTGAGTCGCTCTGTCCTTCTCTCTCCTCATCTCTCCTCTCCCTCTCTTGTCAGGACAACATGCTGCATTGCACAACAGAAGTTTAATTTCATCCCCAACCATTTGAAATGATGCCCTGAATTAAAGGAAGGGATTCATGGCGGAGAGATGAAGGACGTGTGCATTGTAAGAAGGCTCGTTCGGAACCCAGAGTCATTCACCAATTTCCTGCTATAACTTATTCACCAGCAGTCTTCCCGGTTCTGTTCTTATTTCAATGACAAGAGTGTAGGTGGTGGGAGCAAGGCAGGGACGTTATGGGTACAACAAGATGTGCTTTCGTCTGGTCATGCCCACAATCCACTTGGGGTTGGGAATGGCACCAAGGACAGGCTCAGCAGATGGAAATGATTGGAGGATCGTTCTCTTCCTTTTACTCGGGTCTATGGGGTGAGGTACAGAAAATCTTTGGCTTGGACTCTCCTATGCTCCGTATGGGAGTCTAAAACTCCAACCTGTTGACCGGCGTTATGCATTTTTTCTCAAATGGCTCTCTGTTGGGTAATTTTAGCTATGAATATTCACAAAAAACCTCCCGTATCATTGTCTATAGAAGGAAATGGCTAAAACCAAGAATAAGAAGACACCTGGATAATATAGAAACAAAAGCACTTGAAGGTGCTGTGATAATTTAAAAATATATCAAACAGAATTCCAGATAAAAACCTGCATGGTTCGTTTGCCATCTGCCCCGTGAGAGGGAGGCCTAAGGCGTTTCCAAATGACCATGGGGAAAAGAAGAGAGGACCGGACGGACCCGCTGGGTCTGCCGTTTCACACCAGGCTGACTGGAAGTGAGCTTGGTTCTAGCCACAGAAAACTTAGGACAGAGCTCTTAGGGAAGCTCCCCACCTGGGCGAATCCACTCGTCCTTAGTAGCCCTCTGGTGCTAAGAGCTTTCCGGCCGCCCATAAATAGTTACCCCTGAGGTTAATAGGACAATGACAGATGTCATCAGAAAGAAAACTCCATTCTGCTTACTCTTGATCTCAAGAGGAGCCACTGAACAACACTGTGTTTGAAACTGTTACTTAACAAAACATGTTTGCCCTCAGTTACTCTGAAGCCAAGTGAGGAATATATGTCATAAAGTATTTTGACACAAAATTGTTTCAGGCGAGCACGTATATATTCCAAGTGAGTTTTTTTTTTATTTTTTTAATTTATTTTTTATTTTTTTATTTATTTGAGAGAGAGAGAATGAGAGAGAGAGAGCACATGAGAGGGGGAAGGGTCAGAGGGAGAAACAGACTCCCCGCCGAGCAGGGAGCCCGATGCGGGACTCGATCCCGGGACTCCAGGATCATGACCTGAGCTGAAGGCAGTCGCCTAACCAACTGAGCCACCCAGGCGCCCCCAAGTGAGTTTTGACACAAACACAGTCACTGTTTCTTGTGGGCTAGAGAGACTGTCTTTCCAGAATACAGACCACTGTGTCTGGGAGCCAGAAGTTCTCTGACTCAACAAAGGAATAATAATTTATAAGAATTAGTCTTGGGGGATGGGAGTTAACAACAGTCAGGATATTATTTAATTATTGATTTCATTTGGAGTTTGGAAGGGAAAAATTTCAGGTCACTGGGCATCAATCTTCGTGGTGCCATATAGCTCATGTGTCTTCAGCTATCTCGAGGGATATATACAAATTCCCCGAAATATCTCAAAACAAAATTATTTCGAATTCCTTCAAAACAGCAATTATAGAGCCCCTGAAGAGCACCAGGGACTATCTAAGGGCTTTGTATATTTCGGCTTATATATATATATAAGCCTCTCAATATCTCTAGGGCGTAAGGACTATTCCATTCTAATTTTACAAAGGAAGAAACTGAGACAGAGATTAAGGAACTGACCGACACCACACAGCTAAAAAGAACAGATCTGGGTTTGAAGCCAGTCAGACCTCAGAGCACATGCTGTTTTGCTTTCAGTAACGTTCGTTTATTTAGTGAAGTGTCTACACTGTGCATGCCCCCGGGTGAGCCCCGGGCACCAGGGTAAGTCTGGTCGGTGGAGCTCAGCCCCAGATGTCTTCGGGCTAATGCTTCACTGCCGCGTGGTCCCTACCCCAGTTAGCCAGGGCACACCATGCAGAGATCATCACATAACCTGGAGCTCCTTGCTTATTATTATTATTATTAAGACAACAGGTTTATTGAGATGCAGTTCACAAACCATCCAGTTTATCCACTTAAAATGTACAATTCGATGGCTTTTCGTATATTAACGGAGTTGTGCAAACATCACCATCATCACTTCTAGAACATTTTCATCACCCCACGAAGAAACCCCCGGCCCCTTAGCGGTCACTGTCCGTCGCCCCTCCCCCAACTCCTGGCAAGCACCCATCAGCTTTCCGAGCTTTCCGTCTCTGATTTTCTTATTCCAAACATTTCATAGAAACAGAAGCCTAGAGTCGGTGGCCTTTTGCGTCTGGTTTCTTAGCGTACTGTTTGCAAGCTTCATCCACGTTTGTGCACGTGTCTTCGGGTCTCACAGCTGTGCGTCCAGGAGTGGAACCGCTCATTTATTGCTAACTCTGTTTTAGCGTTTCGGAGCTCCAGGCTGCTTTTACTCCGTGCTCATTGCCATCACGCACGTCTCCTCCGCTGGCTGTTTTTGCAAAAGTGGCTTTGCTTCCTCAATCAAGGCAGTTGACATGGGAAAGCAAGCGTGCCAGAGTTTGTCTTCAACCGTCAGAGTCAACATCTGCTTGTATAAATAGCCACTTTCAGTAACAGAAACCAAGTGGGAGGCTGGGAGTCACGGCCAGGAACGGCCCGACCCCTCCTTCATCCGGTGACCCCAGTTTAATCAGTGATGGTGACAGCAACAGCTAATGTGTGGAGTGCTGTGGGTATTCCAGGCGGCCCATGAAGTACGCTAAATGTATTTATCACCTAATTTTAGACTCACTTAATCTTTAGAATCCTTACATTTTAGAGGGTAATGTTAACAAAAGTCATAACAATGACAAACAGCTGTGTTTTCCTGTACTGATGAGTAGGTAAGAAAGAGAAAAGGCTTAGCTTGAAGTAGGAAAAACTAAACAGAGAGACTCCCCTAAATGGAAAACCACTCCGGAGAGACTCCCTCGGAAGGGTTAAAGACGGTTCTCCATGGGTGTTTTATTGTCAGGAAGCAGGAAATGCAGTGAGTTACTGTTACTTCTCCTGGGTGTGCGTGCTCACGATACTCTCTCGGGTTTTGGGTTTCCGTGAGGTACAGTTTGTTGCCAAATAAAGTGTGATTGAAGCTAGTAAATATTAAGAGAAATGAGGAACTGTTCTTAGACATTTTTATTGGCTTTTGTTAAAAGTTTTCCTCTTGCCAAGTGTCCATCTCTTGCCTAGCGTGAAAATTCATTTGAATAGGTTTGCCTGCTATGACCTACTTCAAAGACCAGTGAGTACATGGAGCTAATCAACAAACAACGAGAAACAAGATTTACACGGTATTTTGTTTGTGATGTGTCCAAGGTAAAGACAGACAGATTTGTATTCATCACAATGAATGCAGAGGCCACAAAAGCCACTGCTTATAAAGAGTAATTACAGTTTGTACGGCAATGATGTTGCCTATTAGAGTTATAATGCATGTAGGGAATCCACAAATAGGTGTCTTCTTGGTAACAAAAACCAAATTTATCAATTTGCCTCCATATATTAGGTAAGAAAAAAAAGGCAGTGGGTGTCTCATGGAAGAGAGCATTGTGTCAATTCTGATTTTATGTGAAGCTGACCATACGGAAATTGCCCATTTAGATTAGATTTATGAATCTGCAACCATGACAACATTTAGAAGCTTAATTCTTTTCGATGAACTCTAAGTTGCCCTTAGGATTGAAGGCCGTGGGAAGAATCCCTATCCTACATCCTGCTTTAGTCCTTGCGGTCCAGGGACCAGCTGCTGGTGGTCATGAACACTCCCCAGAAAACACTAGACCTTTCTGATTAGCAGCCAATCCAGGAGCTAGATTTCAGCACACTGACCACATCCTCCTTCTCTGTATCATACTTGTACGCTTTTGGTCCTGAAAAGAAGTAAATGTAGCCTAAAAGAGACAAAGTTGAAAATGTCGTTACTGGAAATGACTTGCAGATCCATAAAGGGAGGGTTTGTAGGTGGCCCCAGAGTGGGGCTGGGGACCGCCAGGTGGTAGCTGCCAGTCTGCGGGTCTGCGCCCGGCTCTCACAGAGCCCGAGGGCCCAGCACCTCCCTCTTCTCCGTCCCCGCTCCTCACTTTCTCCCAGGGGTGCTTACCCAGCAGGTGGGGCTCAGCTGTGTTGGAGCCGCTGCTCCCCTCCAGGGAATCCCCCCTCTTCTGTCCCTGCCCAAACCTCTAACTCGTCCCTAAAGCTCAGCTGAAGTCCCACCGTGCAAACTCCCACTGTGGAGGCCGGTTCTCCTCTTTCCTTTCTCAGCTCACTTCTTGCAGTCACTGTGAGGTCCGCACTCCACTCAGTACTGGTCATAGACTGTCTTGGTTCTGGTACTGTGATCTCTGCTGGACGGAGGGGCATTTCCCAGAGCTATTAGCCATCCCACGGGAGCAGGGAACGTGTCTGGAACTCTCTTTGAATTTCTGAACAGAGGCCAGCTCTGTGCTCTAGACTCAGGAAGAAGGTGTCGGCTGGTCCACGAGATTCAGTCACATTTACTCAACCCTGTTCAGTTCAGCTTTCCCCGCTCTGTGTTAAATTTCAGGAGTTGGGTGAGGGGGTGGGGAAAGGCTCTGGGAAGGTTGACAGTATGTGCATTTTCAAGAGGAAAGAGGCCGTTTTGACTGGGTGGGCTTTAAGACGTAACCAACTTGGGGCGCCTGGGGGGCTCAGTCGGTGAAGCGTCTGCCTTCGACGTGGGTCACGATCGCGAGTGCTGGGATCGAGCCCCGCGTCGGGCTCCCTGCTCTGCGGGAAGCCTGCTTCTCCCTCTCCCACTCCCCCTGCTTGTGTTCCCTCTCTCGCTGTGTCTCTCTCTGTCAAATAAATAAATAAAAAATCTAAAAAAAAAAAAAGACGTAACCAACTTACGGACTGAAGCTATACTTCTAAAACTTGCTATTGGCAGAGAGAGAGTCTCGATGGTAGACATTTTGTACTCTTTCTAATAGTTAATCTGGTTACCTAAATTTGTAAGGGACTCGGAACCAAGGACTCCCATCTGGAAACCTGTTTTGTCATAGGTTAAAACAGAGCCCAGATTTCCTGTTACAGTTCTTCCGCAAAGAAAGATTTTGGTGGAGATGCTCACCATTTAGTTCCACGGCGGCATCTATTTGGCCATTAACTCCTGAGAATTCCTCTTCTGTGTTCTTTGGGTAGTCTTTTTCCATTTTCCTTTTTCTTTCATCATAGCTGGAAGAAGTATTATTCCATAAATAATGTTAACAAGAGGTTTTTATTGATTGTAGGTGACACAGTGCATCATTAGCCAGGCTGATGTATGACTTACTTTAGATGTGTGTCCATGTGTCTCTCTGTGCCTCGCCTGCCACACACACGTGCACCCCCCCACGTGTGCACGCACACAACCGCACACACGTGTGCGCGCACCCACACGCACACGCACACTGTATCACTCCTCTCCCAAGTTCCTTAGATTCTAGGACTGCTCATTTGCTCTAAATAGTCTGTAAATAGACATATTCTTAGAATTAGTCTTAGAATTATTTATATATTATAGCAAAATGTTCCTATCATTAAAAAAAGATATGTTGCCTTTCAAAAGGAACTCTACATGTATTTTTGCTGCTTTATTCTCTGTTGCAATGCTCCCCCACCCCACTCCATGTAAGTATTTCTGGGCTTGGATTCTTATCCAAGAATCAGCTGAGAGCCCTTCGTGGGCTTTTATCCATGGGCTCCGTTGCTCTGTATCGGTAGAGGGACTGGGCAAACAACGCACAACGAATGAATAAACACACATGCAAACAGTCAGTAGGTAAAGATAAGTAGCAAGAAAATCTCGGATAAGTGAGCCTCTGCCTTTTCAATCAGGCGAATGGAATTAAATTGCTTTTGTTTCCTGGGAACATTATACACCTGACCAAATAGTAGATTAGGTTTCTCTTTCTGGATCAGCAGCTACCATGCAACGACAACTCAGAAGAATGTTTAATGCACGTCTTTGTGACCCATGCTGCCCCTTGTACAGAAGACTGTGACTCGTGTGAATCAGCATGACGGGTATGGGCTCAGGATGTAGGCAGTTAGGCAGTCTCAAGAGTGAGAAAGTTCCTTCTTCATCGGCACCGAGCCCCAGCGGGGGCATTCCCAGGGTGGACACCCCACTCTTTTCCCACCAAGAGGTCAGACGGTTTCTGCTGGTGCCTGGAGCCCCGAGCCATTTCCCGCAGCTGCAGACGCCCACCTTCTCTCCCATGGCCGGGGACAGATCCCTCTTGAGCCTGAGCAGGACTGCACGTTGGCAAAGAAGGATTCGGGCCAGTGTGACTAGCGGGCTGAGCTGCTTGGGGGAGTGTGGAGGACAGGAGTGGAGGCTGACTGTTCCAGATGCCCTTTTCGGGCGGGTCATTAGAACCTTCCAGTGGGCCAAGGGGAAAACCGAGCTCTGCGAGTCACTGTAGCACAGATAGAGATGGAAAACATTCCCTGTGTTCCCCTCATCAGAAACGCCGATACCGCGTGCGGGACGGGCCCCTGTGTCATCCGAGAGACTGCAGCGTCTCAGGAGTGGAGTCAGGGGAGAACGGAAGGAAAACAAAGGAACAGCCCGGGCACAGTGCCCCACCCCCCATGGCCTGCATCTCTTACGTCCGCCTCCTTCCACCGTCTGAAATCTGGAGTCCCTTATTAAAAATTGTTCACACATTAACCTTCGTTGGCTAGGCTGCTTCCTTGGCTCGCTTCCCTGAGACAGTTGTGCGGAGGAAACGGAAGCTTTGGCAGGAGAGAGTGAGGACGATAATTCTAAAGGTTCAGTGTTTGGGGAGGGGGATGCAGGGGAGAGGGCAGAGTGAGGACGGGCCTGCAGGTGCGGGGGACAGCGCGGAGGGAGGGGCTGGAGCGCGAGACCCCGTGCTCAGGGAGAGCGGTGGCCCGGCTTTCAGGTGTCCATTCACCTCTGTCTGCTCTGAACAGAGGACTCGAGGCTGAGCTTTTAAACTAGGGCTGTGCCCAACCTTTGTGCACGGTAAGCAAACATTTGGGAGGGATGTTGAGAACGTCATCACCATTTATATTGTTTTATGGCAAAATGTGTTCTCAGTTCCCAGCAAGTGACTGATTAAAGACTCCCTGTAGGGAGACTATTCCAAGTGGGGGTCTGCTGTATTCTATTTACATTGGATGGGGAGGACTGGAAAGGATCAAAGGACAGAGCAAATAGCTTTTTTCTTGAGAAGAGAGAAACAGTTTAAATACAGGAGTATGTTTTAAAGAGAGAATAGTGGTTATTAATCCAATAGAAAGATATGGAAGAAAGATCTTTCTCTTTTATCTGTCTGCTTAGGTTAGGTGGTGGTGACGCCTAAAATCTTATATATACCTGTTCAGAGGATAATGGAGGTAATAATATTATATGTAAAAAATGTTCCAGTCTGTCAAGTGGCTCAGTCTGTCAAGCCCCTGACTTTAGATTTTGGCTCAGGTCATGATCTCAGGGTCTTGAGATCAAGCCCTGCATGGGGCTCCGCGCTCAGCATGGCATCTGCTGGAGATTCTCTCCCTCTGCTCCTCCCCCCACTCACGCTCTTTCTCTAAAATAAAATAAATAAGATCTTAAAAACATTTTTTTCAGGAGAAATTTTAGAGAAGCAACATCTAGCTGGGAATTTTAATTCTCAATCACATTTATAAAAACCCAGGCAAAATGCTTGGGGAAATTGTGAAATCACTGTTTCTTTTCTCTGCTCCTTCTACCGCTTATGTATTTAACAGACCCATTCCCTGTGGGCTAGCCTCCTCTCTGCCCTTTGCTTATCCTATAACTGCTTTCTAAAGAGTATTACTCTTAACACAATCTATTTCAAAGTATCGGTCTGAAACACAAATCACCATTTCGGGATTAGCTGATAACATATAAATATTTCATTTGGACCTTGTTGGTAGACGTTATGTAGATGGGACCTACAAAGCTACCATAGAGTTACCTACTTTTCATGGTACCAACTAAGGACATTACCATCAGGCCATCAAAAAAAAAAATTACCACCTATTTTCATTATCATTTCACAAAGAAAAGAAACTTTAACACCAAAAAGGCAGAAAGGACATAATCTCAGCATAAAAGATGGTTCTTGCCAATAATGTGTCTTTATACTGACCCAGACTACACCCCCTACATTTATAATATTGTTCTGTTCTTATTTTGCTGTGGATTGGTGGAAACTTTGTGATAATCTAGCCCTTGGTTTGTGGACAGATATTTGAGGATTTCTGTTATAGAGCAAAGAGCATATAATCGGATGGCTCCGGGTTTGAGATGACTCTGTTATCTCTGGGCTCTGTGATAGGGGAAAGTGCTCTGAGCTCCGGTTTCCTAATCTGGAAAACAGTGGTCATGAGGATGAGAGACAATTTGCACACACGCATGCACATGCCTGGTACTTAGACATGCTCAGGGCCCCAAGAACCATTAACTGACTGGCCAGGATGAGCGTGAGTAAACTTCGTGATTTGATCCGAGCTCCTAAGTCATCAAGGAGTTTAATCTTTACCTGATCTTCCAACACACCTCCTCCTCCGGATAACATTCTGCAGTAGAGGCAAGGTTGAGAAGAGGTGGAGAAAGGAGGGCTGGACAACGTGGAGGTAGTCCAGAGAACGCAGGCAAGAAGGGCCTAGGATTGAGAAGGTCTACTGTTCTGTTGCAGATTTGGCGGAGGATTATAGAAAAGGAAGTTAAAAGACAGGGTGAGAATCACCAGTGTGGGTGTTTGATTGACGGTAGATACGTGGTGAAAAGAACGAAGAAGACTGTGTGTGGTCGATGGTGAGGGCCTCCGGGTCTGGACTCAGAGGGTGTGAAACGCAGACTCAGGTGGACCGCTCGTTAGCTGGGTGACCTGGAGCTAATGACCCAGCTCTCGGAGATGCCATGTTTTTAACTGTTTCGTGGAGATAGGGATGCCTACTTCTCAAGATTGTTGAGAAGGCAGATGGGAGAACGAGAGAATATGAGGAAATACTCAGCAGGATTCCTAACACATAATAAGCCATCAATAAATACTAGCTGGATTAGAATGTTAAGGAAAGAACTGCCTTTTTATTGTGCATCTACTGTGTACTAGGGACCTGTGGAAATCATTGCATGCATTTTCTCATGACTGAGGTCTTGTTTGTGAAACCTAAATACCAAGTAAAAATGATCAACCTGTAACTAGGTTTCTTTCCTGTTTGGGCTGCTGTTTGATCACTGCCTATTGATTAATGGGCGTAGACAGTACAGAAATCATTCCTGGCCGCTAATCTTTACTGACAATGTCCCTAGCACCACAGATGTGAGGTGCTTTTCTCAGATATATTACCTTACTCTCTGTCTTGGTCATCTAAGGGCTTTGGGACTATTTTGGTAAAGTGCCTGCATGTTGTTTAATCTTATGCTCTGAATTTAGATTTGTTAGGAATTTCTGGTGTGTCAATTACGATGATTTCTGTCATACAGCCGTGGGAAAACTGACCCCATCCTGCCTCCTTTGAAGTACCAAATGGGGAGTTGTGTCTGCAAAAGGTTGCTTACGGAAAATGTGAGAAAGGAAGGCAAAAAGGGGAATTTATTGATCTAAAATAGATGTTTTCAAGAAGTTTCTTCAAGGAGACCTTTCTAGTGAAATGGAAACCCAGAATCCCCTTTGAAATTCATAATCCACTTCTAGTTGGGAAAGACAAGGCTTTCAGGGAGGATGGGACCTTTGTGATTTCCCTGGAGAAGGAGAGTGGTCAGGGATGGGAAGGGAGAAGAGTGAGAAGCTGCCCCATACCCTCCAAGATGTGGGTTAGGAACCCTGCCTATGAGGATTTTGAAACAAGACTATGTAACAATGCTGAAAAATATCGATGGCCGGATTGTTTGATGAAATGCACATTTGTATTACCAGCCTGAATTCTCTGAGCTCGAGACCTGAATAGAGAACTCTCTTCTGGACATTTCTGTTCTTGGGTTTCACCAGCGTGTCACATTCCACATGTACAAAATGGAACTCCTGAGTATTCATTTCTGCTTTACTTCTTCATTTTATTCTTTCCCCATTGAACGGCCTTAGCTTCTTTGTCAGAAATCAGCTGATCATAGATATATGGGTTTATTTCTGGACTGTCAATTTTATTCATCTATATGTCTATCCTCATGTTCATATCACACTGTCTTGATTACTTTTGGTTTGTAATAAGTTTTGAAATTGGGAATTCTGAGTCCTCCAAATTGGTCTTCTTTTTCAAGATATTTTGGTTATTCTGAGTCCTGTGAATTCCCATATGAAGTTAAGATCAGCTTGTCAATTTCTACAAAGAAACCAGTGGTATTCTGATAGGGATTGTGTTGAGTCCTGTAGATCAATTTGGGGAGTGTTGTCATTTAAAAAATATTAAGGCTTGGGGCGCCTGGGTGGCTCAGTTAATTAAGCATCTGCCTTCAGCTCAGGTCATGATCCTGGGATTGAGCCCTGCATCGGGCTCCCTGCTCAGTGGGGAGTCTGCTTCTCCCTCTGCCTCTGCCCCTCCTCCCTACTCATGCTCTCTCTTTCTCTCTCTCTCTCCCTCAAATAAATAAATAAAATCTTAAAAAAAATTAAGACTTCTAATCCACGGACATGAGATCTCTTTCCATTTAGATTGTTTAATTTCTTTCAACAGTGTTTTGTCGTTTTCAGGCTATAAGTTTTCTACTTCTGTTAAATTTATTTCTAAATATTATTTTTCTTTTTGATACTATTATAAGTGGAATTGTTTTCTTCATTTTTGGATTACTCATTGAAGTGTATGGAACTAAAATTGATTTTTGCATACTGAACTCATACCTTGTATATTTGCTGAACTTAGTTCTAACAGGTTTTTTGGAGGATTCTTTAGGCTTTTCTATATAAAAGATCACATGACATAGAAATAGTTTTACTTCCTTTCCAGTCTGAATGCCTTTTATCTTATTAATTCTTGCTTAATTGCCCCAGCTGGAACCTCTAGTACAATGTTGAATAGAAGTGGTGAGAGTGAAAATGTTTGTCTTGTTCCTGATTTTAGAGGGAAGGCATCCAGGCTTTCACCACTGAGTAGGAGATCAGCTGTGGGTTTTCATGGATACCTTTCATCAGGCTGAGAAAGTGTCCTTCTGTTTCTAGTTTGTTGAGTAGTTTTTATTTTGCAACAGGGTTGGATTTTGTCAAATGCTTTTTCTGCGTTTATTGAGATGATCATATGGCTTTTGTTTTTTATTCTATTGATATGGTGTATTACATTATTTGATTTTCAGAAGTTAAACCAACCTTGTATGCCTGGGAAAAATCCCACTTGGTCATGGTGTGTAATTCTTTTTATATGCTGCTGGATTTGGCTTGCTATTTTTTGGAGGATTTTTGCATCCATATGCACAAAAGATACTGCTCTGAAGTTTTATTTTCTTGTGATACCTTGGTCTGTTTTTGGTATCAGGGTAATGCTGCCCTTGTACAATGAGTTGGGGAATGACCCCTCCTCTTCTATTTTTTAGAGGAGTATGTGAAAAATTGGCATTAATTAATTTCGCTACTGAAACATGTAGGTCTGGGCTTTTCTTCATGGATAATTTTTTTGATTATGAATTAAACCTCTTACCTTGTTATAGGTTAATTCAGGCTATTTCTTCTTGACTCAGCTTCGTCACTTTGTATCCTTCCAGTAATTTGTCATTTCAGCTCAGTTATCAAATTTACTGGCATACAGTTATTCATAGGACTCCTTTATCATCCATTTAATTTTGGTAAGATTGGTAGTCATGTTCCCTTTTTCATTTCTGATTTTAGTAATTTGAGTCTTCTCTTTTTAACTAGGTCAGTCCAGTGAGAAATCTGTCAATTTTGTTGATCTTTTCAAAGAACCAAACTTAGTTATTTCCTCAAATTGCTTATAATATTTTCTACGTCATTTATTTCCACCACAATCTTTATTATTTCCTTCTTTCCACTTGCTTTAGGTTTCATTTGCTGTTTGTACCCAGTGTCGTAGGTGGAAGGTTAGGTTATTGACTTAAGATCCTTTTTTTAATGGGCATTTAGAGACATAAATTTCCCTTGGGTCCTGCTTTCACTGCATCCATATGTTCTTAAATACTGGGTTTTTGTTTTCATTCATCTTTAATTTTCTAATTTCTAATTTCTCTTGTGATCTCTTCTTTGACACATTGATTGTTTTAGAGTATGTTCATTTCCTCATGTTTGTAATTTTTCCAGTTTTCCTTCCCATATTGATTTGTAGCTTTGTTTCACTGTGATCAGAAAAGATATTTTATATGATTTCAGTTGTTTCAAATTTTTGGAGACGTGTGTGGTGGCCTAACACGTCACCTCTTCTGGGCAATGCTCCATAAGCATTTGAGAAGAATGTGTATTCTGCTTTTGTGCAAAGTGTTCTGTAGACACCTGCTAGGTCCTGTTGGTTTATAGTGATCTTCATGGCTTTTGTTCCTTATAGATCTTGTTGTCTAGTTGCTCTATTCATTATTGAAAGTCTGTTTTGCCTGATATTAGCATATAGCCACTCTGACTTTCTTATGGTTGCTGTTTGCATGATAGATATTTTTTCCATCCTTTTACTTTCAACCTATTTATATCTTTGAATATAAAATGTGTCTCCTATCAATAGCTATAGTTGGGTCTTGTTTTGTTTTTTTTTTTAATCCAGTCTAATAATCTCTGTCATTTGATTATATTGTTTAATCCATTCACATTTAATATTATTGATATAATTGGATCTATATCTGCCACTTTACTTTTTGTTTTCTACATGTCTCATGTCTTTTTGGTTCCTTTTTAACTCCTTAATGCTTTCTTTTGCATTAGTGAAAATTTTCCAGTGTACCATTTTAATTTCTTTCATGATTTTGTCACTACATTTTAAAAAGTTATTTCCTTAGTGGTTGGCAGAGAGCATATCATATATAACTTAACTTACCATAAACTGTTTCAGATTTATACTAGCTTAATTCCAGGGAGATTCAGAACTCCTGTAAGTCTATTCTTTGTCCCTCCCTCTGATGGTCTTGTTTTTTTTTTTTTTTAACAAGTTTTTTTTTTTTTTTTTAAGATTTTATTTATTTGCGAGAGAGAGAATGAGAGACAGAGAGTGTGAGAGGGAGGAGGATCAGAGGGAGAAGCAGACTCCCTGCTGAGCAGGGAGCCCAATGCGGGACTCGATCCCGGGACTCCAGGATCATGACCTGAGCCGAAGGCAGTCGCTTAACCAACTGAGCCACCCAGGCGCCCCGGTCTTGTTTTTATATATCTTACATCTGTCTGTGTTACAAACCCCCAACAGACATTGCTCTAATTACAATTTTATACAATTTGATATCTTCTTAAGAAGCTGAAAGGAGAGAAAATATATATATTTATATTCTTTGATATATTAACTTTCTTATTTATCATTTCTGTTTTCTTTTGCTGCTCCAGGGAATTTGAGTTAGCATTTGGTATCATTTCCCTAGCTTGACACAGTTTTCCTCACACCCAGTGCTTTTGTGCTGTTATTGACGAATATATTATGTTTTGGTATGTTATAGGCCCAACAGTACAGTTTTATATATATGAACATATGTGTGTGTGTGCGCAGTTTTAAACAGTTAATTTTAAAATCAGTTAAGAGAAGGAAAGGGAGGAAATATACCTTTAGACAATCTTTCATGATTACATAGTTACATTTACTACTGCTCTTGGGTTTTTAATGTGGATTCAAATTACCGTTCAGGGTCACTTGCCTTCACCCTGAAGAACTTTCTCTGGTATTGCTTCTGAGGCAGGTATGCTCCAACAGATTCTCTCCGTTATTGTCTATCTGGGGATGTCTTCTTTGGTCTCCATTTTTGAGATAGTTTAGCTGAACGTAGGATTCTTGGTTGAGAGTTTTTTCTTTGAGCACTTTGCAGATGTTGCCCATGACTTTCTGGCCTCCCTGGTTTAGCCGACTTCCCATCTTGTCCCCCTCTGCTCCCGTCACGCTGCTGCCGGAAGGGTATTTTTACAACACAAACCTTCCTGGGTTACTCGCTTATTTAGGACAGTTAAAGATACTCCTCTTTTTCTGTAAATTCACACTGGTCTCCCTGGAAAGGCGTAGGCCCTCCATCATCGACACCCTCTTTCCCCTTGGGCCACGTCTCTCATTCTAGCCCATGCTGCTCTCATGCTGAACTGCTTGAGGTTTTCCCCACATACACAGGTGATTTCATGCCCCAGTGCCTTTGCTTCAACTGCTGTCTCTGCCTGGAAGGCACACTGCCCTCCGGCCTCTGGCCTGGGAAACTCCTATTCCCTTCTCAAGATGAAGGGCAGTCCTCACTTCTTCTGAGGGTTCTTTCTTCACACCTTTACTACTGTTGGCCATTTCCTCTTTGTTTTGCCTCACTGATCTCCATCCAGTCTTCTCTCAGGGCACCTGTCACACTTGGACTACTCTTAATTATTTCCCTGTGCACTTACTCTCAACTGTAGGCCTTGTTGAGTGTGGATAGCACCCAACACAAACTGACTATTTATCATGTGATGGGAGTCTCACAGTTTTCTCCTCCATTCCGACAGCCTATGAAGCAGATGCTATTTCCATCTCCCTTTTGAAGATGATTAAACCAAAACAGAAAGGCAATCCAGGTTGCCCAATGATGGCTGTGAGAGTTGAGATGAGCACTCTGTTACTCCTGCCCACACTTTCAGGCAGCAAACTCTGTGCTCTCTCCTGAGTGGTAAGGTCCTAGTACAGAGCCTGATGCATAATCTTGCCCAATACACGTAGATTGAAAATGGTAGTTCAGTAATGCAGTTTAAAAAATTTAAGATTAAAAAAGAAGATCTTGAATTCTACCCATCTTTCTTATCTTTATTACTTATTACCTATTTCTCTATGGTGACTAACTATAAAATCCTTAAATAAACACTCAATTTTCAGTATACATGGGGCATCTAGGAAGGAGAGAATGTGTCCTACTTTGCATCTATCATCTCTCCAGTCTGTCTGCATAGAAAGACTGACTTAGGGATAGAAAGGGGCTAGGGCCCCTAGATTTGCACGTCACTTTACACAAAATTCAGAAAACACTGACTGCCTCCAAGGATGATGGAGTTGATGGATCCCTGGTCCCCAAGAACTCCCTGGTGTAGCCACTGCTCTGTTGTTGGTAAGCAAGAGAGAATATCTACGGGGAAAAATTAGCCAAAGGTAATGGAAGTCATGTAAAGAAAGAAAAACTGGCTGGATCGTTTGGGCCTGCCAGGAAGAGGAAGGGAAGGAGTAAAAGCCAGTGGACGAATGGGGAAGAAGCCCTTGTTGGTGAGTTTACGCGGCACATCGTGTAATGTGTGGTGGTGTTAGCATGGTAGGCTCCCTTTTGGATTTACCTTGTAGTTCCCTGGGGCTGCTCCCTGGGGAGTTACTACCGCACTGACGTGTGGGCTCTCACTCCTAGAGCCTGAACCAACCTGGCCCCAAGCCAACCCTCCATCCTCAGCGGGGGATGTTCTTTAATAGCATTCCCATGGCCCGTCATTTGTTAAACTGGCTCCACTCGGGAGTTTATGGAGACTCTCCCTGACAACAAATGTATCCAGAGACTTCTTTTATCTCGACACATCATTTGTGTCACAGAGTGACCTAGCATGAAGACGACGAAGGCCGTGATGAACGACTAAGGGAAGTAAGTCCTAACATGCTGTCAAACAAATTCTTGGTCTATAACTCTGGCCTTGTGTGTTTTTGAGTACGGCCCTGTGCTTTATTGACAGAACGTCTGTCTCCTTTGATTTTTCCTCCCATTTCCTCCTTCTTCCTGTTTAGAAGGAATGAAGTTCATTGACCACTCGAGCCTTAGGGCAACCACGAGGATGCTATCTCCATGTTAACAGTAGAGCACAGTGTTAGAAGGAACTTGGGTCCCTGGTGGTGGTGGACTCCCTGCGTGAGCTCTAGGTCTGTTAAACTTCGGATGTGTTATGTATGTGAGAAAAACAGTGGTTTTTTTAATGTGTTTATGTGTTTCAGCCATAGTTACTTTTGGGTCTCTTACCAGCAGTCGAACATAATTCTCACCAATACATGGCATAATGTGACCGTACGATGTTCTCCCTGTGAGGCTTTGCTAAAACGGGGGTGTGCAGTTTGGCGGGTTCATTAATGGAGGGGCTCACAACACCTTTTCTGAACTTCTAAGCTGTAGGTCAAGGTTGTTTGCTTTACACTTTGGTGCAGAAACCAGTGTGTTGGAGGACGTCCGACAGAGGACCCTCACTGGTGAAGGACCGTCCATGCTTTGCCAAAAGCAGGAGTTTCAGTGCAATGTTGGGGCCTTCGGTCTTTCAAAAGGAAATTCCCTTTGAGCTGCTCTTTGACTGGATTGCTGCTCAGAGAACTATTGAGGTTTAAATGATCATTTGTTAATTATCACAACTTTTGAAGCAGGTATTCGTTGATTGCCATGTAAGTTCCTACAATTACTGAACAGTTACTCTATTTGAGCACCTACTATGTGCTAGTATCTACATGCGTTATTCACTTAATACTCTCAAGAACCTCAGAAGGTTAATTTTAAAAGTGCCTTCTGTGGTTTCCTTCCCTTAACATCAAAATGAGTCTTTGATATTTCAGTTAATCCCTTAGACCAACTTTTTAATGAATCTGTTTTATCCAGATTACTAAGACTTTTCCTTAATAGACACTCACAGAAACTTAGTTGGAAAGGTGCATTGTGATTTCCTCAGCGGGGAACCAGGCCTCATTAAAATCAGAGACACTCTCCCTCCCCAAGCTTACATTTACAGAGAATTAAAAACCTCTCATCAAGCCTCTGGTGTTAGCCCTATAAGCCTCACTTCTGCCTGGCTGGAGGTGCATGCTTTGCTGGTGGATGGTAGATTAGCCCAAAGACCAGGCACTGAATGGAGAACTGAAATAATGGGAGAGTGGATAATCCCCCCAGTGAGAGTCAGGCTGTGAGCAATCTCTGAGAAATTAACTGAGTAATCATAACACAAATGCCCTCACACTCCCACACACAAGCTTATATGTGCATCTTTCAGTCTCATTCTCTGAAAATCCACAGTGGGAGTTGGATTTCTCAAAACCTGTCTTCCTGTATGTCAGCACTGTGATTATAGTCACCTTACCTTAGAGAAAAGACTTGGGAGAATCTGCCCAGCAGACATTAGTGGCTTAATAAATGAATTACCATCAGGAATCCAGAGAGGAAGTTCTAAAGGAAAATAGCTGGCTTGGTGGTTTAATCATTGGACTGGCAGTGACAAGTCAGGGCACCACATGACACTCTGAGCAATGCTCCCAGGGCTTGCAGGGGCCTGGAGTCAGTCTACATTTGTTCGGCATTCTTTTCTAGAAAATAAATTTTCCTCCTCACGAAATGTATCTGGGATATTGTTTTCTCAGGGCCAGACTAGAGAAGATACCAGTCAGGTGGAAGAAGATCATAATGTACTTATTTATAAATTTCTTTTATGCCATAGAAATGGTTATTGAAAACAGGTGAGATGCCGGTAAAGCTATGATTCAAAACAGAAGGAGAGTTGAAGAGTTTCCCAGACAGATAAAAACTGAAGGTGTTGGTGACCACTAAACCAGCCCTGCAAGAAATATCGAAGGGGCCCCTTTGAGAGGAAAGGAGAGACCAAAAGTGACAGTATGAAGGCAGGAAACACAAAAGCAGTAAAAATGAATATTTTTGTAAATAATCAGTCAACGAACTCACAAAGAAAGGATATAAAATACAGTAACATACCTAAAACGCGGGGAGGAGAGGAAAAAAGAATGGGTTGAAACTTAAATGACCATCCACCTAATACAGACATGCTATATGCCAAGGAGGTTATACACAAACCTAATGGTAACCACAAATCACAAATCACTAATAAACATGAAGAATACAGAGAAAGAAATCCAAATATATCGCTAAAGAATATCAGCAAAACATGAAAGTGACAAAGATAAGAAAGGATCAGAGAAAAGCTCCAGAAGCAACCACAAAACAAGTAATAAGATGGCACCAAGTACATATCTATCAATAATTACTTTGAATGTAAATGGACTAAATGCTCCAATCAAGAGACATAGGGTGTCAGAATGGATAAAAAAAATAAGAGTCTCTTGCCCACAAGAGACTCATTTTAGACCTAAAGACAGCTGCAGATCAAAAGAATCATCTCTCATGCAAAAGAAAGCCAGGATAGAGGTACTTCTATCAGACAAACTAGACTTTAAAACGAAGACTGTAACAAGAGATGAAGAAGAGCACTATATAATCATCAAGGGGACAATCCAACAAGGAGATCTAACAATTATAAATATTTATGCACCCAACTTGGGAGCACCCAAATACATAAAACAATTCAGAACAAACATAAACAAACTCTTTGATAATAATACAGTAATAGTAGGGGACTGTAACACCCCACTCACATCAATGCACAGACCATCTAAGCAGAAAATCAACAAGGAAACAAGGGCTTTGAGTGACACAGTGGACCAGATGGACTTCACAGATATATTCAGAACATTCCATCCTAAAGCAGCAGAATATACATTCTTTTCGAGTGCACATGGGACTTTCTACTGAATAGATCACATACTGGGTCACAAATCAGGCCTCAACAAATACAAAAAGACTGAGATCATACTGTGCATATTTTCAGACCACAAAACTATGAAACTTGACGTCAACCACAAGAAAAAAACTGGAAAGACCACAAATTCATGGAGATTAAAGAACATCCTACTAAACAATGAATGAGTCAACCAGGAAATCAAAAGAAGAAATTTAAAAATACATGGAAACAAATGAAAATGAATACACAATGGTTCAAAACCTTTGGGATACAGCAAAGGTGGTTCTAAGAGGGAAGTATGTAGCAATACAAGCCTACCCTCTGAAGCAAGAAAAATCCAGGTACACAACCTAACCTTACACCTAAAGGAGCTGAAGGAAGAACAAGAAGTCTAAAGCCAGCAGACAGAGGGAAATAATAAAGATTAGAGCAGAAATAAATGATAGAGAAACTAAAAAGCAATATAACAGATCAATGAAACCAGGAGCTGGTTCTTTGAAAAAATTAATAAAATTAATCTCTGGACAGACTTACCAAAAAGAAAAGAGAAAGGACACAAATAAATAGAATTACAAATGAGAGAGAAGAGGTCACAACCAACACCACAGAAGTACAAACAATTTTAAGAGAATATTATGAAAAACAACATGCCAACAAATTGGACAACCTGGAAGAAATGGATAAATTCCTAGAAACATATAAATGACCAAAACTGAAACAGGAAGAAATAGGAAACTTGAACAGATTGATAACCAGCAAAGAAATGGAATCAGTAATCAAATATCCCCCAACAAACAAAAGTCCAGGCCGGATGGCTTCCCAGGGGGATTCTACCAAGCATTTAAAGAAGAATTAACATCTATTCTTCTCAAATTGTTCTAAAAAATAGAAAAGGAAGGAAAACTTCCAAATTCATTCCATGAGGCCAGCATTACCAATACCAAACCAGATAAAGACCCCACTAAAAAAGAGAACTACAGGTCAATATCCCTGATAAAGATGGATGTAAAAATTCTCAATAAAATACTAGCAAATCGAATCCAACAGTACATTAAAAAAATTATTCACCACAATCAACACGATCGAGTGGCATTTATTTCTGGGCTGCAAGGGTGGTTCAGTATTCTCAAATCAATCAGTGTGATAAACTATATTAATAAAAGAAAGGATAAGAACTATATGATCCTCTCGATAGATGCAGAAGAAGCATTTGACAACGTACAACATCCATTCATGAGAGAAACCCCCAACAAAGTAGGGATAGAGGGAACATACCTCAATATCATAAAGCCCACATATGAAGAACCCACAGCTAATACCATCCTCAATGGGGAAAAACTGAGAGCTTTTTCTCTATGGTCAGGAAGAAGACAGGGATGTCCACTCTCACAGCTGTTATTTTTTTTTATTACAGATTTTATTTATTTATTTTAGGGGTGAGGGGCAGATGGAGAGGGAGAGCAATAGGGAGTGAGGAGCCCGACGTGGGGCTCAGTCTCATGACTCTGTGATCATGACCTGAGCCCAAATCAAGACTTTTGACTGCTTAACTGACTAAGCCACCCAGGTGTCCCTCACCACTGTTGTTTAACATAGTCCTGGAAGTTATAGCCTTAGCAATTAGACAACAAAAAGAAATAAAATTCATCTAGATTGCAAGGAAGAAGTCAAACTTCCACTATTTGCAGACAACATGATACTGTATGTAGAAAACACCAAAAACCTGCTAGAACAGATAAATGAATTCAGTAAAGTCACAGGATACAAAATCAGTGTACGGAAATCTGTTGCATTTCTATATACTAATAATGAAGCAGCAGAAAGAGAAATTAAGGAATCCATCCCATTTTCAATAGCACCAAAAACAATAAGATATCTAGGAATCTACCTAACCAAGTAGTTTAAAGACCTGTACTCTGAAAACTCTAAAACATTGATGAAAGAAATTGAAAACACAAAGAAATGGAAAGACATTCCATGCTCATGGATTAGAAGAAAAAATATTGTTAAAATGTCTATGCTACCCAAAGCAATCTACATAAATGCAATCCTTAAACCTAAAGTGTGTGTGGAAGCACAAAAGACACCAAATAGCAACCTGGAAGAAATGGAAGAGGGTTCCCTTTCCTCCGCATCCTCACCAACACCTGTTGTTTCCTGTGTTGTTAATTTTAGCCATTCTGACTGGTGTGAAGCAGTATCTCATCGTGGTTTTGATCTGCATTTCCCTGATGATGAGTGTTGTTGAGCATCTTTTCATGTGTCTATTGAGCATCTGGATGTCTTTCCTGGAAAAATGTCTATTGTCTTTGGCCCATTTTTTCATTATTCATTTCTGGGGTATTGAGTTTAATAAGTTCTTTATATATTTTGGATACTAACCCTTTATCAGTATTTGCAAATATCTTCTCCCATTCCATAGGTTACCTTTTAGTTTTGTTGATTATTTCCTTCTCCGTGCAGAAACTTTTAACTTTGATGAAGTCCCAATAGTTTATTTTTGCTTTAATTTCCCTTGTCTCAGAAGATATGTCTAGTAAGAACTTGCTACCTCTGATGTCAAAGAGGTTACTGCCTACGTTCTCCACTAGGATTTTGATGGATTCCTGTCTCACATTTAGGTCTTTCATCCATTGTGAATTTATTTTTGTGTGTGGTGTAAGGAAATGGTCCAGTTTCATTCTTCTGCATGTTGCTGTCCAATTTTCCCAACACCATTTGTTGAAGAAACTGTTTTTTCCATTGGATATTCTTTCCTGCTTTGTCAAAGATTAATTGATACATAGTTGTGGGTTCATTTCTGGGCTCTCTGTTCTGTTCTATTGATCTTTGTCTATTTTTGTGCCAGTACCATACTGTCTTGATGACTACATGAGTCAGTTAAGGATAGAAACCCAGGGGGTGGAATGAGGTGTGACCCTGTGCACAGCGACTGGATGACAGATGTCACCTTACTCAGGTCTGCAGGACAATTGTGTATGATCCACTTTGGGTAAGAAGAGTCTTCACATTCTGGGTCGGATAAAAAGACTTAGCAATAAGGGCTTTTCCTTTCAGCAGAACTTTCCTTCAAAGAGCCCCACAGTCATGACCACATCCATTTTGCACAAAATCACAGAATATTCTGGGATGCATTGGTACCCACATAACAAGGAGTCAGTTTTACCCCGAGGCATTCCCTGTGGCTAGCAATGTATTTGGGGATGCTGTGTCTGCTCTTTTAGGCCACTGGAGGTCCAGTTAATAAATGCATGAAGGATTAGAATGTTTCATGTGCTAGAGAACAAACAGTGGGATTCATGAATGAATGCTTCGGTTATTTGGGTGGTTTCATATCTTAGAGACCGTGTCAACCATGAGTAAATGGCATCCCAGGGGCCAAGAGGAGTCAATGGGCCTATCGCAAACTTGCTTTGCATTCTTTTCTGCAAAAGGATTTTTTCTTCCCATTGAATACATCTGGACAATCAAGAGGAGAAAAGCCATACCTGTAGTATTCATCTCCCACAAAGAAAAGGGTCTTCTGCACATCCTTGAGATACACAGCAGCATCTATTCGCTGCACATATCTTGGGAAGCCAAAGTCATAAATAGTTCGAGGAGGACCTTGCATTTGGAATCCTCTTGTTATCCAGTAGTGGGGGCCTGAAAACAGAAATTAAAGTTCACAAAAACTCTGTACCACTCGGCGATGTACTTCACTCATGAGGATTTCTATGCAGGACCCCAAATGGAAGTAGTTTATGGGATAGTTGCCATGGCTACAACCCAGTGAATAGGCTTTTATTCAATTGAAACTACTCTGGAGGCAAACATCTCTAGTGATGCCTTAGCAAAGTAATAATTTTGATACAATTGGGTCTTAAATTTCCCACATTAATTTTTTTCAAGATACTTTTCATGTGTGTAGCCTCCTTTCAGTCTGATATATATGCATGGGAGAGAAGGGGCATGTGATAGGCAAATGCTGTGATTTGTAAGCGGGCATTGGCCTTGTACCTTCATCCCCCAGCATCAGGAAAAATAAGCTGAAATTGACAGGTACCACCTATCGGATAACGCCCATTGGCTAGCCACCATCGCATCTCTGAGGTTGATATTACTATAATCACTTATAAGCCCAGGAAGACATGAAGGCTCAGAGCAGTTAGATAATTCCCCAAAGTCACTCTGATAGTAAAGGGCTGGAGCCAGAGACTGACACCATGCCCACCTCCCAGAGTCACAGGTGTTCTCCTCACATGGGGTGCCGTGTTGGCTTTTGTTGACTAGAGGCTCTCAGTGGGGCATGCCATGCCACCTTGAGGGGCAGGGACCAGGTTTGTAGCCCCCCTGGGCACTGCCACTTAGCATGGTGCCTCTCCAGGGCAGAGCGTTGGCTCTGAGAACATTGTCAGAGTCATTGTCCTTCCTGCCATTGTTATAGTTCAACAGAGCGGCATTTCATGGCTGACCTGAGGAGGAGTGACCCAAGCACGCTCCACGATCCCTGACCGAATGCTCCCAGTACTAGCTGTTCCCAACACGCTGGACACCCCACTGTCCCTGTACCTCACGGATCTGTAGGGTACCTTTGAAGAAGTAAGCGGTGCCCCTGTCGGACACTTCGTAAGCTGCGTCCACGTTGGACATAAGCTGGGGGAAGGAGCTGGTAATGGTGCTGGGCCGGATCCCCGCCATCATGTGAACCTGCCGACGCCAGAAAATCCTGTTGGGCAATCCACAAGAGCAGGGGTTGATTTAGATCTTGAGCGGGGCGTGGACCGATGTGTTCTGCAAGCCACACTGCAGGGATCATTCTCAGTGCCTCGTGCCCTTGCCTTGTTTTTAAGGAGAGCATGAGTTTTTCACCTTAGTAAATAGTTCTTTTCCCTTTTTGTTCTTTGAGCCTCCCTGCAATCCGCTTTCCTTCATTTACTTAAGGACATTCAAAACATGGAGGGATACGGCAAGGAGATGACCCCGGTGTTTCACACATTTAAGCTCTGCACCTTCCAATTCCAGGTATCTCTTGATACAGATGTCCTTTTCCTATTCTGATCTTTTAAAAACTAAAAACTCACAAAGATAAAATACCATCCTGGTGGACATTATGAATATTACAATTGAACCAAATCTTTGTGGTTGGGAGGTGCGAATTATTCCCAATAAAGCCAGCAAGAACATTCACAATTATCAGTTATATTGAAAGTTATCTATTGAATACTTATCTATGGAAAGGGCTTATATCCTCGAAATGGATGGCTAGTTAACAGAAAATCTGGTACACACCAATTAACTCAAGTTTTAGCGACTCATCCATCCACTCTTCCAAAATTATTTCCATAAAACTGTGGCAGTATTACAAAGGTAATGGGCTGAAACGTTCAGTGTACATGGGGTCCGTTTTGAATTTTGGAGGGGAAAATCATTTTTATAAAATATGAGAAGTTTACGTGACTCTGTAGAAAGTAGACTCTATACATAAAATTATTTGTGGACACGGAAACTATAATAAATTTTGACATTTAATTTTCTAGGTAGTTAGTGTAGGAACTCCTCCATCTTACATTGAGTTTTCCTATTCAGTTAATTTAACAAATATTTATGGAGCACCTATCAGCAGGGGACTGTGGTAGACATCAAAGATGAGATGCTGAACGAAACCCTGGTCCTGCCTCGGGGAGCTTACAGCCCAGGAGTGTAGACAGGTACGTGATTCGGCAGTTAGGATTCAGACAGGTACGTGATTCCGGAGTTAGGATTATAATCAGACAGTTAGGACCAGTGCCACACACTTTCAGGTTTAGGATGCGGACACAGAGCATATCCCACAGGAGGGAGATTCCACTGCATTCGGGGATTTGGTGAAGGTGTCCCAGGTGGGGCCGTGTAAGCTGATGATGAATTTGAAAGGGCCTTATGGAGAGAGACATGTCTTTGTTCCCTACACGGCATCATGATGCAGAAGGAAAAGCACATCGTGCTTTAGGAGATGTAGACTTGAGTTCTAACTCTGACCGGCATCTCCAAGCTCAGTCTTATCATCTCTTAGATGCAAATAATAATACCTGGCCTGTCTCGTGAGGTTGTTCTGAGGATCCAGGGAGAGAATGCATAGGAAAGTGATTATAAACCATAAAGTGCCATAGAGCTAGATATTGTCCGTTCTAAACATTATAATTTGCCTAGGCTTACCCACCCGCTGACTGGGCACCCACCATACACCATACACACGGTGGCAGGCATCCGTGGCAGGTGCAGTGGCTCGCCCCACGCCCTACTCATCACAGCCTGCTCTAGAACATCTGTGCTAACAGACGAAACACCGAGGCTCAGGAAGGCTCGTGGGCCCAAAGGTCGTCTGTTGGTTAGGGGCAGACAGAGCCGGCTTGGACTGCAGCTGTCTCGATATTCATCTGCACCTGATCTCATCTCCTTGTTCATTCCCAGCCTTGCCCCAGCCTTGCGATCTCTGCTTTTCTGTGTTCATAATTTGCCACCCCCCCCCCACCGCCGTCCTCAGATCTAGGCTTTTTGAAGGCACGAGGGACCGCCTTCCCCTTCTCCTTCCTCTCTGCCACCACAGCGTGAGCACGGGTTTGGGGAACCCCACAGATTTGGGTAACGAAAATGGATAAACGCATCACGTCCATAGCCTGTCATCTGATTTTTGATAACAATGCATTAATTGGGAACCTGATGAGAAATCTACAAAGCGAGTGTTTTTCACTTAATTCAGCACATGGTTCTGAAATGCTGACTCTTCACATCACTGTGCTGGATGCTGACCCAGGCACCGAGGTGCGTTTCTGGGGACTGCGGTGGTGGGGTGAGGAGGTGAGGAAGCCGGGCAGGGGAGGCTCTGTCTGAATCACGTCTCTGATGAGGTACGGCAGACTTCCAGGCACTTTATCCTTGGGCACCTAACGCAGGGAAATATTGGCTTTCGTTTTTCACTTAAAAATTGACAGGTGGCTCTAGGCAAACGTAAGCCCTATCTTTCATCAGAAGTTAGGGCATGGATGTCCCGAGTGACTCAGTAGGAGAGGTGGTAAAATGTAGTGATGAAGAGCACCCGCAAACCGAAAGTGTGCTTTTGGAACTTTTCACACGTGGTAGAATCTAAAATTCCTTTCTAAATCAACCCTGATTTAAGGCATTGCAGGCATTGTGAAGACTAAGGGGAAGTTGAGCGGTCATTCTAAACCCAGAGTGATTTTGTGCCCCGGAGACATTTGGCCATGTTTGCGGACAGTTGTTCTATCGGCCTCCAGAGGGAGAGGTCAACCAGGGAAGCTGCTCAGCATGCCTCCATGCCCGGGACAACCCAACCCAACAAAGGCTGGTCTGCCTCGAAGTATCAGTAGTGCCAAAGTCAGGGGACCCTGGCTTAAACAGTGTTACGACGTATTAAGATGTATAAACTGTGTGCGTAAGGTAGAAATAAATACTATCCATCACTTATGGAACGTTGTGCAAGTTCCAGAAGAAATTGTAATCGGGAAAATTTTCAGTACTAATGGTTGGGAATGAAGCACCAGAACACGTACCCAGAGGATTTACAAGCTTGCAGCTATAGATTACAAATAGGAGTTGAAATGGACCCCAAAACCCCAAGTATAGCAAGTAACCTCCTAATACATCTGGAAATGGATTTAAAGTATAAGCAAAAAGAAAACCAGTCTGTGAACCTATTGGAAAAGAGCAGCTCCAGGGTGTGTGGGAAGCAGTCACGGAAATAAGTGAACACTTTATCGGGAGTCTGTCATCTGACCTTTGATGAGGAGGGCGAAACAATGGCACCTATTGATAGTAGGGGATCTGCTGATTATGTATTTAGCTGGACTGTTTATCTCGTGCTCCCAGGAGCCAACGCTGTGCCTGGCACACAGTCAGGGCTCAGTAAATACTTGTTGATTCAATGAACGGGTGCCAGGGAGTGAGAGGAACTCATGAGATGACCGATTTTCATATTCCCTGAAATTTTCATTCCCTTTTCTCAAAGAACAGCCGCTAATTCAAGTTTGAGACTAGCTCGCTGGTAGCCTTCACCTGAGGCAGGGTCATGATTATCCGTCTTTCTGTCCTCCGGCTTTCCGGGCGCCCGGCACACCTGGGGACGTGACCCACAGTTGCCGAACTTCCATTCTTCCCGTGTTGTGCCCAACTATCTTCACCCCCGACCTGTGGAAGGAGCCCATCACCTCCTCGTTGCTGGACCGTCAGGGGGATTCAGCAGGAGCCGAGCGGGGACTTCACGGTTCATCATCTTCAACACTTTACTCTCCTTGACTCTGTTCTCGTTCATCCCGTGCCCTTGTTTCAGGGGGAGGAGGGATCTCTCTTCTTTCTGTTTTTGAGGTTTGCAGTGGAATTGCTGCTTATCTCCCACTGGAAGCTTGAAACCTGGTTTTATCATTGGATGTGGGACCTTGTGTGAGTCATTCAATTTTTGAGACTCCGTTTCCTTCTGTCCAATAAAAGTGAGAATACTAATAACATGTGCTAACACTTCGAAGCATGAATTGAGACAATGCATCTGAAAGTGTCTTATAAGCTCTTGACTACTCTTAACTAATTTGTAGATACTGTAGAAAGGCATGTTTTCACTCTACAAATGTATTGATTGGTGATAGGTAAAACCTGGAGTTTATCAACAGAACTGTTTCTTTCTGAGTTTGCCTCACTGATATAAAATTTTTGTCACTGGAAACTCTGAAATACAAACATCACATCCTTGACTGACACGCACTTGTTTTGGGGGTTTCACTAATCGCCTTATGTCAGAAGATGTTAGAGCCCAAGAAATCAAACATGTATCGTTCATCTCATTGAGCCCCAGAAAAACACAGCTTATAGAATTAAAAACCCAAATGTAGGCAGTGCTTAAAAATAGTCAGAGCTGTGCGTAGCATGCCTAAATTGTTTATCCCACTGGAGGAGACTGTGGGCGCCCCTGTGAATAGGCCATAACCTGTAAAGGGCCCCATCCCGAGCCAGGAGGAGGGAGCTCAGAGGAGGTGACAATGAATCATGGGTCGTAATACACCCTCTGCCTCTTTGTCTGAATTCTTAACATATAACCCAGACTCAGTCTAAGCAAATACAGTGCCACTTGTTGACTTTCCATGACGCAATCTTAAAACCAGAAGGGACACGTCCCCGGGAGACAGAAGGAGGACGATGTCCCCCTCCGTTGTGCGGGCTTTGCTCAAACCCGTGGACCCTGCAAAATGCCAGCTTCCAAAGGTCCTGTCCAGGAGTAGGAGTGACTGATGTGCTGTCCCTCCTTCCCCTGGCCCCTTGCATTTCCGTTTCTCCACCGGCTCCTAGTCCTGTCTCCCAACATGTCCAGGTAGTTTCCAGTTTGGGAAACTCCTGCTCGGACCCTGCTGCCCGTTCCAGCTATGATCAAAACGGACCTCTCTTTGTTACTAACACAACTCTCAGGTGAATGTCTGTATCACCATTTCCATGTGCTCCCTGCCTTCCGCTCTTTCGCTGCTTCACTCCTCAGGCCCTGGACTCCCTCCTCACAGCTCCTCTGAAATGACACATGGGAATCATCCTGGCCAGTCTGTCCCTTTTCTTCTGTCCTCAGTCTGATGGCCTCGGCATCCTTTTCCACTATTGATCACTTTGAAGATTTATTTATTTATTTGAGAGAGAGACACAGAGAGAGAGCGCACATGAGCAGGGGGTGGGACAGAGGGAGAGGGAGAACCTCAAGCAGCCTCCCTCCAGACACGGAGCCTGGAGCCTGACACGGGGCTCAATCCCACGACCCTGAGATCACCACCTGAGCTGAAATCAAGAGTCAGATGCTCAACCAACTGAGCCACCCCGGAGCCCTCCAGTATTGATCACTTTGGAAAAGAAATCCTCTTTTCCTTGATTTATGTGGGGCTCCATTAAGGGATTCTGTCTCCCATGTCAAGTGGGTTAAAATTCCAGCTGGGGAAAATACCCCTGGATTAAAGGAGTGTTGGGAAAATGCTCAGCACAATGCACAGCACATTGTAAGTGACCGTGAAATGCCAGTTATTATTATTAGAGTCCATTTTCAGATCTTTCCCTGCCTCCTCCACATGGGAGGTTCTATAACCTGTGAAGCCTCCAGCTGTGAGCGCCCCCCTGAGCACCGGCCTGCTTCTGTAGAACCTGCTAGAATCGTCTTCGCCTTGAATGCAGCACATCTAACACTGAGATTTTCTGTATGTGTCCAGTAAACCTCCTTGGCTTTCCTGTCTGCTCTTTGACTCTTCCTTTGCACTGTTTCCTGCACTAAATGAGCCTCTAAGTCCTGCTGGGGACTCGCTCAGGACCATTTCATCCTCATCTTCCTTTGCTAGCTGCCAAGCCTTAAAAATGCTTTCCTTTGCCTGCTGATCGAAGATACATAACATCTTGCAAAATGTGACCATTAGCAACTGACAGATATTTTGAGGGGAAAACAGAATGTGGACCAGCCTATCCAACATGTTTGAGACACCCAGATGGTCTAAGAACTTTCTTCTCCTTGTGGCTGTTTACCTGACCGGCAGGTGAGGCCCAAGCACAGGACCCGCCGTCCCGTGCTTTCCCCACAAACTCAAATGCATACCCGTCAGAAGGCCTGAGTTCATTCAAGTCGAAAGGCACTACTCGCCCCGGACGTCCCAGCGCAGGGCGAGCTGATCTGTATGAGTGACAGGATCGGCTCTGGACCGGGACCCGGAAGACCAGGCTGGCGGGAGCACCTTAGGCTGAGACACAGACGGGCGCACCTTTCTTCTCTCCAACACGAAGGATTTGGACACAGGCTTTACGCTTATTCCATGTGCAAAATGCTATTACACCTCTGAGGTCTATTGCTGATTGAATTTTACCCATAAAATCAAGCGTATCACAATCAGGTAAAACCCGCGATCATCTGAGAGGGGCAACTTGCTTCTCGTCTTCCCAACGGCCTGGGGAATGGGAGACGACCGTACTACCTGCCTATCTACTGGAAAGAACGAATGTACGTGCATCCAACATACAGATACAGGCCCATGTAAGTGGTAGGTATTTGCAACTTTCAACTTACTGTAGTTGACGCCCATTTGTCTTCAAGCACAACGCTGGAAGCTGGAATGCACCCATGGACCTTTACGTGCGGTGGACAGCGGGCGCCGGTCTCACGGTGACTGGGAAAAGTGCTGCACCCCATCCTGCTCTGGAAACACCCTATGTGCAGGTGACGCCCACGCATGGGAATGTCTCCTCAACAGGCTATTGTCGGTGACGGGGAACTCCAGGCCAGACCCCGAGCTTTCCCAGCCATCTGCGGATTGCATTGTCACTGTGGCTTGAAAGAATTCTTTGTTCTTTGTCCGGGCTTTGCCAGCACTTGGGGACTTTCTGGTGTAGGCCGGTTGGGGATCAGAGCTACGGAGCATGGGATCCTGGCTCCGGATGGCACCTCGGGAGGCAGGAGAGCCGGGGTGCGGGGGGCTCGGGCTCTGGCGGGTCCTAGTGTGGACGTGGGTCCCAGCCCCAGCCCTCCCTAGCTCCGTGTCCTTGTGAAAAGGGACCAGAAATCCCTGCCTCATGGGGCCCTCGTGAGGGTGTGATAACCGAGTGCTCATCGCAGTAAGTCCTGCTCCCAGGGAAGCCCTGTGACATCAGAGCGCCTCAGTCCAAAGAGGATGGAGAGGGACCCATGGGCCCGTGGGGAGTGGGCGGCAGACCTGGGGCTAAAAGGGGATCTCTCCTTACTCCCTGCCTCTGTGGGGGCCAGCAGCCTGAGCTGGGCGACAGGCTGAACACACTCATGTCGCCGCGTCCCTCCCTCCCGACCTCTCCTTTCTCTGCGTCTCCTGCCCCTGTGGATCCCTTCCTGTTCCCACCCTCAGGATGTTCAGCCACGACTCGGCCAAGTGGCCGCTAGCCATTGCTCATAGTTTGATAACAGAGGGGTTTTAAACATTTTTTGCTTTTTTAAAGAAATCAGTTATAATTGTACATAAGGGCCTAATATCTTTGACTTCACGGTCTCCTTTGCACCTCTTACAGCCGCCGATATTGGGCACAAGAGTAATCTCCGTGCTACACGGCGGCCAGCATCTCATTTCTTGGTCGCGGAAGGAGCACTCCCTGTGCTAGTCTGGGCCATGTGACAGGTGACACCACCAGCCCCTGCGTGAAGCTCCTGGGCTCCAGGGTCCACCTGCTCTGCGCCTTGCCTATCACTCCTGGTCAATGCCTACCAATTCTGTTTTGCTTTACTTTTTGCTAATAAGAGAAAGGAAGTCAATAATCAATAAGTCTCCATAAAGATCACTAAAAACAAATAATGATAAAAAAATACTTCAAGTTGTTTCTAAACCTTAATCCACTGTACAGATTGTCCGATTCTCATTCCTAAATATAGCGCCTGCCGTTTATTGAGCGCTCACTGTGTTTGACACATTATTTGCTCGGGGTCACCTGCTCAGTAAGAAGCACGGCCAGAATTTAAGCCAACTGAGCCTGATGCTAAATCCCGGGTTCTGGGCTCTGCTCTAAAATGTTTCAGAAAAGTGGATGTCCATCCACTGCTGAAGGTTGAGTTCAAGCTGTTCCTAATTTTTAAAAATTAGAAACAGTTTTGATGCTTAAAAGTATGGGATTGGTTGAACACGTGATGATGTATCTACTCATTGAATAATATATGCATCTATATAATACACATAAAACTCATTGACATGGAAATATGAGATATTGCTGAGCCAAAAGAGTTTATAAATCAGGACATCTCATAAAATCCCATTTTTGCGGACATCCCTGATCCCCTCTCGTACTTAGACTGTATCTCTCTATACAGAAAAATAATCTGGAAGGAAATAGATGTTGAAAAATGTGATTACTCTGTTATGGGCTGAAGGTCTGTGTCCCCGCCCAGTTCATATATTGAAGCCCTTCCCCCCAGAGTGATGGGATGGTGATATTCAGATGGGACCAGTATGTGTGTGGGGGTAACCAGGGTTAGATGAGACCCTGGTAGTGGAGCCCTGGTCTGATGTGATTAGTGCCCTTATAAGAAGGGACTCCAGAGAGCTTTCTCTCTCTCTCCCCATGTACACAGAGAGGTCGTGTGAGCACACAGGTTGATGGCAAGGTGTTTGAACGTCTCACTCCCTTATGTAACTGAGGTGTGCAAAGGCAAGGTGAGTGTTGATCCTTCTTTATATCTCCAGCCACTACAGTGGGACTTGGCCCCCCCCATATGGGCCCAGTGACCACTCTTCCAATGAAGAAAAAGGAATAAAAAGTATTCAGACATACTATTCCTGAGCTACTGCTGCCTATTCTGGTGTGAACGAGCTCTGTCCCTGGTAAAGAGAGGAACAGGGATGAGTGTTGGAATGTCTTTTCCTCCAAGAAAAGAAGTGACCCCAGCAATCAGTCATGGACACAGCCCCCATGCTCCCTGCGAGCCAGAGTACCAGGAGAGAAGAGGCTATCTAAAGTAAATGCATGAGATTTCCAACAAGTCCGCATACTTGACCTTAATCACGACCTCATTCCACTAATTGTACTTTGTCTAGCTGCAACTGGTAAATCTGCCCAATTTGGCTTTCACCCGAGACCTCCCTTTGTCACTGAAGACCCAGGGCCGGTCTCAGCTTTACTTCATTTGAGTACAATAGTTGTAGCAGGTGTCTTTTTATTAATTCCTTCCTACCCAATGACAGGAAATAATGTAACTAGTCAAACATTAACACTCTGTCTAGCTGCTCTACCACGCTGTGTACGGCAATTTGCTCTCACCCAAAATGACATTGGAAAGATTGTCTCCCTCTCACCCAAAATGACATTGGAAAGATTGTCGCCTTCTTTACTTGAAGCTGGTTAGGCCTAGTAATGGTTACTACTGATATTAACCACCATACCCAGCATTCCTTCACTTCTGCACACAGACATGTTTTGAATCCATATTATTTATATGCTGTGGATCTGTTACTGATCACTTAAACGATGAACAAGATATCCAAAAAACAGGGGGCTTAAAGCTTGACCCTTTCCTACAACCTCATTATTGGAAGAGGACTAGCATTACAGGTAGGACTTTCCTTACAGACTTTTGCTCCACAGGCTAAATTATCAAAACTGCTAACACATCTGTGATATTGTGATTTATAATAGGAAATATATATTTGGTCCTCCTCCTGGTTTCTGGCACAGAGCCTGCTAAATCCTTTGGAATTTCCGGTGATGAGAGGGACAAAGGTGTCCTTTGTTATGTTAACAAGGTGACTTTTGGAAAGCACCTGCTGTGGGGGGGGGTGCTGGTTACCTGAGGGCCCAACCAGGTAATTAGAGAGTTGGAACTTTCAGTCTCAACACCTACCTCACCCCCTTCAGGGAAGGGCCAGGGGATGGAGGTTGGATCAGTCGCCAATGGCCAATGATTTAATCCGTCATGCCTCTGTGATGAAGCCTCCATAAAAACCCCAAAGAAGGGGGTTTTGGGGATTTTTTGGGTTGGTGAACACATGCAGATGTGCAGATGTGGGGGATTTGCACCTGGGGTGGGTATGGAAGCTTCGCTCCCTTTCCCCATCCACTGTTCCGGGCATCTCTGTATATGGTGGTTCCTGAGTTACATCCTTTCCTAATAAACTGTTAATCTAGTGAGTAAACTGGTTTCCTGAGTTCCGTAAGCTGCTCTAGTAAACCAGTCAAACCTAAGGAGGAGTTCATGGGAACATGATTTACAGCCAGTCAGTCAGAATTGGCCTCTAAAGTGGAGGGCAGTCTTGGAGGATGGAGCCCTTAACCTATGGGGTCGGCTGACGTTATGTGCCGGTGGGTGGATGGCGTCAGAATTGAGTGGAGTCGTAGGGCATGCAGCTGGAGTCTGAGAATTGCTTGGTGGTGGGAGAACCCCCCACATCAGAACCAGTGAGCAGAACTGTCCTGTCCGGTGTGAGCGCTCAGCCCTGCGAAGTTTGCTGCTTCCCAGCGGCTGTCTAATCCCACAGTTACTTTCTTCCCCCTGCTCAGACAACCTTGCTGGTTGATGCGAATTCCAATCGGTGAAAATAACGCTCCCCTGATCCACACTAGGAAGTGCCTTAAGGAAGAATTTTTCTGGATTTTTATTTCTCACAACATGACCCCAACAACTGTTCCTCACGTAAGGATGCCTGCTACCTAGGGTCTAACGGGCTCCACTCTCATTCCAGCACTTGACCGTAACCTTAGAGCACAAAACATAAAATATAATTCTCCTTCACCCTTCTATGCATATTCCAAACTCCTTGGGTTTTTCCCAGTGATTACTCACCACCTCTCACCATTCATCAATCTTTCAGCCAACAAAAAACTAACATTATTTTTAGTAGACATACTTCAACTAGAAGACATTATCACCAAAAACCATTTCCTGTCTTCTGAAAACTTCCACATTAATTTCAAACCTGAAAGGCTTAATCAAATTTCCTCTCTTTCCTTATTACACTAATCTTAAATTTACTTCTATTTAATTTCCCTGAGTGATGGTCACGACAATAAAAATACTAACAAAGCTCAGTTCTCCCACGGATCAACTCACACAGCTATTACTACAGCCCGTCCCTGAAGATCCCAGCTTCTCCAGCAGCATGAATTACTCAATCTCCTATGCCATTCAATTTATTTTTAAACTTATTTTATTTAATTTTAAGTTTTTTTTAGAGAGAGCGAGAGAGCATGAGTGGGGGAAGGGGCAGAGGGAGAGGGAGAGAATCTCAAGCAGACTTCCCACGACCCTGAGATCACTACCTGAGCCGAAACCAAGAGTCAGAGGCTTAACCAACTGCCCACCCAGGCGCCCCTCCTATGCCATTAAATTTAAACACCAGCTCCACCTCACCATCCTTTACAACTCACAGAACTATGAAAACTTCTATTAATCAGTCCAAAAGAAACATTCCTAAAACAACAGTATTAGATACTCAAACCTCAGGGTATCCTTCAGGAGCTCTAGCTATAGAAGAGCCAATACCCATCAATATTCCTCCCTTCCCTAGGCTGTCTGATGGCTTGCTGACAGTTGAAAAGTCAAGGGGCCTTGAGAAAGAGGGGTTTCAGCAGAGTGATGACTTTGGAATTAGCTATCCATCCACCCATCCCTCTGATCATCCATCCATCCATCCATCTGTCCATCCATCCATCCCTCTAATCATCCATCCATCCATCCATCCGTCCATCCACCCATCCCTCTGATCATCCATCCATCCATCCATCTGTCCATCCACCCATCCCTCTGATCATCCATCCATCCATCCATCCACCCATCCCTCTGATCATCCATCCATCCATCTGTCCATCCACCCATCCCTCTGATCATCCATCCATCCATCCATCCGTCCATCCACCTATCCCTCTGATCATCCATCCATCCATCCATCCCTCCATCCATCCGTCTGTCCCTCTGTCTATCTACCCAACCCCCATTACTGAATATTTACTGAGCTTATACTGTGTGCTCTCACTAGGGATACAGTGATGGACAAAACAGACATCAGATAAATCTGGGCTGGTGTTGAACTCAGCCACTCAGTGAAACTCTTACCTCAGCAGAGCACCTTGCTGTCTTTGAGCTGCTTTCTGCATCTGTAAATCGGGGATTCTAATCTCTCCTTCACAGTGAAAGGGTTAGAAGGACCTCACGAGTATGGAGAACACGGTGCCCAGTGCCAAGAGCGTGGCAGCTGCCCGCTAGGCGGTGGTTTGGGCAGTTCTGTGGCTCTGCAGAGACCTGTGCCCCCCACCCTGGTGCCGCACAGGACGGCACCTCCGCACGGTCCTCGCGCGGGGCCGCATCTGAGGCTTACCGGTCCCGGAAGAGCAGCAGCTCCTTCCCCAGCATGGTCACGGCATCGAAGGGGGAGCTGGAGTCACAGAGGTCCGGCTTGGATGGATTTTGAGGCGGTGCGTGGGGCACCGTGGGCTTTCCCAGGAATGTTTTCCGGGGTCCTAGGATTCAAAGTGACTGGGTCAAAATGGAACCAGGAACCTAGCGCGTGTCCCCTCCTGCCCCAGAGACCCCCGTGGGCTGAATGGCAGGTGACAAGGCGCGTGGCTGTCTGCAGCAGGTGGACCCGCGTTCGAACCCCAGCTTCGCTAGTCCCTGAGTTGCCTGATAAACGGGCGCATCCGTGAGCCTCTCCAAGCCTCCGTTTCTTCATTGGTGGAATGGGAGGGGCGAGGACAGTACCCGCCTCAGCGGGTTCTGAGAAATCAAGTCTGCGAAGCGCTTGGGAGAGCGCTTGGCACATCGCAACTGTTAAACAATGGTACCCATTATTTTGTTGTCACACAGAACTTCTCCGAAAGTTTGGGGCGCCAAATCAGAGAGGTTTTTAAAAAGTTGCCACTCTTATTTTTTTATTAATTAGAAGTTGCCACTTTTGTTTTATTATTTCCCGGTAATTAAATTCTTTGTTCTCAATCAGATGCAACTTCCCTGTGTGTTTTCGTATTATTTTCATCGACTTCCGGGCATCATGCACGGATGAGCCTTTTATCAGGCACCCGGGAAACACTGAGTGAGTTCCTGTGGCAAGGAGGTCCCCTGGAGGTGCGCGCTGGATCCTTCTGTAAAGCAGGGGCCTGCTCCTTGGGGAGAGCTGCTGGGGGGTTTTCATCCCACTCCGTGCTCCTGAGGCCTTCTCTGCCATCGGCGAGAAGTGAGCTAGGGCTGCGCGGGTCTCTGCTCCTGAGTAAGTCCCCGTGGTGCCCAGAGGGAGTGAGGCACAGGGAGGACCCATGAGAGAGAGAGCTGGGTAAGCTCTGGGGTGGCGCAGGGTCAGCAGTGGGGCGAGGCTTTGGGAAAAGATCAGACACTGGAAGGGCAGGAATGTGCTGCGGTCTTTGAACACTATGTGCCAAGCCGCCTGCTAAGGTCAGAGGTGGCCAGGGCTGGGCGAGGTGTGTGCTCCCTGGCCCCGTGACCGTGGCCGTCAGCATGGCAGTGACCTTCCAGTACGGAAGGATCTGTAAGGCGCAGGCGAGCACTGGGGCTCAGGCCTTCTCGCTGGCCTGCGGGAATTGCTTCACCTTGTCACCGGGCCACTTGGTGCTCGGGAGCCAAGTCTGTGCAACGGAGACATTCATGGCCCCGGTCTCTGTCACTCAGAGGCGGGACAGAGTTCACGTGGATCCTGTCTCTGCAGTGGGGAAGCTGGCTGAACGCTTCCCTGGAGGAGATGGGTCTCCCTCGCCTCAGGTGCTGTCCGCAGAAGGTGCGCTCATCTCGAGGCGGCTTGGCCAACCCTCTGGGCTGAGGGGGGCCGAGAGCCTCCGACAAGTGCAGGCCGAGGAACCAGCCTCTGAGGCTAAGGGGAAAACCTGGTTCCCGGGGTTGTCTGCCTTTGATCCGTGAAAGCAAAAGGGTGAGGGTCGGAGTGCTCCAGGATTCCCGCTCAGGGCCTCTGGTGAGGAAGGCAGGGTATAGAGCTTCCAATAATTCTTTATCTTTGAAAGACAACTTGCAGAGTTATCTTAGTTAGTTAGAAACCTAACTCCTGAGATAATTGTGATTATCTTGGGATGCTTGCTGTCTTTGTCAGCTTTCTCCGCCGTTCAGGGAGGGACACCCTGGCAGGAATGGTGACGCCCCCGAACCTGTGTGCTAAGGGGCAGGCCATCCATGCCGTGTAGGCATTAACATCACCCTCACCGTTTTTAGGAAGATATAAGGTCAATGATCTGCAGACGGGTGAGAACCACATATAGGAATTACAAAATGTACCCATCCTCTCCTGCTACCTAAATTCTGACCCATGCTCAAAAAAAACCAAACCCAAACAAAACCAAACTACCAAAAACCCAGACAGATGATTGCATTTTCTATGGCTCTTGAGGAACCAATGTGCGCTGGAAGAAAGATGTACAATTGAATCGTGCATCTTAGAAAAGAAAGCTGTATTCATAGCTGCTGAATAATCTCTTCATAAAAGGGCACAGGTGGGGCTACGGTCCCTAGCTTGGCCTTTCTGTGCAGGTAACTCCTGGCAACACATACCTTCTCTAGGTTGGAGACCGAATGCCTGTGGCTTTCAGGGTTAGTAGCCAAGGAAGGGTAGTGACTGTACCGTACAAGGCCTGGATCCCTTTCACGTCATCCTTGGGCAGGTGGAATCCATAGGGATGCTGGTACTTATACGTTGGGTACATCAGTGCTGATGGGTCTGTGGAATGGGCCAGGCCCAGCGCGTGGCCGAATTCGTGGGCAGCAACGGTGAATAAATTGAAACCTGCACAATAGGAGACAGAAAAATACAGCATCGACACGGGGTTTTGTTTTCAGTATTTTCTGTCTTAACAGGAGAATTGATGCCCCAATCACAGTAAATTTGTTTTCTTTTCATAACCAGATTCTTCAAAGGTTGGTAGGTTATTCGGGTGCTGAGCTTTGCTGACGATACTCTAGCGCTCTCCCCCTTGGCTAGAAGGGGCTTTGGGGTGGGGAAGGATGGAAATGTAAATCAATCCTTTTGTTCCTCGTCAGCCATGCTGGACACAGAAGGACCTAATTAGAGCCACCAGGGGCAATGAGACCCAGATTAGACTGAAGATGCTTCACCAGATCCCTGCCATGACACGCTACCCCCTGTCGTCCACACACATTTCACAGGGAAGACTTGCAGATGATGGGCACGATATCCTGGGACTTTAAAACCCATTCCCATCACACTTCGCAGGAGATGAAGTGTCATCTCTGAACAGAGCCTATTTCCAAGTACATGTAAGAGACAGTAAATGCTACGTAAAGAAAGAGAGCCGTGGGGAGGTGGGGTCGCTGCTCCTCGAGATCATAGGCATGAACCAGAGTTCAGACAGGTCTACAACACACGTGAGGGTGGGTCTTTTCCCTTATGGTGTTCCCTTTTGGAATTTTGGCTTACTTGTTTTTCCTAGCCAGCCTCCCTAGTTAAAGGGTGGCTTGGGACGTTGAACCTCGGGGTTTCATGGTGGAGGCCCAGAAGAAGGTACAATATTTTCCAGGTTATGGTGAATTGTGCATATATACCATTCATTCCCATAGTCCACTTCTCAGCATTGTCGAAATGGGTGTCGCCTCCCAGGCCTTCCCCAGGTGCAAATGCGTGGGCGAGAGTCCCTCGAGGGCCGTCGAATGGATAGGAGTCCCCGTGATCTAAAGAGGTGGGGAGAAACGCCAACAGCCATGAGTCCTTCTAGCAATTTTGGGGACATGCTTCACATTACAGGGAATGGACACTTTTTTTTTTTTTTAAATAGTGTTGGCACTTCTCATACAAATAGATTTACTTTCTAATATTCATTTTGTATAAGAAGTTTACATGTCAACGAGTAATCGTCCATTGAAAAATTAAGAGGGATATTTGGCATTTCAAAGACAGTTAGCATTTAAAATAAAAAATGTTCTTTTGTGACTGTTTTTATTGCAATGCCTACGTCGTGTACAAATGTCTTACAAAAGAAATAGCAAGCAACCCCTACAGGCTGGAATGTGTGTGTGTGAGCAGGCTGAGCATTTATTGTCTGATTCAGCTAGGACAGCAATGGTACATCGAGCAAATGTGTGTGCTTTCTGTTTCTACCGTGCAGTACAATGCGCAGACGTATCCAAAAGGAGAAAGTTGCTCTGGAATTTCAATGTGCTTTCCTGTATCAAGCTCATGCAAGCAACAAAGGTGTCTATAAAATCATAGCTTTTAGTGCTTTCTATGTTTTTGTTTTGCTTATATTTAATTAACAGTTTATTATAAATTTGATAAAAGAGGAGAGAGAACAAAACGAGGCACGTTGTAGAAGCCATGTTTCCCGGTTTTTCACAGGGTTCTGGTGCGCCGTGTGCCCGGGTTCCTGGATGGTGGGCTCTGAGGACCCAGGGACACGCAGCACAGCCCCCGCTCAGCCTGTGTTGGAGGGGAAAGGGCGCAAGCGGGCAAGATCAAGAGAGAGGCTGATGCCAACGTCACGGCCTCCAAAGCTGCCATGAGCTGCGGAGCCACGTCACTGGGGTGGCCCTGTTGTCCGGGGGGAACAGGACCCGCCACGGGCCAGGTCACACGCAGGGCCGCCTCTGAAGGGCTCATACTCAGGACCTGCGTCACCTTCTCTCCCCTGGCTTCTGAGCATGTACTTCCCGGGACCTGAGCCTCAACTCAAGATCAAGACTTAAAGTAACCGGGACCCTTAGCAAGGGTGTCTGGCGGGAAGAGGCCGGGGTGCGCCCTCCCCGCAGCTACTTGGAAGCTGAGAAATCAAGGAATGTTGTGACCCTTGGTTGGTCTGCTCCCTAGACAGGCGGCTCTGGAAAGGGCCAGTTAGGCCTCCACTCCTTGCCAGGGTGAGCAGGGGGTGCGCTGCCCCAGCGTGGTCAGGGCCTCCGGGGCGTGGACTTCCTTCAGTGGGGATTCGAGGTGGGAGGCTCCTGGGTATGGAAGGCGGTGGAGAGCCGTGAGTATGGCCATGGGAACGAGGTCGGCTGGCCTCCTAGCCAACGGGAAGGAGCGGATCCACTCTCCCGCCCCGTCCAGCATGACCGGACATGCTGAGAACCCCCCGGGTCTAGGTCCTGGCGGGACGCACTCATGACCTTGCCGTGACCTTGAGCTCTGCCCATCACACTGTGTGTGGATGAGGATCGCGCTGATTGCTCGCATTACGGGTTGAAGGAGACGCGCGGGGACGTGTGTCCCGTGGATCAGGAGGAACATCCAAGAAGTGCCCAGTACCTCCAGTTTCAAATGATATCATAATATCGGCCTCTCCCGCGTTCACCCTGGCGAAGCTCAGCGGCACCGCACTGCTCCAGGTCTGCAAGGCCATCTCTACCGCCCTGTCCACCTCCGCGGAGGTCATGGAGGGCGTGTATTTGGAGATTCTGCAAAAACAGAAGGAACACGGTTTCCTCCGTGAGCCCTCCGCTGAGGCCGTATCAACAGTCGGAAGGGCCAACGTGAATCTGTGATGGGGGAATTTTTCTCCCAAACGGTAATGCTTGTTTTGCTTTTGTATTTGCTACGTTACTGGACTGTGAGGAGCAATCGGGAAATCACCTGCCGCTGAAATGGCTGGGCTCTCCTTGTTACGAGATTATCCCGAATTTTAAAGACCATAACCTGGGGTCATTTCACAAGGAGCAAGAACCCATTTCCCCTAAAATGGCTTTAATGGAGAAGGGACCTCTTTTTCCCCAAAAGGGACTGAAAATTTTCAATTGTAAAGAATTGAATTTTGAGGTTTTGCACATTCTTATTCAAAGGCCACCTGGGATTTCCCCGGGGGTGGGGGTGGAGGGGATGCTTGTTCTTAAAATAATGTGTATCTTAAAGACGAAGCATTGGCTTGAGTCTTTCATGAGGTCCTGGTAGGACGCGCTGCCCCAGGCTGCAGGGGCTGGGGCTTCCTGACAGCAGGCGGAGGGAGGGCAGGGACAAGGAGCTACCACCCGGGGCCTCGGCGGGACCTCGGGCGCAGCCGGCACCCTGGATGAGGGCGAGCGCCAACCCGGGCAGCAGACACCTGCCCTGCTTTCGCTCTCCAGCTCCTCATCCACCCCTCGCACCTTGTAGGTGCTTAGCAAACACTTGCTACACGGATGAACTCCGGAATAAAAGCTAGTGGTGTTTCAGGCCTTCCGGGTGGCGGTCCAGTTCTAGCCCCTGTGAGGACTCCCTGAGAAGCTGGGTAAATGCACACACAGGTGTGACCCGTAGACTTGCATTTCAACAGGTATCCCGGGTGATTCGGACAGAGGTGGGGCTGCCTCCACCAGGAACCAACCAGGGCGATCCTAGGGGCCTGAAGGGCAGGGACCGGATCCCACAGAGGGTATGGTAAATAGCGACCCTCAGTGGAGAGGGAAGGAGCACAGAGTCCGCACCTGGAGACCCAGGACACAAGAGGGGTAACTGTAAATACTCTGTGAGCCCATACTCCGCGCTAGACACGGGCCCGGGCGTGCCCCGTCTTCACAACGACCTTAACAGGTAATGATGATGTGCATTTTATGATTAGTCAGGACTGGAGCCCAGTTCTGACTCCAAACGTCTGCACATAAGCACTAAGCTGTATTTTGTCTATTTTAATCCCCTGGGTTCTGTTAGAAGAGGTTATTCTGAGTACTTGGATAGCGTCCAGCGCGTTCTGTGCTTGCTTGCTTGCTTTCTGGGGGCAGGGGAGCTGCTCAGGGGCGAGTGGATGGGCTGGGTGAGTGTGCTGAGGGGGCTTTGAACCCTGTCACAATAATACACTTCTCTGAGTCTCCAGTCAGCTTGATGGATTCCCCTTGTCTATGCTGCGCATCGTTACAGACTAAAATTCTGTGATACACTTTAAGAAAATAAAGGGAAAGACTTCATGGATTTATATACGTTTTTCCTGTTCAACTCCTTATGGGGCGCTTCTTCCCCAAATGTCCTGATTTTCGTGGCCTTCTTGGGCGTAAGCGCAGTGATAACTGTGTTTGGAGCGCCACCTTATGGACTCAGGCTGGTCGCCGCCAACGTGCGGCCTGGAGGAGCCTTCGGGGTCTCCGGGGCCCTTGCTCGACCCCAGGGACTCAGGACCTGCTGCTGAGCTGCTGCAGTTTGACAACAGGCTCTGCGACCAGACTTTCTCATCTGAGGGCTTTGCTGATGCCCATTCTGCAACGCTCTCCCTGGTGGTAATTTCAAGCCGCCCTCCGGCCCCACAGGTAGTTGGGAAGAGAGGAGTAGCAGCACGCGGCTCCCAACGCGGGATAAAAAGGTGAACAGCCTCATGAACACAGACAGTAGCAAAGTGTGGTAGAGTGATCAGGAGGCAAAGTTTGATCACCTTTTGTTTTTGATTCCATATAACATCCACAAGGTAATACGTAATGGCTGGTGTATAAATATAATTTATTTAATTGCAGGGATGAAGAGCTTAATTTTTAATAATGGCTCTGTTTAGCGACCAGCTTGCAAGAGGCTGGGGCGGTTAACAACTGGCTGCAAAATTCCAGACAGGTTCGAGACCGGCTTCTGTGAGCTGTGAGGAGGGGACTGTTGGAACGGCTTCTGTGAGCCCTGCGGGGACTGTTGGAACAGCCCGGCCTCGCCCCGTCCCCAGGTCTCGGCCAGCTGTGCTCTTCCTAAGAGCAAAATCCGGCCCCACGCCTGGCCTGGCTCTCGGCTGCCCTGGGCGGCACCTGCCCGCTGGGCCACCCCACTGCACACCCTTAGCTGCCGGACTCCTCTTGCGCTGGGAACACCCTCACCGTTGGCCAGGCCCCAGGGCTAAGACGCATGCACAGGCCACCCATTTGCAAGGCCACATCTGTCCAGCAGGTGCAAGGCCCAGGCGTACAGCAGGGTCCACCGCCTCCAAGCTGACCCGCAGGTGGAGGGGGTCCCCCAGGAAGGAGGCCAGCCGGCCTAGCGGTGGGTCCCCGTGCTCCCTCTGGGTGCTACCACGGTTCTCTGCTTAGACCCTCAGGCTCACACCTGTCACGGGGAGCCACGAGGATCTGTTTGCTTGTGTGTCTCCCGAAAGGGGCTGTGAGGGTCAGGGAACAGGATCGACTCACCTTTGTATCTCCAAAACTCAAACGTCTACAGTAGACATTTAATAAGTCAACAATAAATTATTTTTGGAATAAAAAAATTACTTAAATAGGTGAGTTTTATTGTTTCCTTCTGATTGAGGAACTTGTTTTAAAAAAACTGGTTGGTACTGTTATTAATCCTAAACTAGGTTATTTTTCTTGAAAGACAAGTGTGTTGTCTCTAATTGATAAAATTGTTTGTAATGCCCGAAATGGCCAGTCATTAGGATAATCCTGACATCATATTTTGTAGCGAGTCCTCCAATGTCCCTGTCTAAAGCTGAGCCCTAAAAAGCCTTCCTTATGGTTGTGATGAGTCGGGACTTGTATACAGAACGGAAGGAAGAGATTTCTAAAAGAAAGGAAAAAGAGAGAGGGTGTTTCTCTCTGACTTTGGGAAGACTCCATCTCATTACCTGTATGTCAAAGTATTTTTTTTCCATTTGGGTTCACCTGGGAAGAGGCGATAGTTTGCCACGTCGGGAACTCCACAGCGAGGCCTCTTGATGACGTCCATCGTGGGCCGGTCTAACCTCCCGGTGACGCGGAGGCCGAAGAAGGCTTGCAGCTCCTTGATCTTCTTGACCAGGGCTCTGCCTCCTGGCGCCCCCATCTCGCCAACCTGGGGCCCTGCCTTCCTGGTGTAATACTTGTCAAGATACGCCTGGAACGGAGAGGCAGGCTGACATGTCTGCGGCAGGTCTCTGGGAGGGACTCACGCTCAGGTTAGAGAAGGGGACGGTACTCTCGACAAGCTAAAGATAGCGTGGACCGAGTACTCCCATCTTTGAAAAGTATTAAATATATTCGCCTAGATAAAGCTTCGACAGAGATGCCACGTTATTAACAATGGTTATGTCTGGGTGGTGAGGATTGTAACAGTTTCTTTTTTTACTCACTTGCATTTTACAGTTTTCCTATAAGGACTAGTTATTCTAAGAGGAAAAAGTAACGGAAGGAAGTTAATGTGAACACTTTCCCCACAGAGCATTTGTCATTGAAATCTTGACCCAATTTGCAAAACCAAGACTAGACTATTTCCCAAGAAGGCAGTCACTGGTACCATGTTTTCCTTGTACATTATGCAAGATGGATCTGTTTTTAACGCTTGGAGGCCTTCTGTTGCAGCCTCTCATCTTATACAAAGGCAGACGGCCGTCCATTTCCCTGCTGGCTTTCCATCGCTCAGCGAGCAGAGCGTGGGCTTGAACCTGTCTGTCTTCCCAGGGCAGCCTTCCGCGACTGGCCCTTTGTCCCCAGAGGCGAGTAAAATTACCCACAGATTATAAGCTTTTCATGTGCACATTAAGGCTTAAAACCTCTAAATTTATCATTCAAGACACTTTTCCAGGACTTCCTGGGTGGGGTGAGAACCAGAGCCGGCTGCTGGCCCAGGGGTTTCGACTGCCCACCTGATTTCAGGGAAACACAGAGCAGATGCAGATTTATGTGTATGTTTTATTTTACGTAAAATTTTATATTTATATATCATACACAAGGTGCACATAAATATTTGTCTATCACATTATATATTTCTATATAAATTATGTGTATGATTTATTCTATATGTACATATTTATATTCAATAGATAATAAAACATTGAGAGCAACCTTAATATCTAAGAATAGGGGATTTGTTGGATATATTATTACATATTCATATGAAGTAGTACTAGACCTCTAAGATCCCATTTTTGAAAAATATTTAATGGCATGGAATAATGCACTCGGTATAATGACAATATAGAGGTGAAGTCTTTATACAGATTAAAATCGTAATTTCAAAAATAAATCAAACCCTATATATGTATACATATTATACTCCTGTTTGTTATCTACGTATATTAATATAAGGTTAATGTGCAAATTAACATTGAAAATTGATGTCAACTGATATATTGATAATTAACATATGCATGTAATTTGTATGAACACGAGTAACATCAATAATGGAAAGAAATAGGTCTGTATCAGACTTGTTTACCTCTGGGTTGTAATACCATGGGGTGACAACTTATTTTTCGTCCTTTCCTAGATCCCAAAGTTTTCTGCTGTGAACGTGGATTGTAGTTGTTCAGGAAATAATTAAAAGGAGCAAGGCTTTTAATTACTAATTAAACAAGCTGGCTTGTTTGGGCAAGGTGCTCCTGGGGGGTCACCCGATCCTCACTGCCCCCCTCCACCCCCACCCCTGCCCTGTTGGCCAGGGAAACTCACTTCCCTAGTGGTGGTTCCTTGCGAGAATCTTATTGGGATGAGGACCCAAGGGGAGGAGAAGGGGGCAGCGTGGAGCCCCAGCCCTGGAGCCTCGGTGAGGGGCGCTGGAAATGGCTGGGGCTATGAGGTTTCATTCCCAGCTCTGGGTGGGCCATTGTAAGTAAGCATCTTACGTTTCTGATCTTTTTTGCAGGATGACATTTTCGGAGCCATTCCTCTTTGCTCAAGTTGATGCTGTGAGGACAGAGCACTCGCTGTAAGTCTGAGTTACACTCTTTAAGAGATAAGCTCAGTGCAAAGGGCCAGATGTTCCATAGCTGAGACAGTTTGGATTTCAAATATTTTGTTCCCTTGTTAGGTGATGTGTGATGCATGCTGTGTTCTAATTTTGGTTTACAAAATATGGTCCTATGAGAGAAGATGCTCATGATACATTACGTGGAAATAGATTTACAAGTACTCTTACAGGATAAGCCCTGTTTGTAAAGAAAAGTGTGTGCGTATGGATACACACACTGATGTATGCTTGTAAACCTGGACCAGGGTGAGGAAGACAGGGGTCGCCAAAAACTCAGTATTCAAGAATAGCAATACTTAATGCAACATTAAAAAAATCAAAATTGATGCAAAGAAATCCACGATGAACAAAACATCAATATTTTAAATAAAGATGGAGTCCAATCCTGCCTCATTCCTGCAACCTAGTCCCAGCCCGGAGTCATAGCAAAGTGTTTTGAAAAATATCGATGAAGGGATGAGTAGTGGTTTATCTTAGTGATGGAACTGAAAAGGATTCTTTTTTGTTACCTATGTTTTATAATTTTTCTACTTGAACATATATAATTCTACAATAAAATGTTTTTTTTCTTTAGAATATGTAGAAGATGCCAGACTTGCAGGTCAAAAGATTTATCCATAAAAGGATGAAAACGGTACCTAGTTCTGTTCAATACAGTTCTAGGCTCAGAGTACATGTTCAGTTAATATTCGGGCTCTTTTTCTTTAGGTAAAATATGCAAGTTTGTTTCTTTGAAGACTTATCAGATGTTCTGAGTACTCAGGGCCCAAGTTATTCTGAGACCTTTCTTGCCAAAGTTATGGACAAGGTTTTCACATCTTTCCAGACTCCAAACGTCCAGGGAGGCACTTAGATGTTCCATTTGTGTGAATTCTAACCCTTGGGTGTTGTTGGCTCAACATCTGACGCTGTTGGGTCAAGAGTTTTAGGACCCCCCCAGAATTGTCCTATTTGCTCCCCACTTGCCCGTTGTTCAAATGACAGGGTTTTAGGGTTGGCTCTCCCATGGTTCTCTCTCTGATTCTCTTTCAGTGTTGGAGAGAGTAAAATAATAGAGACCTCGTGGCCTGGCTCCCTAACTCCAGCTCTTTGTTCAGTGTGCGTGCCTGGCATCCTTCTTGAGAATTAAGAACTTAAAACTCAGGGTCAAGTGTGTTTCAAAACATGGTGAAGTTCAAGATAGGGTTTCTTCCACATTTCCTTCCATTTGGGCTGAACCGCAGGGAATCGTGAGGACTTGGGACGCTGGGTGAGGAATCCTAGCTTCTAACAAGTTTGGGCAACGCCCTTCATGTGTTGGGTTTTCCGTGCACTCATCTACAACACGAGGTTGGAACTTGTTCTACGGACCACACCAGTGTCAGGATCCAGGGAGGGCCTCAGTGTGAAAATGCTTTTAAGTGTATGGAAGACTTTAAATGTGTGCACCCTTTCACATATTAATTCCTCTTTGGGAAATCTGTGCTGAAAAAATCATCCTTTAGCTCAGGCTGGTGTATGGAGATGTTCACAGCAACACTATTCATATGGAAATAATCCATGGGTCCAGCAAAGGAAGCAATTAATTATAACTCACTTATATTCTGGAATATGTGTAACTCCTTATAGTGATGTGTATGAAAACAACATAAAAATGAAAATTTTCTTATGAAATAATAATCAGTGATAAAGTTAGGAACCAAACATACTAGTTAAAAAAAAAAATCTCTTCATGCACAGAAAGTAAAATGGTAGTAAAAACACCTGAATTTAACAGTCTGTATTTGGAAGCTTCCAATTTTTAATTATCTTTAATTACAAGTTCATAATAATGTGATAATGAAAATTTATATTATTTTTAAGGACAATTTAACAAACTGTCAAATGTTGTTTTAAATGTTGTATTGATATTACTTTTTTTTTTTTAAGATTTTATTTATTTGACAGAAAGATGGGCAAGAGCAGGAACACAAGCAGGGGGAGTGGGAGAGAAGAAGCAGGCTTCCCGCGGAGCAGGGAGCCCGATGCGGGGCTTGATCCCAGGGCCCCGGGATCATGACCTGAGCCGAAGGCAGACGCTTAATGACTGAGCCACCCAGGAGCCCCAGTATTACTGGCTTTTAAAAGCAAACAAAAATAGAATAAAACTCTGGTTTAAGAAACTAAGCATTTTATTAGTCCATCATTTTCAAAGCCTTTATGCTCATCAGCAAAGCAGAATTTAAAAGACACAAGTTGGCATTAAGTAAGTCAACTAAAAACCTGCTCATCTTTTTAAGTGTAGACTATTGTGCTCTGACTTGGGGAGGAAGCATATAGCATTTGAAAATTTTGCCTGTCTGGTGTTTACAGGCGCAAGAAGCAATCCGTTTTCTCTGGAAAGAACAGGGCCGTGTGGAAGCTAATTATCCTGACCCCGGTTCCCAGGCCTCCTTGGTCCACCGGCCACCTGGCTCCGGGGCCCAGCCAGGCCCACTGCACACGGTCTCCCAGCTCCTGCCACCAGCCAGATGCGGCCCCCAGGCTCCTTCACTCCAGATAGTCAGGTGACCGGCTTTCTTATAGTTCAGGTTCACCTCAAATGTCACTTCCACAGAAAAGCCTTCCTGGACCACTCAGGTGACAATGTCCCCCACTGTCCCCCAGTCAGTGTCCGCTGTCCCCCAGTCACTATCATCCTGATTCATTGCCTCCCCAATACCACTTACCACTTTGAAATAATCTTGGGTGCTTGTTGATTAACTACTTGCCTATGTCCTCCCAGCTTATTCCTCCCAGTTTGAAATAGACCCTGGAATTCTGAGCTACGTTATCGTGAATTTAGTTTATCGAACGGTGAGGGCTCAAGTCAGAGGGAGTTCGGGTTAAGAGCTCTGTTCTTGGCATCCGCTACCTTCAAATCCCCCAGAACAGGGATTTGACTTTTGTTCACTGTTTCTCCAGTCTTAGAAGAGACCCTAGCACATAACACACAGGAAGCTGTCTGTAAATAACCGCTGAACGCACGGACTCAACTGCGCCTTTCGCATCGTGTCATCCGCTGTACTGGAAGGTGGTTGTGTATAGAAGTGCCCCGTATCTGCAGAGGATACCATCCGGAGCTCCCAGCAGGGGCCTGGAACTGCGAATAGTGTGAACCCTGTTTCTCCCTATACGTACACACCCACGATGAAGTTAATTATAAATTAGGCACAGGAAGAGGTTAGCAACAGTAACTAATAGTAACCGACGACCATCACAACAATGTACCCAGACGACAGTTACGGGAATGTGAGCTCTCCCACAGAATCTTACTGAACTCATCCCTCTGGTGATAATGTGAGGTGATGACATGGAGAGAGGTGAAGGACGCGGGCACGGCGACGGGGCGGGAGGCTACTGATGAACCTTCTGACGGGTCAGACGGCGGGCCATCCACCTTCCCGCCAGGGGTGACCGTGGGTAATGAAACCGTGCACGGCAGGTGGGGGGGCTGTATTTCTATAAACCATAAGGTGGGACCTTAGTTCTTTCCAGTCACTAGGACCCACTTTAGTGGTTTGCCCGGATCACGCTAGGCTGCTGAAGAGGGCGCCTTTCTCCTGCCCGGCGCTGGCGACTGGGGCTGTTGCCAGAGAAGGGGCTGTTTGCCAAGTTTCCCTGGTCCTTGGACGGGGGTCTTTCTGAGAGTGGGATGTAAGGGAGCTGAGGAAAGCAGACTTCTTTTGGGGCGGAAGTCGTAAGGGATCCCCAGCATCCTAAGGCCACTTCATTGTTCCCAAACAGTCCTAGCAAGCCTATCTTTTCCCGAGACTTTCTGGTCTCATTCCTGCACAGACTGCTCAGGGCTCAGCTACTTCTTGCTGTGAAGGGCCGATAGTATTTTCGGTTCTGTGAATCTCCACCACTGGGGTGCAGAAGCAGACGACACGCGGACGAACATGCCTGGCCGGTTTGGCCTGAGGACTGTCGTTTGGACCAGGACTAGAAGCACGGTCTTCGACCCCTCACGTGGGTTCTGGCCTCAGCGTCACCCTCCTTCCGGAGGTCACAGCGACTCCAGTTTCTGAATCAGAGTGGCGTGACGCTAGGTGAGGGAAAATTACATGTCGGGGGAAGGGACCCAAAGGTACATGGTACCAGCGAAACCCAGTTTGAAATAGACCCTGGAATTCTGAGCTACGTTATCTTGAATTTAGTTTATCGAACGGTGAGGGCTCAAGTCAGAGGCGGTTCGGGTTAAGAGCTCTGTTCTTGGCATCTGCTACCTTGTCTATAAGCAGGGCTGATATTATTATGCTCAGTGACGGGTACGGCGGGGGGGCTGACTAATTAGGATGGATGGGTGTGCAAACACTCGGCGTGTGCGTCCACAGGGGCAGCAGGTGGGCGGGAACGCCACCTGAAGCACGGCCAGCAATCACAGATGTGCTCCCGTTCGACGGACAGTCGAAACACAGGTCCTGGCCCAAACACATCTCATCCACACACCTCCACTAACGTTGGGAGTTCCGTCATTAGACACTTTCCCCCCCAAGATTTTAAAGTAATCCCTCCACCCGATGTGGGGCTCGAACCCACAACCCCGAGATCAAGGGTCGCGCGCTCTGCCGACGAGCCAGCTGGGCGCCACTAGAGATGTTTCTTTAGATGACAGATCGCCACCTTCTCTTAAACGCAAAAACCGCTTGGAAGCAAATAAACATTGAATCACTTTGAGTCACATAATTGTTGCAAAAATTTTAACGTGACTTATTTGTATCCCATCCTTTCCAACCAGTTCCGAGAGATCTTTGAGAAAGAGGAAAATACAGAAAGTGTCCATAAAGCAGGTCCTTGGGAACATGCTTTAGAGAGGAAAGGCTCTCACGGGCCGAGCGGGTCGGCGCCCAGGACAGACGGGTCACTTTAGATTTGGATCGAGTCGGCGCAGAACGCTGGAGCCCTTTTCTAACGTGTGAACCCAGGAAATCTCTCCGGTGCCGCCAGGAAGCTTGGCACTGTGCTGATAACCTACCTCGCCCATGCAAACTTACGCCTCGGGGGTGATTTTTCTGCCCTTATTTCCCCCTGACATTATTCCTCCAATACCTCGTCTCTTTTGTCTTGCTTGGGTTTTTGCAAGTCACTTCAATTTCTGTATGAAGCGAGCTACCTGGAGACTCGTTCATTTCGTCATGCCTCGTGCACCCCCCGTGAGCACCAACATGGGTCTTAGCCGTGTGGGAGGTAGTCTCTCCTCGGCTCCGGTGCGCTTATGAGCTGTTTTACAACAATAACGATTTTTCCTTGTTTTCTTGTTTTACCCTTGTAGGGTTTCCGGGGCGGGAGGAGGAATTGTGTAAAGATTCACAAACCTGTGCGAGGCGGTAGTTGTTCCGTGAGGTCCTGGGGGTGGCTGCAAATAGGGAGGGGGCTGCCGTGGAGAACTTGAGAGCCGTGGTGAGCAGCAGAGCCAGGCCCGAAGCGGGGAGCACCTTCATCTCCTCGGGGCAGCTCGGGGTTATATCAGCCCGGGGCGAGGCAGACAATGCGCAATTGCACTTCAACCTCGAGCTGCTTTTATAGCATCAAACAGGTCTGGGCCCTTGGAGCAGGGATGACTCATGTCTCAAAAGGTAATTATACAGCTCGTTTCTCTCCCTGATGACGGGGTAACACAAGGGTACACAGGAGTCAGGGAAAAAGCTTCATTCCTTGTGATTTACTAAGTCACAAAGGCAGAAAAACACTCAGGTTTAACGAAGTTTGTCAGCTGCTTCCACAAACTGGGGTAAACTTGATTAATTTTAACCCAATTCAATGGAAACGTTTGATGAGTCCCAGTGTGGGGGCCTTTGTCCATTCTGAGGACAGAAGAGGTCAGTGGTTAGAGTACAGTTTAATTCCTCCTTGGTAACGGGCCCCCTCCCCCCCCCCAAATTCGATCGGCCCCCTGCATCTTCTGCAACACCCTCAGGCATTTCTCAGTAACGAGCACTCTTCCTGCGATGGTTCTGGGCACGCAGGATCCTGAATCATCAGGGAAACATCGCATCAGACTGTGCTGACTTCGGGTGGAAAGTAGCCCCCAGCTGCTAGAAGACCCTCGAGTAAGTTAACGCACGAGATGCAGCTTAGTTAACAGAGACGTTGCACAGACCTAGCCGTTCTCTGCACACTCTGGTTAACGGGGGTCCTAGTCTTTCTCCTGGCTCTGATTAAGATAGATCTCGATCTAGAGAGCGTGGAGAAATGGTTTTTATGGTGGGAAAAGCACTGTGGCATCAGACAAAGTGAGGTTCAGTTTTAAGATACTTCCTAAACTGTGTGACTTTGGGCAGGTTATTTGGCCTCTCTGAACATCAGTTTTGTGTGTGTACGTGTGTGCGTCTCAATACGCAAAAGACTGACAACCAAACAGTGTGCAAGCTCCTCAGTGTTGTGGGAGAGGCCGAGCATACGGTGGTGTGTCCGATGGCCACTCGGCATCCGGCAGACACAGATTCCAATCCCCGTTCTGACACCGGAGTCCACAGGTCTTGGAGCAGGTTTCTGGATCTCTTCCAGCTGTGGTGTTTTCATCTGTGAAACGGAGGGAAGGATTTGTTGGATTGTCATAAAGGCGTAGATCGGGTCATAAGAAAGCCCTTCGCTGGTGCTCAGTGGACACCAGCTCCTACAAAATAATGTTTGACTGAGCTTTTTACTTTGGTGCCAGGCCCCTGGCAGGTCTGAACAAATGCCTTTCGAATGATGAGTGGATGACTCGATCAGTGATTCCCAAAGTGTGGTTCCTGGACCCGCAGCATCACCAGGACCTGGGAACGTGTTGGAAATGCCAATTCTCAGGACCCACCCAGACTTACCGAATGGGGCTCAGCAGTCTGTGTTTTCACAAGCACTTTGGGTAGTTCTGATGCACACTAAAGTTGGAAAGCACTGGATTAGTTGAGCAAACAGCATTGTGGGGGCTGGGACGAAATGAAAAAATGTATAAAAAGTGCCAAGAATATTCTAGGCACAGAAAGCATATTCATTACTACCCTGGCCTTCTAGAGCAGTGATTTTTAGTGGGGACGTATCGTGTATCTGACGGTCATTTGTGAAGTTTGTTGCAAATAATTTATTACTAATACTCGTTAGCCATGAAAATGTGTAAATGACTTGGCTTCTCACTTAGACTAGATTCGAGGTTACTCCCATAGTGATCTCTCTCCCTCTCTCTCCCTCCCCCTCTCTCCTCCGTCCCTCTCCCTCTCTCCCTCTCTCCCCGTTGCGTTCTGGTACACTTTCCTGAGTGGGAGAGAGAAGCCCGTGTTGGGGTCTAGTGAGCAACCCCGGGTCCTCAATGAGGATTTGTCACATGTGTGAACATCCTCTCTGTCTTGCACTCTGAGACTCTGCTGTAGAACAGAAGGAAAATCAGAGATCAACGAGACTCATCCAGCTCACTAAATTGTAAGATCCTCAAAGACCGAGTGATACAAAAGTCACAATCAAGTTTGTTTTATAAATGAACGAATGTATAGCATATACTCCTGGTCACTTTTGGTCTGAGGACAGGAAAAGATTTCAAAATTTGCACTGACATGCTCTCCCGTTCTCTGCGGCTCTGTCCCACACTTCCATGCTGCTGCAGGGATTAAAGAACAAGGACAGAGGCCTGGAAACCCTTCCACTTGGCCATTTTCTTGGCTTGTTTCCCCCCCCAGATGATTGCTCCAAGTCCTTGCGATGGTCCTGAGCCAAAGGCAGCCAGGGAGTGGAAGACAGTAAGGAACTCGGGCTCAACAAAAGATATTCTCACCCACAGAACTTGGAGAATCGCTAAATTCCATTTTTGGAAGCAGACTGAGATAAACAACGGTCTAGGGGGGTGATCTAGGTATTTCTAGAAGGTTTCAGTATCCGTTCTTCTAATGCATGAATGCAATCAATCCCAGCATTCGCACCACGACTCTCAATCGTAAAGTGCAAAAACTGAAGAGGATTAGCAATTTATCTTCTCATAAGTCATTTACACATTAGTGTGAATAAGTTTCACTGCAAGGCCAGTGTTAGGTGACATCCTTGACCTTTCAAAACAGAATGACAAACTCAGGCTGGTAATTTCCCACTGTTTCCTTTTCCTGCTTCTCTTCTTCTTTACAGGGGAGCAAAGTCTGCTTTCTTTCTGTCATTCTTGTATTAAACCTAAGCTTAAAACCAAATCGTTCCAACCTGCAGAGATCCTTTCAAAGCCAGTCCATGACTAACAGGACATGAAATGAGAGACCGTATCACAGGACTGGGGAGCGCATAGTGTAGCAGAAAAAATAATCCGCATGGGACAGGAGGTCGGTAGCCTCGGGGCAGAGGATCCTGCAGAGCTCCCAGAAGTTTCCATGCGCCACTAAGACAAAGGGAGAAGGGTTTTAAATGACGGAATCGAGCGCTCCACAAAAAACTGCTTCTTGCCAGGTCCCGGCGGAATTCAGTCCCACGTTTGGGTTCTGAGATGACGCTGAGACATGGGCAATGGGCTGAGGATAACTGTCGAATAAGTAACTGATCCCCTACTTGTCTTACTTCAATGAGAGGCGCAGACTTTGTATTTAGACAGACCTAGAATCAAACACTGACCCGGCCACTTTCTAGATGTGTTAGCTGTCGGTGTTTTGAGCTGTGAAATCCAGTTCTGGCTGATTTAAGAGAAAAAACTTTTTTTTTTTTTTTTTAAAGATTTTATCTATTTGAGAAAGAGAGCACGAGCAGAAGGAGAGGCAGAGGGAGAGGGAGAAGCAGGCCCCCCGCCGAGCAGTGAGCCCGATGCGGGGCTTGATCCCAGGACCCTGGAACCGTGACCTGAGCAGAAGGCAGACGCTTAACGACTGAGCCACCCAGGCGCCCCTTTTTGGAAAAAAAAATATCAGGTAGCTCAGAGAATTAGAGCACCAGGCTGGGAGAACCAGCAGGACCAAGGGTGGTAGAAACCAAAGCCAGGAGCGATGTGTTTCTGGGGCCCTGACCTCTTATCACCGGACAGTTTTCCCACTGAGTGGTTAAGGCCACTGCGGCCAGGCTCCTGGTTCTCATGGTCTCGGTCTCGTTCCTTCGGCGCTCGGAGTGTGCAGTGGGAGGGTCTGTGGTTGGGTCTGGGCCATACGCCTTTGCCCTCTGTCCAGAGGCAAGAAGCAGGAGGACCTCCATAACTTGGCGTCCATACGAAGAGGCAGGACATGTTCACGGAGACCACCAAAAATACATACAATGGGAGTATCTCCCAGAGAGGAAGTCTGCGCTGGGCGGCTGAAGAACACATCAAATCCAAACCCGGAAAATATCCCCCACAATCTGGGAAGCCTCCTGAGCTGCCTCTTGCTTTGTCACGTGGAGAATAAAAACCTCAGAAGCATGTTGAGAAGATTAAAATGGCTAATGGATGCTTAGTGCTCAGTCGGGTCACAAAGGGGAAACTCCAGAATTACTTTTGGCCATGAATTGCAAAAATGTCCCAGAAGTATTGGGATGGGTTAATAAAAAATGAATATAAGACATTTTTTTACTTCTAAGATACTATTGTTCATTGAATTGAGCGTTGATTCAGAGAACAATTGTGGTAAAAGGTAAAGCATCATGCCATTAAATGCATGCATTGACATGCTATAGGTTATGTGTCTGTTGTCTGTCCTTTTACCACGAGAATGTAATTTCCACGAGGATCGGCGCTCTGTTCTGTCCACTGCATTATCCCAAGTACTTAGAACAGAGTCTTGTACAAAACAGATATGCCCCCAACAGTTGTTGCAGAGATGAATGCCTGAATGAGTGATTGGATGATAAAAGCAAGGAATAAGAAAACAAGACTGTCCTCAGAGAGATACATTTCAAATCAGCCCATATAAGGAATTAAACAGAGGTGTGTAGCATTCCCCTAAGGTGTCAGAACTTTTACTGAAACCCATATTATATGCCAGACATTGAACCAACCGCCAACAACTCTAAGATATCTCATTTTTCTTTTTTTTTTTAAAGATTTTATTTATTCATTTGAGAGAGAATGAGATAGAGCATGAGAGGGGGGAGGGTCAGAGGGAGAAGCAGACTCCCTGCTGAGCAGGGAGCCCGATGCGGGACTCGATCCCGGGACTCCAGGATCATGACCTGAGCCGAAGGCAGACGCTTAACCGTCTGAGCCACCCAGGCGCCCGAGATACCTCATTTTTCAACTAAAGTGATGTCTGCAGGATTTTAACCCAGACCTGCCGGAGCTCAAAGCCTGTGTCCTTGGCAGTTACGGGGAGCAGACAGTGTGTGCGGGCACAGGGGACCTCGGTGGCTGGCCGGCAGACCTCTGGGCTCCCTAAGAGCTCCTGTTGAGAGTCTTGCTCTGCAGAAGGTGGCCAAGCAGATGGCCCAGCTCCCTGACTGGTGATGCTCTTTCTCATTGCAAACAATCCAATTGTTATTCTGGTTTTTATATTTCAATCTCTAATAATCTAGCTTTCCTAAGGGATTAAATTTCTGGATTTCCAAGCAGTTCAGTCCCAACCTGGAAGAATGCCCCACAGTGGGGCCGGCTTCTCGCAATTAGCCACCAGCTAGCCTCAGCCCCCACCCAGGCTCCGTCCTTCCTTCAGACTCCTCCAGTAAATACACCCACTTTGAACGCTGGACTTCTAAAAATTGTTCATTTATTTAACCTGTAACTCATGTAATATTTTATAGTTATATTATGACTTTTTGAAGCTTAGAAATTTTTGTTAAGATTAGAGAAAAATTTTATTGCAGCAGTAGATAAGGGGGAGGGGGAGGGGCGGGAAGAAAACAGACCTATCTATACCGTAGATGAGTTTGGTTAGAGAGATGGACACAAATAATCTTTTGATCTAGTCATCGCTAGCATTAAAATGAGCTATTAAAGAAGTTTGTGGAGTTGCTCCCAGAAGTCTTTGACTACAGGATAGAGACGCTTGAGAAGGTGTTATGTGGGGTTCTGCCTGTCGGCTTGGGTTCAGGGTGTATGTGGACAAGTTAGATTACATAAATATAAATAAAAGCATATATAAAATATATATTTACTATATTCAATATACATTCAATACATTTTTTTAAATAAATTCAGTCAAGTTCATTCATTCATATCCATTTATTTCATTTAATTCATACTCAATCTGTTGACCATCAGTTACGTTTTAGTTTTTGAGGCGGTTTTTATATGCTAGAAGCTCAGATCTGCTGTGATAAGATTGAGGACCTGGAGTAAGATCTTAGATTAAATGTGGACTCTTAATGACAAAAACATGCCTTCACACTGCAAGTGGGTACAATCTTTCTAAAAGGCAATTATGCCATACATATCAAGAGCCATAAAAGGGGTTATACTATTTGGGTCCTATTCCATCCCTAAGAGTTTTCACTAAGAAAGTCACTAAAAGAATAGAAACAGAAATGCTTATTTTATGTCTAACCATAGAGCAAAAACTTGGAAGCCACCTAAATGTCTGAAAATAGGGAAGTGGTTATAGAAGTTATAGCAACTCAATATAACATAATTTAGTCATTAGAAATAAAATAGCAATGTATAAAATATTAAAAGAACAATTTTAACCAAAAAAGCTACAGAATTGGACAAATTTGGTGCTATGTTTGCTAAAGAAAAGCACAAACATGTAGGCAGAAAAGTTGGAAGGAAACCAACAGAGCTGAAAATAGTGGTCTTAAGGTGGTAAGAGTTTATACTTAACCATTCTTGCGAATTTTCCTTTAATGCCACGCCACATTTTAAAAACAGTAAGTGGAATTTCGAGTGACTCTATCGACGGGCCTTGAAGTTTAGTTTGCATTTGAGGAAACAGAAGACCCAAACGATCGACTCCGTGGCGTGCTTTGCTTATTCATTTGTTTGTCTGTCCTTCATCTGTACACTCAGTCGGAAACTCCTGCAGTTATTCTCTATGCCAGTACCAGGCTCAGTGCTGGAGGCACAAGAGGTAAACGGAAACCTGTTCCTGCCTGCCAGGGTCTTAGAGCCTCCAGGGAGAGACTCGGCTGTAAGCTCAAAGTATCCTACCGTGTAATTAGTGGAATAATAGGAGTCTTGAAAGGTTCAAATGAGAGCAGAAGAGGGAAAGTGTTTGTGCCTGGGCTGTTGAGAATGGGAGAGGGGAAACGGGTCAGGGTGGGCTTTCCACAGGATGGGGTTTCGTCCCCCCTACACACCCCCAGTGGGGTGGGTCGGGGGAGCAGGAAGGACGGTGAGGGTGAGCGGGGAGGGAGGAGGTCCACGCTGAGGGGATCACGGGATGAGGAGATGTCAAGGAGCACCTACTCTAGGAAATCGAAGGTATTTTCATGCACAAGGTGATTTTGGGGCAGCAGCAGGAGATGGGGCAGAAAAGGTGGGCAGAGACCTTTCTGTTGGAAGACACCTCCCACCCACAGTTCTGATGATGAGAGCGGAAGGCACAGGCCAGGGGTCTGACCCACGCTGAAGATCTGAGGGGCAGAACTGAGATGAGCTCCAGGGCTCAGAGCTAGACTGTGTTGGGCAAGACACAGACGGCAGATGGTGGGAAGAGAGGCTCCCAACGAGTCTGCAGCAGCCACAGGGGCGGCCACGGCTTCTGAGGGCTTGCTGAGTTTATTCACAGGGCCAGGAGAGGGGAGCACTGGGCAACAGCACTGTGGGGCTAAGGCATCTGGACGTTAGCAGTGGGTGACGGGAAGCCCCTGGAGGGCTTCCTGTCCCAGAACGGCAGGACTGGTTCTGCACTGACAGAGGGACGGAGGCGAATGGGGGTGGAGGTGAGGGGGGTCACCGAGGAGGGCTGTGGGAGGCCCGGTCAGGGGGCTGACAGTATGTGTACCTTAGATCAGGACCCGTGAAAGACCAGCGCATCCTTGCAGTTAGCATTTGGTTTGCTGGCGTAGATTCCAGGCTGTGATGTCACGATCAGCGACGTGAGCGTTTGAGGTTGAGCGGGAAACAAGTTTCCAGCAGCCTGCGGACAGGCCGGGTGTCAGGAGTCCGTCAGACCACGAGCCACCTGCCCAGCGCACTGGCGAGAGAGTTCGCTCCGTCAGAGGCGTTTCACATCCCTGCCCAGGCATGGCTGCCCGCTTCCTTCTGACCCCCCAGTCCTCCCTCTAGAGTTCTGGCTACATGTAAACACCCAACCGTTTGGAAGGACCCCCACGACCTCCCCGCTTTGAGTTTCATTTACATAGGTCTGAAAACGTTTGCCGAGCGTCCTCTGGGCGTGTGCAGGGGAAAGAAGTGGGAGCAGAGATTTGAATGCGCTGAAAGCTCGGAGTCCCATTAGCATTTAGGGGGAGGGATGTTCTGGGCAGAGGGAACCGTGGTTGGGATAGAGCCTGGTGCGCCTGGAGAAAAGCCAGGAGTGGGGCGGAAGCCGGAGCAGAGTGGGTTCTGCCTGGCCCTGGAGTCCTGTGCTGGACTCTCCACGGGATGGGACACCCTGCAGGGTCTCTGAACAGAGGTCACAGGATCTAACATGCCTGACGGGGTGGAGCTCTGACTCCAGGTGGGAGCAGGGACACCTGGTCGGAAATGTGATGACTTGTTCCGCATACGTTCAACATTACATCTTAAATTGGGAAAATTAAATAATGAATTTCTCTATTTTCTGAATTTGTAAGTATCTCAAAAGTCCTCTCAATCTGCATGGTGGAAACAAGAAAATGATGAGCACGTTAGTATAGAGAGACCTACCGTCCCCATGCTCGTTGCTGTGGCCTCGCCCAGCATTTCAGCCGTGTTAGACGTATCAGACCCACGTTCCTGGGCTCCTTCTGAGTCTCCCTAATCGGATTCCTTTTCCTTATGCACCCTTGAAACATTAGTTCTCATGTTAGGGTGCATCTTTAATCATCTCATCTGAGTGTTCGCTCCCACATATTCTCAGCTTCTATGCGTTGTCTCCGGTCACCTCATCCCAGGAAATAGGCTCCCATTTTCCCGGCCACCTTGAACCGCTACAGGACAGGGCCCATCGGGGACCCCAGTGAAATAATGAGACCGTTTTCCAGGATTACTGAATTTGGGATTAGAGACTGAGCTCTTTCTGGGAATGGAGATGGGAGGTTCTGGGGTCACTTGCGGCCACGTCCCCCACAGGGTGGAAATGCCAGGTGGTGTAGGAGAGAATGAAGCAGAGCGGTACACCCATGGGCATGTGTGTGTGCGAGAGAGACTGCAACCTACAGGGCTGGGGTGTGGCCTGGGAGACGGGTCACGGCTGGCTCCTCAGCACCCGGGACGTGATGGTAGATAGGTATTTATCGTATCACTCATGCCAACACCTACCCAAATCAGGAATTTACCCTGGATTCTGCTGGAAACACCTCTGTGTTTCCTTGTTTTTTTCACTTTTGAAAATTCCTTACTTACATTTTTCCTATCTTTTTTCATTTTGATATCATCTCAGGCTTACAGAAAAGTGGCAAGAACGGTACAAAGAATTCAGCTGCACATTTCCCCCAGATTCTCCAAATGTAAGCATATTATATACCCTCAGCCCAAGTGTCAACATCAGGAAACCAGCTCTAATACGAAACTGCCCTGTAATCCGGTGGTTGTCATAGTGCTTTCCTGGGGGCGGGGGTCCTCAAGAGCCTTTCAGGGAGCCCGCGGGTCCATCTCCACTTAATGTTAAACATTACCTCCTTGACTTCCGGCCTGTCACGAGAGAAAAGTGTAGGAAAGGCTACAACAGATGACATGCACAAGCAGATCGAGAAACCCGTTTCCCTCTAGAAAGCCAAACGTTGAAGAGATCCTCGAAAATGTCACACATGGCCAGTCTTCTATTATTTTTTTAGAAAATACTTATTTTTCATAAAAACATGTTACGTTAATATGTCATGCTGCATTATTATTATTAAATCCTTTTCCAGCTTTCATTTCTAATATGCTTGATGTTTTGATGTGAGCCACATGAGCAAGGGCTCTTTGGGGTCCTCAGTATTTTTTGGCAAAGTAAACAAGGTTGTGGGACCAGAAGTTGGAGCACCACGATCTCCCAGTTGCCCCCGATGTCCCCTGCTGTCCGTTCCTGGCAGGGCCCATCCAGGACGGTGCGCTGCCTGTGGTCCCCAGGTCCTCTATTCCCCTCAAGCCCAGGAGCCCTTGCTCGGTCTGTCTCTCGTGGCCTCGGGACTGGGAGAAGTGCCGGCTGGTGGTTTTACAGGCTGTCCCTCGACGCAGGTTTTTTGCTGCTTGCTCCTACACCTGGAGCCAGAGTAAGTGGGACCAGGTGACAGGACCATAGCAGCAACAACACGTCCTTCAGCCTGCAGTCGGATGAGCAGAGCCCTTCCTTCTGCTCCGTAAGCTGTCCGTGCATTGAGCACAGTTCATCTGAGAAAGAGCAGGGCAAGGAAGACAAAGGGAGCTGGGTCCTACGGTGGCAGAGGGAGGCCAGAGTGGGACTCAGCGAAACTCACACTGTGGCCTGAATTTAAAATCAATTTGACAATAATGACTTAACTCGATTCCAGCCCTCTCACTTTATTGCTCCTCGGGGCCCATTATGATGCTTAATGCTTCTGCCCCAAGAATAGAAAAAATTAGATATTGAAATTCTGCAAATGCCGTCGTTTGAAAATCTCCAGGGAGAGGATTCTAGAGAATTGAGGAGTCACTGAATATGAAGATTTGTATTTTTGGATAAGGAAAGTGGTGGACAAAGTGCAATGTGCCTAGCAGTGATTGCAAAGAAGTGGGAACAAATAAAGCCTCGCGGCCCCAAACCATACCGCTGTAGGGATTCACAAGCACAAATCTTCCCATCCAGTGTCCACAGCAATTACAGATGTTGCATTCATCCAGCTCCTCAAATAATTTTATGTCAATCTCTAGGACATCAGAGCCACAGATCTGTCCATTCTGTAACCCCAAAGTTCTGTCAATGAGCAGTTTCTCAAGACCCAAAGCATGGTTAAATAAAATCTCATTTTTGTTTTAGAAGCCCTTTCCCTAATAATTTGGGACAGATTCAAAGGAAACAATTCCCTAGTTCCAATGCACTTACAATTAACTAGATTCTAAATGGGGGCAACATTCCATTTGGGGGAAGAAATTGTTGTTCTGTTTGAGACACAGGTGATGTTTTTGTAAGAAAACAGTAGTCCCGGCAAGCTCTTTTTAGGGCACCTACTTTTTGGACATGTCTGTTTCTGCATAGTGATGGGAAGTTTCAGTTAACTTAGTTATGATTTCTCGGACTATTTAGATGTGTACAAGGTAAGGAGGCACCGTGGCTGTGTGGTCTTGGGCACGTGAGCCTTCCTTTTTTAAGATTTTATTTGAGAGAGCGAGAGCAAGAGAGAGAGAGAGAGCACAAGTGGGGTGAAGGGCAGAGGGAGAAGCAGACCCCCCGCCGAGCAGGGAGCCCGATGTGGGACTCGATCCCGGGACTCCAGGATCCTGACCCGCGCTGAAGGCAGATGCCCAACTGACTGAACCACCCAGGCGCCCAAGTTAGCCTTCCTAAGCTTTAGTTTCTTCATTATGAAGTGAAGATACGGAGAAATTGTAGGAATTGAATGAGATGGTGTGTGTAGATGGCTTGGCACTGTGCCTGGAACCTAGAAAGTACTGGGTACTGTTCGCTGTTATGATACAGCATTACATGTATTATATTACATATCACATACCATTATGTATTATGCTCATATACAACCTACAATTATAATTTAATACCATAGATAATAACTACTATAATCGTAAGATATAATTTATCTGCAAAACCCTCCCAATTTCACTCCCTTTTGACTTGGATCCCTTCAGATGTGCTTAGAGCTAACACATGCGTACAGTGTAATGAGTGGTTATAAGAATATTCTGTTTTTCGTCTCTTTTTCCTTCCCAATCTTTTAAACGTATCCTAAATTTATCTTTCCTTCCTCTACCCACCCACTGCACAGTTAAGAAGCATTCTCTTTGAGGACATGGGGCTATTTTTTTCTTTTCCCTTGGTCATCTCTACCGTCCCCGGAGCACTGCCTACGAGGTTTCTGCCAGCAAAGGATGAAAGAAGTGCTGATGGAAGTTGACAAATGTCCCAGTTGCTCATGAACTTGACAAAGGGCCGCCAGCTTGACGCCAGCGATGTGGTGGGAAACAGGAGCCCCAGCAAACTGGTCCGAGAGACAGTCATACAAAAGGGCAATCCTAAAACAGGACTCAAGGGCAGATATGGGCGGTGATGATTGTGGGGTTATTGCAGAGGTCAGGGAGGCCCTGCTATGTGTGTTGGGATGGGCAGCAGTGAACCAGCTGGAGGAGAGGACAGTGTGAGGTGGTCCGGTTTGTGCAAGAACGTGACAAGCCGGAGTTCCCGAGGCCAAAAGGGCGAGCAGCATGGCAGGATGCAGGCAGATGGGCCGGCGGGCTGATCTCGGGCAGTCTTGTGCACCCCACCCCAGCGCTTGAACTTTATCTTGGAGGTGAGGGATAAACACTGAGGGGTTTTGACCCGGCCAACGCTTTCAACTTTAACTGCTTTACTTTTCCTGTTTGTATGTACCTTCTTCTGTTTCTAGTATCAAGAATAGAATGTCGGCTCTGGTTGAAATTGGAGCCCACGGGAGGGGAAGGAAGCGGCTGCGTGTGCTCATCGCCTCCCACCTCCAGGTCTGAGTGTAGAGTGCTCCGTGGTCCTGACTCCAGCACACTCTGCACGCCCACGCACCAGCCTGCGGAAGGGGCAGATTGCCTTTTAGGTCTTCTTTCTCTTCCCTTGATGTTCATCTTCACCTGATTTCATCCGAATGAAACGGTGCTGGTGCAGTGAGCGGAGCCTCCTCACGGGGCTCTTTCTGGGGTATTTTGTGTCTTCTAACCCCATTTGACCTCTTTAATAGTGAGGCCACACTTTGGCTTCCCCTGCAAAATAAACCTGACTACCAGGCAGGTAGCCTTGATGGAGTGATGCTCCAACTCTGGGTTCAGAGTCTTCTTCCTCTCGGGAGGCGTCATTGTCTACCGTCATAGTTTTGTTGCTTCTCTCCACAAGCCTGGGACTATAGTCGTCATGTTCTGATGAGAAGGATGACAGGATATAACAGCACCCAGAAGACAAGGCTTACGATTTGCAGCTGACATTTTTTTCCACGTCTTAAATAAATGTTTCCTATAACGCAGCATTTCCACATAACTCTTTCAGCATGTACCTCCTTTAATTTGGGTTATTTATCGTATTTCTGTCCCCCAACTAGACTGAGTTCACTAAAAGCAGAAACCATATTTCACTCACCTTTGACATCTCATCCCCATAAGATCGATACGAACCGCAGAGAGCGGTTTAGCAAATATTCGTTCTGTCCAATTATAGCAACAGCGAGAATATTGCCTGGGAACCAGAATCATGTTCTCAATTCAGAAATATTTATTCCCCCCCCCACCCCGAGAGAACCCAGGGTCTTTTTAAAAATGCTGATTTGCAGTCTGAAGCAGCTTAGGTGAAAAATACAAGAAGCAGAAGAGATGAAGCAGCACTTTTGGATGTTGTAATTAAACCTAGCGCTTGTTTTTATTACAGCTCTTCAGGTGTAATCATGCTCTCGAGTCCACGCAATGTCATAGAATCACAGGACTGAGAAGGTCTCAAAAGGGCGCTATGGAAACGGGAGTTTAAACTTCTGCAAACAATTGCTGACCCTATAGTTTTCTTTTAAAATATCCAGGAAAGGAAGGACACATAGAGGTCCAGTTTTGTTTTTTTTGAATAATATTTTTCTTTTTTAAAGACTGAAGTAACGTGCAATGTTATATTAGTTTCGGGTGCACGACATAGTGATTTGACAATCCCGTGAGCTGCTCAGTGCTCACCACAATGAGTGCAGTCACCGTCTGTCACCAAACATTGTTACAATATTATTGACTATATGCCCTGTGCTGTCTGGGATTAAGAGGTACAAATTTCCAGGTATGAAGTGATGAATAAGATTGTCTTTTTTGGTTGGGGTTTAACCATCTGATACTTCCATTCTCCTCAGTTCTTCCTTTTCGTGCTGCTTCTGGGGGCGCTCTGAAACCCTTTCTTTTTTTGAAGGGAACTTGAAATCTCCCACTTCTCTACCATACAGAACAAGTTCACCATCAGTCCTTGTTTCTTGAGCATGTGCCTACAGGGTGGGGGCCTCTCTCGGCTTTGGTTGATTCCAGGACAAAAGCAGCGCATTCCCTAACAGGGATTTGGGGGATGAGATTTTTCTTCATCTCATTACTTTTCCATATACTCCTCTAAATAGATGAATGTGTTCCTTCACTCTTTCAACATACTGCTCCCTTTCCAGAAATAGGACACAACCCTGTTTCCTCTTTCTTTGGTCCCCTGCTCAGGTCAACACCCATCATCTGGATGTAGACTCAGAGCTGATGACAGGGTACTAAAAAAGGCCAGACCACTCCAGATTGTAACATTCATGGGTGGTTAGAAGTGCTGGTGACTCAGTTCCTGGGACCTGCCAAATACCACCATTTGCAACACTAACTGTGCTTTATCATTATTGTTTTTAAGTCTTCGTTGTTTCCCACCAGATTTCTAGGTTTTCCTGCTTACTCATTTTGTCCTATTCTCAGACTTAGAGGGGGGCTGTTCCTTTCTCTCTACTCTTCAAGGCCAAAGGATTCTGAAGGTCAGCACAGTGTGTGTGCTGGTTGTCCGACTGATTTTCTTTTTTTTTTTTTTAAAGATTTTATTTATTTATTTGAGAGAGAGAGACAGAGAGAGAGAGCATGAGAGGGGGGAGGGTCGGGAGGGTCAGAAGGAGAAGCAGACTCCCTGCCGAGCAGGGAGCCCGATGCGGGACTCGATCCAGGGACTCCAGGATCATGACCTGAGCCGAAGGCAGTCGCTTAACCAACTGAGCCACCCAGGCGCCCCATCCGACTGATTTTCTTTGGTCACATCAAGGTATATGGATTGTACCAACTCTCAGATTTGGTTGTGGACTTCCTGGCCTGCGGTCTTAAGAACGACTTTTGATAAATGTGATGGTATGAATACCAGTCACAGTGCTAAGGGGGTGGAATGGGAGGGGGAATTTAGTGGTGGGAGTCAGGAAGACTTCCTGGAGAAGGGGGCTATCTGGTGCCCTAAGTCTTGCCAAGGAGAAGGCCAGGTAAAAAGGACAGGATTGTAGAGGGAGGCGGTTCCAGGAAAACAGAATAGCAGGTACAAAGGCCTGAAGGTGGGAGAGAACATGGCCATGTTCAGGCAAACTCGCTGAAGTTCAGCCTGGCTTACTCATCAGACACAAGGCTGGGTAGGTGAGGGATGAAGATGAAGCAGGGTACACACTTTTGTCATGCTGGGCCTTGCAAGTCATGTTAAGAAGGTGAGAGTGATGGAGAACTAACTAAGGGTCTTAAGATAGGAAATGGCATGATTAATTGTAATGTTAGAGGACTTACTGTGGTCTTGATGTGAAAAACTAGAGGCAGTGGGACTCCAGTAGCTGGATGTAGCAATAAGCCCCTGGAGAAGTTGGCGGCCTGAACTGAGGAGGAAAAAAATTAGGTGAATTTGAAAAATGTAAATTATGTAAAACGGACAAATGGGACATTGTACACTGCCACTCCCATCATATTTGTAATTAAAATTATGCAACAAGACTTGACCCCAACCAGTGGAATTAGGGACTACAGCCAGCTCTTGGGGAAGCCACAGTGAGGAGTAGGAATTCCGCGGTTTCTTTGATTGACAGTTTGCTTCTAATTGGCCTAGAAGTAGAGTGACCAGCTTTCTGGGGCATAAGATCCCTGCTTTGCATGTATTGTGGGATTGGACGAGCATCCTGTAGGAGATAAGTGCCGGCCCAGATAATTCCCTGTCTCAGCACTGATCAGAACATACCTGAACCACTGTGACTAGTTCTAGAGTCCACATTTTAAAATGATCATAAGTGGAACCTCCACAGGGAGGAATCGGAAAGTAAGAGGCACTCAAAACACATCATACAAAGAAGAGGTCAAGAAAGTTAATTTATTAAGAAGAGAAGATGCAGAGGGTGACACATAATAGTCCTCTTTAGATACCTGCAGCATTCTTAAATGTGAACTGTGTGGCTTCAGAAGGCTGACCTGGGGGTCAATGGAGGGACAGAAGTTCCCAGGGGATAGAGAATAGCTCACCCTGAGCTCTAAGTCTGGGCCTGGCTACGATATGGAGGCAGTGTGCGCCCTGCCAATGTGGATATTCAGCAGATCAGGCTAGGACCTCAAGAGTCTCTTGGCTCGTGACTGCATCATTCCACTCCGTCTCCATGGTCACACTGACTTCTCCTCTCTGTGTCACATGGTTCTCTGCCTCTCATAAGGATAACTGCGAGTGGATTTAGTGTTTGCACTAATAATACAGGATAAGGTCTCAAAATCCTTAATTTAGTTGTATCCGCAAAGACTCTTTTTCTAAGTAAGATAACATTTGTAGGCTTCTGGGATTAGCATGTGGAGCTATCTCTGGGAACTGTTCTTCAGCCTACTGCAAGCTTCAGAGTCATTTGCAGAAGTAAGGAATCACCAGTATTTTCTTTTATTATGTATCCTAGACAGCTGAACTCATGGTCTTCTTTCCCTTCTCCTTCACCACTTCTTGTTATGGTTATCTTTACAAAGTTATCTATAGATTAAAGGATATTGAATGGAAAATGGGATCACAACATAACCAGAGGAGAATGGACATCACTCAGAGATCCTGACCTTGACATGAAAGCAACAAATAATAGTAATACTTTGTGTTGACTATTTTTTTTAATGTTAGGACAAAGGGTGAGCATGTTTTCAGTTGGATCAGGGATGGTAAGTTCCATTATCTTATAAGAGCATTTGCTTTAGAAGTGTAGTATAGAAGAAGGGTGGATATTGGTGTAGAGCAGATAAAGGAGTGGACTTCTTTGGACTTTTTCACCTTTTGTGATTGCCTGGTATCTGAATTATTATCGTATGTTTAGGAGATTCCCTACTTATGAGGCCAGATTAGCCTCCAGTGTTGAAACTGAAAATGCCAAGCATTTGCTTGCAACTAGGGCATGGTCAGTTTCTCCACACCATGACAGGAGGACTCCGGTGCTGCCCATTCACTCTGGGGCACCTGGAAGTTGTGGCTGCAGCTGCTTCCAGCTACCAGGGGTAGATTGGAAGAGATTCTAGTGACAGCATCAGCATCCAGTTGGGGGTGTCCTTGGCAGCGTGAACTGTGGTGACTATGTCCAGTTATGGGGATGTAGCACCTTTATGGAACAAGTTCTATGGGATTTTTGGGTTTCTTGGCTATTGCAGCCTTCAAGTCATGTATTCCATAATCTACCCCACATGTTTTAACTACATCCCCCTTCAGTTCAATTAGCCAGAGTTTGCCTCTTATGCTTGCAACTAAATACCCTGATTCAAACAACTTGGTTAATTTTATTAAAAATACAATAAAATGAAGGATATTGTCCTGAAAATAGGATAAAAATATGAAGAGGTAAAAAATGTAAAGGGAAAAAATAAGAAAGTTGGAGATCAAACCAGAAGAACGAGCATCTAACCAAAAAGAATTCCAGAAAGAGAAAAGTGAGAAAACAGGAAGAAATTATCAGAGAAATAAAGGAAAATTTCTCTTTTGAAGGCAGAGAGTTTCTAGACTAAAAGGGTCCACCAGTTACCCAGATACAACAAATGGAAAAAGGCCCACATCAAGACATACTACTTTGAGATTTAGAAAGACAGATAAAGAGAAAAAACAGATTACAATCAAAGGATTGGAATTCAAATGGCTAGATTACTGGACTCTAGAAGATGGTGGAGAAAGGTCTTCAAAATTCTAAGGGAAAATTAGTTTAGGTTTTTATACCCGACCAATCTATCAATCAAGATACACACCAAGAAGTCAAAAAATCAATTTTCTGTGTATCCTGTCTCAGGAAGTTATTGGAGAATATGGTTCAGTGAATTGATAGAGTAAAGAAAGAGAAAGACATGGTATTTGGGATTCAGAGGAGAGAATACAGAAGAGAAATGAAGGGGAGTTTTAGGATAAATAGCTGAGCATCAAGGCTAGCGACCTACTGGGTCAGGATGGACAGCTTCATCCTCAGGAAAAACAGAGCTAAATTAAATGGTTGGATAGTATTTGAGTTGCATAATTATCAATAGGCATGCATTGAATCAGTTGGAGCATTTGAAAAACCTTAGAATGAGTACATAGAAAACTAAGCAATGAAAAATAAAGCAATAACTAACTTAGAAAAAAAAACTTTAGGAACAAAAGTTGTATGTCAATGGAAACTTACCGCAAACTATTTTGACTTCGAAGTAGACAATATTTACATAATCAAAACTCTAAACTGTTGATTTAATAAAAAGCTGTGATAGGAGTAAAGAGGGAGTGTAAAGAAGGGATGGAGATTACACACTTGGAGAGACTTGAAAAGGTTGGGATATCGTGGGTTTCTCATGCAGCATATACACCTTACAAGTCTGATGTTTATGATTGCTGTTGTCTGTTCATGAACTTCTGCAAAATTAAGTGGAGCCACTGCAGATCAGGAGCCGGGGGACAGGTAGGGTGCCATTCCGTAAGTGCTGGGCGGGTTTGAGGTCTAACATGCTCCCTCAGATGATCGGGGCCTTCAGTGCCAGCATGAAGGCTGTAATCCTTCTCCCTTCTGTACTGTTGGAAGACAGAACCGATTTCTCACAACACTCTTTCTGAGTCTGGACATGGCTTCAGGACTTTTTTCATAATGCAGCACTCCAGACAGCAACTCCTCATTGAACGGAGTTGTTCCTGCAGGTGAAATCTGTTTGCCTTCCTAAGTCAGTGAAGACCTTATTAAATGTAATCCTCAGTTCTCCACATCAGCATTCCAGTAAGGTCTGGCTTCTCCCCACTCTCAGATAACGGTATAGATTACAACATACTGTCACACATATTGTTTTATTTACTAGCATAACAGCCCTCTGAGCTATCATGTATTATTACATTCCAGGCATTATAAAATGGAATAACTTCAGTTCCTCTAGGGGAGCATTGCTATGCCCATTTTACCAATAGGAAAACAGGCTTAGAGACGTGGCTTGCAGAAGCTTACCGGTCGGTGAATAGCAAAACCAGGAGTAGAGGGGAGCTTGGACTTCTTGCAGAGCAAGTTCTCAGTTTCTTTCCAACACTGTTGCTACCTCCAGGTTTCCAGTCATTAAAATTCCAGTCCTTGAGCCACATGTCTGGTGGAATGCTGTTGTTCAGTAGGACTTTTGCCTTCCCCATGGTTCTACCCTCTCTCTCTCTCTCGTGTGTGTGTGTGTAACCCTCACTTCTTTCAGGCCCTTGAAACCCTACGAGATCTTCTTGCAAGCACAATTATTTTTCTTAGGAGACCCAGTTGTCTTAGAAAGACATACATATATGACTGGAAAGGAAATTCCCAACACCACTCTGCACCTGTGTGGCCTTGCAGACAGCTGCTGAGAGGGGCTAACTAAAGGGTGCGTGGGTGTTTAACCCTACATTAACAAAGTATCTGGGGCAATAAACGTGCAGACGTCCTTTCTTCAATGTTCTGGACTCGGTCTTTGCCATATATCTAAAGCATTTGGATCCTTACTGGAAAGGTATGTTTTAAAATGGAAACATGGTTATTATATCTAATTTTCTGTCTCTCTCACCCCTAGGACTTCCCATCAGACTGAGATTTCCAGATACTTCCTTCTATTGAAATTGTAATTCTCTTTCTCTCATTTTCTCTCTCGCTCTCTTTTTCTTATGCAACTAGAATCTATCACTAGATATTATAACTGTTAGAAATTTTTTAAAGAAAAAAAACCCCAAGACATGGCACTTGAGTATTAGAAGGAGTTATCATGAGGGCTGGGAGAGGTTATGTAGGACTGTTGTGCTTTTCCATTTGTGCTTTTATGTATTTCGTAATTAGGAAAAAAGTTACATAAAGATGTATTTTAGGAGCACCTGGGTGGCTCAGTCGGTTAAGCGTCTGCCTTCAGCTCAGGTCATGATTCCAGGGTCCTGGGATCGAGCCCTGCATTGGGCTCCTTGCTCCACAGGGAGCCTGCTTCTCCCTCTCCCTCTGTTCTTCCACCCTGCTTGTGTGCGCTCTCAAATAAATAAAATCTTTTTTAGACTGTGCTTGTTAAAATGGTGATGAACATCTCTGCAACAAAATACAGATGCCAGGGTATGCCTGAATCTATGATATTTTTAGGTTAAGCAAATACAGACATACAGTGAAATAGCCAAATTCAGATGAATTTCTAAGCAAAACCAGGCATGTTTAGAGGTATTTATATTTGCAAATCTGATTTGTACTACACCTATAACTACTTCTTTGTCAATAAGAATTATTTCCTTAGGGAACCTTGGAGGGAAACTCTGGGAAGCCATGGGTGTAAGGGAAGTGATCAGGCAATACCTAATAGGAATGTTCTAGAACATTTCAACACGGATAGGAGAAGATTGATGGCCCCTGGGATCCCTTTAAGTCTAAGGTTTCTAAATGCCTTTAAAAAGGCATGCAGGGCCAAAAAAAAAAAAAAAAAAGCAAAGAGGAATGTTGTATTTCTAGTTTTGAGGTGATTCTCTCTCGAGGAAGATCATTTGTGTTAACTAGCACTTAACTTACGCAGCAACTTTCTTGAGTACAAGATCAGGTCATACACTAAATGATGCTTTTCAAGGGCAAAATACCCCTTCTCCAATTGCTACAAGTTCATCATGTTTCCTCATGTGTGCAGTCTTGCTAGATCAACGCTCTAGCTGATGTTTGGAGTTCAAACCTTCTATTTAAGCTGCAGATTCTAAGCTCAGATCTATCTGGTTTTATGGCCGTGACCACCTTCTTGCATCTCTAGAGCGCAGCAAAACAGAAGAGGCGGTGTGGGAGGATTCCCCATGTCCAGCCCCGGGCTCCACAGTCCGCTAGGACCACGGATGGGGCTCCACACAGAACCATCCTCACAGCTGTGATTTATTACAGGGAAGCATACCGAGGAAAACCAGCAAAGGGCAAAGGTGGAAGGGGCCAAGTTGGGGGAAGCCAGGGTCCCATTTCCATTCCAAGGGTCCTTTTCCAGTGGAGTCACATGGACACGCTTGAATCTCCTCAGGACAATATGTGTGAAGTGTTGTCCACCAGAGCAGCTCATTAAAGACCGGGGGACGCACCCCTCTGCCTGCTTCTGCCAGGCGTGTTTCAAATTCCAGACTCCCAGAAGGAAAGCAGGTGCAGCCTAAGTCCTATTATTGGTGCAAACCGTCTAAACACAGTGAGCTTTTCTTATCGATTAATGGTGGGAACCCTTCCAAAATCTAAGTTTCTAGAAGCCAGCCAAAGGCCAGCCTTGCAAGCAGAACTTTCTAAGGATAGCCGTTCAGGACTGTGATGTTCATTCTTTCCTGCACAGTGGTCCTTTAGAGGTTTTCTGAAAAAGAGGTTCTAGCCTTGCTAGCAAAGGAAGGCTTTTCTTTTATGGTTTTTGGAGGGAGTTTAACTACTCTACAAACTTCCCTTTCTTTCTAAACCAGAAAGAACAGGAACAATTATAGCGAGAGAATCAGTAGGAGGTTTTTTTTTTTATCCTTCAAATGGGACCAAATAAGTAGAGGCTTGTCCACATGAGCATCACAGTTTGGTGCAGGTAAATAGCCATGAAAGAGATCCCTTACCACAAGCCAGCATCTGCCTTAAGTATGTGTTGGAGCAGGAAAATATCCACGTATAAGGGCTCCAGTAAGCACTTAGAGGCATCCTGCTGGTGTACTGACAGGGCTAAGTGCTGACTTCAGGTTTAATACACAGTCATCACATTAAACAGTGTTTACTCGCCGGGATCCCACTGTGTCTGGCCGGGCCAGCTCCCTGATGTTCTTTCTCTCACCTGTGTGCCCCGTCTGGCCCTCCGTCTCTAGCCCTTTGACCTGCCTTCCTCATGGCTGCCGGTCCCCCGTCCATGTCCTAGGCACCCTCACCCCGGGAACAAGAAAGTTGCCTTGTTTCTTTCCTCTTTGCTTATTAGGGTCTCTTGGAGAACCTGGTTGTACTGCTTATCCAGTAAGGGAATGGCAGCGGGAGGAGGAGGGGTCAGCAGGACTCTCCTCTGGAAAGCTGAGTGGGTTGAACCAGACGAATGGCCCCGTCCCCAGCCTCCTGGGCGCTTGGCAGAGAGCATTAGGACCTTTTTCCTGGTGTCTGCCACAGCCCTCCCAACCCCTCAAGATTGGCATATAAATGGAAGCCTTCTTCCTGGGACCAATAGGCTTTAAGTTCCCTTTAACTTATACAATAAGGTATGCGTCTTTTCCAACTACAACCGTATGAACCTAGAAACAAATCACAAGAAAAAAACCCTGAAAACACACAAACATGTGGAGGCTAAACAGCATGATACTAAACTACTGGGTCAATGAAAAAACCAAAGAAGAGAAGAAGAAATACATGGAGGCAAATGAAAATATAGCACTGATTATCTCTAACAAAATAAAGTTTTCATGTGCTTGACTTTCACTTACGTTGACAGAGATCGTAAAGCCTACTAGTAGTTACGTTTTAACTGTATTATGAACATCTCCAGATTGCCTGTTAATTAAGCACAGTGAGAAGCAGAATGCACCGAATAAAAATGGTGCCCTGTTCTTCTTCAGCAAGGAGACACCCCGGACACGAGTAAACTAATTCCCGGGGAAGGTGACCGCCACCTCGGGCACCGCGTTGTCTGTATTTGAATAGAATGTACATTGATCTTCACTGGGTGAGCTCTTGGTTAACTTGCATCTCGGAAGTGACTTTTGTGTGTGGGACCAGAGTGACACCTGGGAACACACCCCAAATCCTCAGCATATGGGACTGTGTAATCCGCAAGTGGGGGCCTGCCTTCTTCCCGGTCTCCATCCTGGACATGAAGTGTTGCGTCTCTTTTTCCCAGAGTCGAAGGTCCTGGGCTGCGTCTGCACGGTGACAGACGCCCGCGGCAGACAGCTCCGCCTCTCTGGAGAGACCGCGGTCCAGGACACGGCACTCCCGAGGAAGCTCGGTTTCCCTCGGCAGGAGCGATGCGGTCGGAATCCAGGAACAGAACTCTGGAGTACTGACCAGACCTTAGCACATGGTCCTGTGCTATTATAACTTGATTGATGGGAATGCAGGTTATTCATTTGCTCAAATAATTAGAAGTGTTGACTTAGAGTGCATTTCTCTCGATATTCTCTCACCGTGAATAATTTTCTTCTTCCGGTCTCATGCACGGGGCAGTCGTGTGGTGTGTGGCGTTGTTCACATGGACGGATCACAGCGCAGACACAAAGCTGTGGCACAGCTGGGAGCCCCGAGTTGAGGTCCCACACACGGAGTCCCGAGCCCCCACCTAGCCGGTCCTGGCTCGCTCCTCCCCCACCCCCATTGGTCTTTGGGGTTTTTTTGCTTTAATTTTTTAACTGCGGCAAACATCGCCTACGTGAAAGCTACCTTCTTAACAAACTAGAAGCACGTTGTTAAACTGCGCTCCCACAGCAGATCAACTACTTCGTTCCTGAAAAATTCATACAAAATGAAACGGGCTGAGCAGCAGGGCTCCATACGGTGTTGCCCACGCACTGGGATGCTCAGTATTTTTAGATGGAAGATGGACACACATTTAGGAATTACTTTAATATGAATTGGGAGAATTAGCCAACACTTCGATCTCACTTGGGAAAGTAAAGTTTACATGTATGCTGTGATCATTTAAAGGACAGAGAGCCAAATTAAGAACGTTTAGTGAACAAGAGCACACAGGCAGCGTGCTGGGCCTGAGCCTGGGGAACCGTGAGCCTGGAGGGCAGGGACGGCCTTGGGCTCCAGCACATCGTCCTGACCGCGGAGTCGGGACGATACTGAACCTCTCGGGCCTTAACCCTCTTCCCGGTCGGAGGCAGGACCACACGGCCTCCTTCTGGTGCTGTAAGGGTTACATGTACTATTTGTCATTTCCAGCACCGCAGCTGATACAGAGCAGACACCCAATAATACTTCAAGTCCATTGAATCTTTACTATGTGCCCTATATATATTGACCTAATTCTCCAAAAATAGATTAAAAACCTTGTGGGAAAGGTGCCATTATTAGCATTCTTTGCCGACGGGCCAACTGAGGCACAAAGAGGGTCAAGTAATGCTTTCCCAACACGCACAGGCAGTGAGTGGAGGGAGGGAGATGTGAGCCAGGCAGTCTGCCGGCTCCAGAACCTTCCTGGTCCCTAACATTCTAACATTGTAAGTACAGTCCACCATCGATAACCTCTATCACTCAGGGGCCCTTCTCCAGGGGCCCTAGGTGTGCTTGACCTGTGCTCACAGGGACACCCGGGGTCTCAGCCAGGCTGGGAGTGGGTGGGACATGTAGACAAGTAATTATGGGACATGCTGGTGACCTCGAATGACAGGGCAAGAGGCTTCGAATTTATTTGGTAGGTGATGGGGACCAGTTATGGGCTTCAAAATGCTCCAGATTAATTTTTCAGTGCTGGGCATCAAAAAGACCCTTGCAAAGGAATAAGATGGGGTGCAGCCCTCGAAGACCTTCTGGTCTAGTGAAAAGGAGCGGACTAAAAATCCACTGCACGAAAGAGGACTAGACGCTAGGAGAGAAGCCTCCATGGGGTACAGAGGCGTCCTGGAGCCCAGAGGGCCGGTGTGCGCGGGGAGGCTGGGACACAGAAGGCTTCATGGGGGCGGGGCAAGAGCGGGTACAGGGCCCAGAGGCGGCTCCGAGCAGAAGGTCAAGGTCAGGGCTATGCATTTCATCAAAGGGCGGGTGGCCACAGCCCCGGAAAACAGGGCCCGAGCCTGCGTGGTGGCGGCGGGGTGGAGGGGAGGACCACAGGCGCGCTTGAGCTGCGTCCGAGGAGCGCGGGGACCCAGGGCCGCTGCACGCCGCCCGGTTTACGCAAGAGGAGAAGGTGCGCTCGAAGCACCTGCAAGACACGGGGGCGTCGATCGAAGACCCGCTGAAGGACGCGCTCCTGGGGCCGCGTTCCCCGCGAAAGGACTCCATTAAGGGCCGTGTTACCGGTAAGGAGAGAAAGGGGTCCTGGCTGTCCCCCACACGTCAGGTGAGTCTGCTGGCCTGCGACTGTCCCTGGAGGCTCGGGGGCAGGTGGGGGGCGAGACGCGACTGTCCCGGGGCGGGGGGGCGTCCCTCAGCGTCCGACCCCGCACCGAGCCCCTCGCTGGCCGGGCTCCGGACGCGCCCTCGTGGGGGAGAGCAGGGACGGCGGTTTCAACGCGTGCACCCGTCCTCCGTCTGGAAAAGGCGCGCTACTATGTAGCGAGCACGGCTCTTGGGGGGCGCCGCGGGGGGCAGAGCGCAGCCCCCGCGGCCCCGGCCGGTCCACGACGGGCGCGGGGGGCTGGCGGGGCCCGGCGGGGCCCGGCGGGCACGCGCACGAAGGGCCGGGCCGAGGCCGAGCGAACTCCGCGGACCGACGGCCTTTACGGAAAAGTCCTGAACTGCTCTTCGGGGCCAGCAGGCCGTCCCCCGGGGAATTTCAGGAAGGGGCCCCGAGTGTCTTAGCTACAGACTGAGGGGCTACCCCGTTACTCGGTGGGGGCTCTGGCCTGAGTGCTAAGACGGAGGTCTGCCTGGAGGCGGCTCGCGGGCCTTCCGTCCTTCCAGCCCAAATGCTCCGGGAGGCCACTGCCATCTGGTGGCCGAGCGAGGAAGCACACCCGCGGGACGGGGGAGGCGGGAGGCGGGAGGCGGGAGGCGGGAGGCGGGAGGCGGGAGGCGGGAGGCGGGAGGCGGGAGGCGGGAGGCGGGAGGCGGGAGGCGGGAGGCGGGAGGCGGGAGGCGGGAGGCGGGAGGCGGGAGGCGGGAGGCGGG
>NC_138379.1:94313516-94351348 GCF_054177405.1 Leptonychotes weddellii | reverse complement strand
CTCAGAGTCCATAGTCTCTCATGGTTCATCTCTCCCTCCAATTCCCCCCCTTCATTTTTCCCTCCCTTCTCCTAATGTCCTCCATGCTATTCCTTATGTTCCACAAATAAGTGAAACCATATGATAATTGACTTTCTCTGCTTGACTTATTTCACTTAGCATAATCTCCTCCAGTCCCATCCATGTTGATGTAAAAGTTGGGTATTCATCCTTTCTGATGGCCGAGTAATATTCCATGTATATATGGACCATAAGACAGGAATCCATCAAAATTATCTTTATTTTTTTTAATGTTGGAGAAAGATCTTTGGACTCATTGAAACATTCTTTTGTTTGGTGGATGTCATCTACCCAAGATGGGCTTCCACATAATTGACTTTAAGAGGACTATAGGTTAGGTTTATTTCTGCCCGTGTTAAAGTGGTGCTATGTGGATGTTTTCTGCAGAATAAAATGAAGAGGTTGATTGTCTGCAAACTTACCTCCAGCACCAAATGCCCACAAAGAAGTAGGTTTTTCTGGCACTGTGGTCACAGAGGGCTGCATCAATTTTTGTCACATGTCTTGGAAAGCCAAGTGTATGGATGGGTTTGGGATAATCTGGCAAGACAGCATATCCTCTGATCATCCAGAAGTTGTCATCTAGGAAGAGAGAAAGTGATTATCTTCTGATCTAATACCCAGAGGGAAAAATAGATGTCTTAAGAAATTTGAAAATAATTAGATGCCTCGTCTCTCAGGATTTAGTTGTCTCATGTCCCCATTTATTCTTACTGCCTTCTTTAGCTGCTTTTATCATTACAATTACACAAATAACACACCCCAATAGTTAAGAGTGAGCATGCTCACTGGTATGCATGTCATTTGGTTTCACTGGATTATTTCTCTAACTCTTGACAAAACAGTCAACTATGCTTGGACATGTTCTCCTAGATTTCAGCCCCCAAGTATTCTCAAAGGCAAGTAATCTGATGAAATCCATATAAAAATAGCATTGATAACTTAAATATAAGATTCTGGTTAAATCTGAATTTCAAAAAAACAATGACTCATTTTTAGTATAAGTATGTTCAAACATTGCAAGGAACATACTTATAATAAAAAATTTTGTGTCTTATCTGAAATTCAAGGCATCTTGTATTTTTATTTGCTAAATCTGACAACCGTAGTAAAACAGGAATATAAAAGAGGGATGGGTTCCCTTTATTTGGCAGAAAAAAAGATAGTTTTTTAGTTTTTACCATACAGGTTTCTTTTAGCTCCCGTGTAGTTGGGATGATGTTTGTCTTCACAGCCACAGAGAACCCCTGGATAGTTTTGTTTTTGAAGGAACCCATGGTCATGGCAGAAGCACTCTCCATCTGGCCCATGTGCGAATATTGTGTTTCTTACCCCAAAATACCCACCAATCAGTTCAGGCTTCCAGAGACAGAAGAGAAATCGTGATGGGCAAAGTTACCTTTAAACACTAGGATCTTATCTTTGGGGCTCTCATATGCGGCTTGAACATCACCCGGCAGGGACGGCCAGAATGAAGAGATCGGTTCGAATTCCACATCAGTGATATCATAGTAGATCCTCCATACGTGCCTGGGATGAACAAAAGACACTTTCCACAAACAGCCTATACTCCAGTGGAAACACTGTAAACCTAGGCTTGTCTTTTATTTAATTGATTAGCATTCTCCTCAAATAATTTAGAGCATTCACACGATTTTCCTCAGCCAGTGTAGGTGGTTGTGAGCTCACTTCTACCCTGTGACTACAAAGGACACGCATTTGTGCCCACTCTCCTGGGAACTTAGAGTAGCAACCTACCCACAGAAATCTCAATTCTGAGTGCTCAATGACCTCATTTTTGCCAAATCAGCAATACTCAAAATTCCAAGGCAACACCAAGCATCTAAGAAAAAGTTTTTGGTCTGATGTTTGCTAGAATAAAGAAGTATTATCATTGCAGGGTAAAATATTTCCTGAGATGTTCCCCTCTGGCTGTAAACTTCTGAATCCGTGAATGAGACTCAAAAAGCTCTTCCTACGCTGGGCCGCCCCTCTCTGATGTCCCTGACAAGTGGCCTCAGCCTCTGCGGTGCAGAGCGTGGTGGTAGCATGTCATCCGAGTGTCGTATGTAGCTGTGGGTGGAAGGGGACTGATTTCAAATATTCTTTCCTGGTGCCCCAATACTTGTGAGACGGTCTACGTCTCAATCCTTTGTTCTGAAAATACAGTCGTGGTAAACACAAATGTTGCAACTGAAGTCCAGTAAGTTTTTTTTTTTTAAAGATTTTATTTATTTATTTGACAGAGAGAGAGAGAGAGCACAAGTAGGCAGAGAGGCAGGCACAGGGAGAGGGAGAAGCAGACTCTCCGCTGAGCAGGGAGCCCGACACGGGGCTCGATCCCAGGACCCCGGGATCATGACCTGAGCCGAAGGCAGTTGCTTAACCAACTGAGCCGCCCAGGTGCCCCTGAAGTCCAGTAAGTTATACACGGGGAGAGAAGAGAGTTCCTACTACAGCGAAGACTTCACTGATGCAACATGAAGGAATCATGGTCATTCATGTTTACCAGCTGGCTCTTTTGGTAGAAAAAAGACCTAACTTTTATCATTTGCTGATTTCCAGGGTGTAGATACTCCAACCATGGCCAGTTTCAAGCTATAGAAGTGATGTGAAGTGGTTTACAAAATTCCCCCAAATTTAACCATGGGCTCCTGAAACAGTATAGGTCAGCTCCAGGACCACTGGGATTGGTGTATTATTTTAGCTAAGAAGTCACTGAAAATGACTCTACTTCACCTTCTTATCCAATGGCAATTAAAAAATTTGCTTAAGAACATTTAAAAATTAATTTATCAAACAAGCAAGAGATATATACACATAGTAAAACATTCAAAGAGTATGGGCGGTTATAAAAGGAAAAGGAAAAGGATCACTTTCTCACTATCCCCATGATTTCCTCCCTATTTACCTCCAAATCTCTTGAAAAGAAAAATATTCATAGGAAGTTGAGGTGTTTAAGGGAATGGGTTTACCTGCCTTTAAAGAACATTACTTCTCGGCGGAAGGTGGTGATAGCGTCAAAAGTCAAATCAGGGTCACAGGCATGGGGTACAATGGCCTCCTTTGGCTTAGCAGATGTCTTAGGTAGACTGCCTTTGATGAGAAAAGAAATAGCACAGTGAATTAAGAAGGCATGTGGAAATACTTACAGAAGGATCTTACCCAAGTGGATATTTTCTTCATGGTGATATTTCAAGAAGTGATTTTTTCACTTCCTTTCTGGAAAGTTTCCTATTTAGTTCACGTATATTCAGATTTATGAGGTTGCTCACCATAGATGGATTGGATTCCATTGATATCATCCTGAGAAAGTGGGTATTTATTAGGATCCAGGGAGACATAATTTGGAAACATCAAAGCTGTCTGATCATTGGAGTGAGAGAGTCCCAGTGCATGACCAAATTCATGAGCAGCCACAAGAAATAGGTTGAATCCTTAACAAAAACAGGAAAAACATGGGTATGTGGGTCAATCAAAAGAAGAATGGTTGCATCTGAGATTAGGAAGTAACTAAGGGGAGAGAAGGAAAGGCTTGCCATAGAGTGGGTAATTCTTATATGCTCCATCATTTATCTGGGAAATATTTCAACACTAGTAATTGGTATTAGTCATATCATGGAGAACTATGATCCAGAGCAAGCAAATGGCAGGAAACAGGTGTGTGAGAAATAGATAATACAAAAAAAAAAAAAAATAGAAGCCACCAGTTTCTGGTTGTTGCTGGGCTGTACTGGATGTGATCACATTTCTCCTACTTGTATCCTTCAGAGGTTCTCCATTGGCTGTAGGATCAAGTCCAAACACCTTACCATGGCCCTCCATGATCTAGTCCCTGCCTTTTTTCCAGACTCATATTTTGTTCTCATACTTCATGAGCTAACCATACTCAATCATTTGCATCTCTCATCTGTGCCATGTTCCTCCTAGTCTCTATGTCTTACTACCTCCATCCCGTCTACCCAGAATATTATCTCTCCCACCCCTGTTTGCCTAGTTCTTCTACTCGTTGCTCAGGAAACCTCTCTAGAATCATCTCCTCCATGAGGCTTCTCGTACTTGCCCCCTCCTTTCCTGGCTGAGTTAAATGCACCTTTCTGCGTTTCCAGAGACTCAGTGTTTAATTCTGTCATAGCACGTAAGGGACTGCACTGACTATTTCCTTCATGAAGTGATGCATCTTTTCAGGGACTGTGTCTTGGCCACCTTTTATTCCCGGTGACTCTTGAACTGCCTATCAGTAGTGGATGCCTAATAACTGCTGCTGGGTATCCAGGTGTGTATTTGGATGGAGGAATGGTTAAATGTGCCTCCTATTCACCCATATTGGAAGTCTCACCACGCATGGTGAAACCACCTTTTTATCTCTCTCTCTCTCCCACTAGTCTGTTAGGTTCTAAATAGAAGACTGTCCATGGGTTTGCAACTCAGCCTATGGATCCTAAAGAAGAGGCTGAGTCTTCTGTGATGAGTCTTGTCCAGTGATGTTTGAACAAAATAAACATGGAATGACCAGGGATTATTTAATGGTCCTTTAGGCTTTTCTGCTCTGACCTTTGCTGGTGCCCCTTGTCTGGCTGTCAGTATTGCTGGGTGTGCTTTTGGCAAGATGGGACAAGGGACTCTGAAAAGAATTCAAACTCAGGTCATCTCAATGACTTCCAAAGCTTTATGCTAGCTTTTCAGACCCTACATGGTCTGGATCCTGTCCACCATTTCTGCCACAACCCTGGTACTTGAGTTGGTTGGGTTATTCTTTCCGGAGCACTGTCTACTCCACTTTGCTTTCTGAGTTCCTGCTTAGCCTTCAACTCAGGTTTGGTATCACTTCCTCCCCTGACCTCTGTGTTTGGGTTCAATTTTTTTTACGCACTCCTACTACATTGCTATAGTTTCCTTTATCCCAATGTTGGTCATACTGATTTTAATTGCCATTTGAGTGTGTCCCCTAGACTATAAACCCCTCAAGGGCAGGGTCTGAGTCTCGCACACTATCATGTACTCTATATCACAGAGCCTGGGTCATGGTGGATGTTGAGTAAAGGATTTCTGATTGACTTCATTTACCAAAATTGTAGAGTATCTATCATGTGCTGATTTGCAGAAACTACAAATACTGACCCACAGACTCTCTGGAGTTACTTGGTCAGGACTGAACTGTGTGATCCTATATACCACACATCAGGAGACTCATAGCTGCTTTCCTGGGACCCAGGAAACCAGATACCAGACCCAAGGTGACTGTTGTCAATGACAGTAAATGGAGTGGGGAGAACCCTAAAGTCTCCTGAGCCTGCTCCTTTGTTGGATGCACGTATTTTTACTATAGTCAAGTTTTGATTTTTGTTTGAAAAGTAATAAAAATTTTCTTATTTTAGTACCAGGCAGGCATATTAAAAGAAATAAAATCAACTCACTTGGTCTGAAGGAATAGGTTGAACAAAGATTAGGGTCTAATTCCTTGGCAGGTGGGCAAGTGTTAGAAGAGTAAGTTCATGCCTTCAGATCGACCTTCTAGGGGCCACGGGCCCACAATACCATCCTTCAATCACTAACTCAGAATTACCACCTGCCTAGAGGCTTCCTCAATCCTGAAGCCAGAGATGACTTCTGCCATTGGTGCAACATATAGCACAGTCTGCCTTGCGGGGTGGTGTGTGGTCTGGGCCTCACACCATACAAGATCATGAAGCTCTGCAGGGTTGGAACTTGTCCAGGACAACTCTGTGGTCTGTCCAATGCCTTGCACAGTTCCAGGCCCACAGTGGACCTTCAGGCATTGTGGGTGTATGAACGAGTGTGCAAGTACACGAAGAATGCTCAGATCATGCAAGGATTAGCATCTGTAGGAAGGCATTGTGTGGATAAGGCCCTGACCTGTACGAGCACAGTTATCTAATAGATATTGAACACTTCCATCAATGTCATCTTGGAATATGGAAACTGGGGAAATTGAGAAGCAAAAAGAAACTAATTGCAAAGCTATTTCAGGGATTCTTTAGAATAATAAAATTTGGTTCATGAAGAAAATTGGGCTCACCTGCTCCATCCTTGGTCCAATTTTCATCCTCATCGAAGTGAGTGTCTCCACCCAGACCCAGACCGGGAGGAAAGGCATGGCCGAGGACTCCCAAGGGGCCATCAAAATAACGAGGACACCAGCCATGGACTGAGATACAGTTCACAGGGGGAAGAAAATGTCAGCCTCTCCAAATCTCCTGAGATGGAAATAGCCATACTTTTTTCTCTGCTGGAAACCTTACCTCGGGTCCTAAAGGCAATCATGATGTCTGCAATCCCCTTGGAAGTCTTGGTGAATGTCAGTGGAGTAACTCTGCTCCACACTTCTAGGCCGTTCTGGATAGCCTCGTCCACATCTGCTCGTGCCATATCTGGAGTGTAGTTTATGATTCTTCACAAATCACCAAAATAGATCAGTTGGTGATGACACATGCATGTAGGCACACAAAGACAAAAAGATCCTTTCTTATAAATCATATGCTGCAGTAACGGATAGTATCGTGCTGTTCTTGGATTGGTATAATACGTTACTGTTTAAATAAAGCACGTTTACCTATGCTGTGTGATCCAATCCTGTCATCCGCCCTGTTCATCAGGGAGTATAATAACACTTCAACAAATGAGACTCAGAGAGGGTCAGTGACTTTCCTAAGATCATATCCTGAGAGCGAGAGTATTAATCTCAGGTATGTGCTCGCTGTGTACAGGAATGGAGATCTGCTTTCTCAGATGGCTTGTGGAAATCAGTCTTATGCATGTGTCATATATGAAGAGTCTCCCTTAAGAGCTTTAAAGAGTTAGTTACTCAGGAAAAGATTTCCCTCTGGTTTATATTCCCTATCTTGCTAAAGCTATTTTTAACCCCTAAGACTGAAGTGAAGAAAGATTTATGAGAAGCACTTCGGGACCTGCCAGGAGGGCTTGAGAGCCACAGTCAAGGGCACCGACTCCAGTCGGAAGCACACCTCAGCCCCCTTTCCTTGAGATGCCTGGGGGCAAACTCCACACTGCACCCAGGGTCTACCTGAGATTTGATAACTCTCGCCCACAAGTGTCTCTAACATGAACGGGTTGCTCCAGGCTCTTCCCCTTTTCTCTTGAGCATACTCCAGCCGTACCTTCAACCAGCTGCAATCAGATGGCTGTGTTTCTGGTCCTGAGTTTATAAGCAAGTGGCCGAGGCTAGAGATTAAAGCATATCTGCCAGAGCCAGTCTGCTGGTAAGACTTGACGATGGTAAATAACCTTTTGTTTCAGTGTCCCTGTGTTTCAGGTGGTCCCATCAGTGGTGCCTACATCCCAGGGTCATGGGGAGGATGGAATAAATGAGACCCACGAAGGGCCATGCACCTAGGAAGTGCTCGGTGCAGTCAACTGTTGTCTTCCCGTGTTTGGGGACTAGGAGGGAAAGAGTGTGCAGAAGCATTACCTGTATGTGAGGTTGTGTTGTCTCCACCCTGGGAGAGTGTAGCCATACTGACCCACGTCAGGCACCCCGCATCTGGGTGTCTTCATGATCTCAAGAGTGTTTGAGTCCAGTTGTCCAGTCACTGTCAATCCAAAAAATGCTTGCATTTCCCGAATTTTGCCATCTAAGAGACTCCTGTTCTTGCTTTGAACAAGATGACTCCCTTCTATTTCAAGAGAGTAGAACTGGTTGAGATATGCCTGACCAAAGAGACAAAAAAAGGACACAAACTACAGGACAGCAAATCTATATCTCAGGATAAAACAAAATCGTCTGAAATCCTTTTCAGCAGTAGGTGGGAAGAAAGAAGTAAGTAGTGAGGGGAAGGAAGGAGCGAGAGAGGAAAAAAGAAAGGAAGGAAGCAGAGTCATCCTGCCTCTTCAGTTCTCAACAAGTGGCTGAGCTGTGTGTGACCAGAATTATACAAACCCCAGAGCCTATAAAACTCCAAACCTCCAGGGAGTTCCTCCCGGGAGGAACTCCAAACCCGCCAGGGAAGACAATCAGCTGATTCTGTGTGTTAAAGGATCACACAGCTTACACGTCTACTTTCATTTTGGTGTTTCCTTAAAACAAATTCTAAAAGAGATATGTCATTGTTCATTTTGCCAGTTTAATTAATGTAACCAAATATGGCAAATTCACTGGACTGATTTTTAGAGGGAATCTCCAAGGCAAAGTATTTGTCATGCACGTAGGGGTAAGGGGACCTAAAGTTGTAGTTGGGTCCCCCTGGTTGGTATGGACATTCTTATATAGAGATCTCCATTCCTCCCAGGGCTGTCCCCTTTCTTCTCCCTCCGTCTTCACTTGGACCCATTGCTTGAAATGGCAGCAAATCCTCCTTTCCCACCCCTACCCCCACCCTCCACCCCGTACATGGTTACTTGGTGTCCTTAGAGCTAGGGGAAAGTACTGGAATCTTTTGTAGGAATTTGCTGTCTTTTTAGGTTCCAAGACAATAAAATTCATTTTTTATTGATAGTCGTTATTAACATGTATTGAGACAGTACCTGCGCCAGCCTCATGTTCTCTTCAGTGTCCATCTTTCGGTCTGTAGGAAATGCAGAAGAAAACGTTATAAGGAGCAAAAATTGAAGCAAAAGGCTCTTCATTCCTCTCTCTTTTCTGTTGAAGCCTGTTTCTGTTTCCACAGAATTTAGAAAACAAGAGTAAGACGTGGCATGAATTGGCTTGTATCATCATTTAATTAATACCAGAAAAGGACTTTTGCCATGAAGTGTGTCATGATATGCTTTTTTTCCCCTTAGGTTAACTTGATTTTGCAATCATGATCTGCAGTTTTTGAGTAAACACAATCACTGTTCATTATTGAATTGAATATAATAGGAAGCCAGCGTCCAAGTTACTGTTGTCCTTGCAAAGTTGGAGCTCTTCTTATCTTCGAAGTTCTTGAGAGATTGTGAAGTAATTTTCTTTTGAACGAAACCCCAGAATATCTTGGATAGAAAGGTATCACGAAAAGACAATTGAATCAGGAGTCAGATTACCGTAATGAACTAGGATAAACAGCCCATGTGTGTTGGGCACCTGCTATTTGCCTGTCACCATAAACTGAAGCATGAGTAAGACACTGTTCCAATCTTGTTGGGGAATTCAGACGTGTACAGAAATTAATGCCAGACGAAACTGAGGCGAGTGGCGAAATGTGCACTGAAGATTCCAGAGCGTGAGAAGAGCCAAAGGTAGGATCGCCGCTGATGAGTGTGGTCTAGCGGCTCAGCCAGGTGGGGCTTCTGCTGGCTCTTGAAGAATGAAATGGGTAGGATGTGGATGACACAGGGGGTGTGTGGAGAGCCCAAGGAAGCAGGTAGGAGAGCCCAGATGAGCTTTGGGAGATCTGGCCGACTGACGCCAATATACTTGAAGATGGCCGAGGGAGATGGGGCGGACAGTGTAGAGGGTACAAGGAAAATGAATGTTTTCCATCTTTTCATGCCTAAGAATGTCCCTTATTCCATTTGACACCTGGTTGAGTGTGCCTACAGAATTTCAGACCAAAATAAATTTTCTTTAAGACATTAGAAGCACGCTTGCATTGTTTTCTAGAATCTAGTGTTGCTGCTGGGAAGTCTTTCATTCTGATTCTTGATGTATTTTCTTCTGAAAAATGTTAGGAATGTTCTCTTTATGCAGATATTCTGAAATTTCATAATGATGTCTCTTGATGTGGTTTTCTTTTCTTTTTTCCTTTTTCTTTTCGCATTAACATTACTGGGCAGTAAGCAGACCCTTTCATTATGAAAACTTCAAGAAAAATTTCCTCTGTAGTTTCTTTGATAATTTCTTCCCACTCTATTTTCCCTTACCTTTTCTAAAATACACATCTGTTGGACCTCGTGGACTGAAACTCCGTGCTCCTGATATTTCTTTTACTACTTTCTGCCAACATTATTTTCCAGCCCAGTTGTGTTTTTAGGTTCCAAGAGCTTTAATTCTCTGAATATTTTATTTATTTTCTTGCATTTTGCTAGTGGTGTTTGGATGTAGAATATACCTTATCTTTTGAGAATGTATAGTATTTTTAAGTCTATCTTGACATTTTCTTTTGCTCCAAGAATTGTCTATATTTCTTCAAAGTTTCTTTCTGGGTGCCTGTTTCTCATGTTAGGAGGTTTTTTCACATGTTTAGAGACTCTGTGCTGTGCAATCTGTTTAAGAATGAGAGACCAGAGAGCTGACTGGAAGCCCTATGAGATGACCTTCACTGCAGGGAGGTGAGGTAGGTTTCAGATGTTTCGTGTGATGCTTTAGTTGGGATAAGATTTGGTTGAATAGAGAACTCAGACTAACAGATGATTCAGAAAATAAAAACTTATTTCTCCCTCACTTAAAAGAAGCACAGATGGGGCAGCCCAGGGTTCATATGGCAACCCCCCACCCCCGAGGATACGGGCCGCCTCCACCTGGTTGCGCTGCTCTCTCCGTGCAATGCCTCGTGGTCTCCAGGTGGCTACTCAGGCTCTGATGGTTGTGTCTTCGTTATAGGCAGCAGCAAGGAGGATGGCAGAGAAAGCAAGCTCCCAGTCCCTCTCCAGAAGCGCACACAACACTCTGCATATGCATTTTGGCAAGAAATTAAACACTGGCCACACCTGGTCATAAGCAAGACCACAAAACGTATTGTTAGTTGGATGTATTACGACCTCAAATGATATTGGGGTCTTATCGCAGCAGAGGAGTGGGGAGAAGGTGTTAACATAGGTCAGTGTCAGTATGTATAAGTCTTCTTTCTTGGGCTGTGAAACTTCTCCAGAGGAGACCTCTCCAATTTCCCATCATTTTAATCGTCCATCAGCAAAGATGTAGGAGATGCCTCTGGCATGCTTTCTGCTTTCCTCCCAAGTGTTAGCCTAGAGCCACCCTATGCACGAAGGAACAGAAGGATGAATGCCCGGCCTCCCTTCCCTTCCAGATTTCAACAGTGAAAGGTGTTGGCTAGGCTTCTCAGGAGGTTCAGCTGGCACCGAGCCCCAGCTGCCCGGCGTAGAAACCTCGATAGTGCCCTTGTCTCGGTTTTCTCCTCTACCTCACTCTGCCTGCCTCCCCGCTCTTGCTTCCTGGGAACATGTCCCCAATAAAATAACTGCACCAAGGCCTGGACTTAGCCTTTGCTTTCGAAGAAATTTAACCCAAGGTAAAAAGTACTCTCATTATTTAAATTCTAAGCTTAGATTCTTGGAGCTCTTGAATTCACATAAAACTTCAGTGTAACAGCCAGAAAATACCACATATTGTCAAGAAGAGAACTTTACAAAAAGGAGTAATTTTTGAATTCTTTGTTTCACTTCACATTGCTGTTCACTTGCTAAGACTCTGCGAAATATGGTTAAAGAAATAGTATGAACTCGGTTTTCATCTCAACAACGTGTGTATATATATGAGGTTTGGGGCAAGAACCTAGCATAACTAGCAGGTGTTCTGAATCTCCCATCTTCATGCTTGTAAAAAGGGACATAAGATGTCTTAGAAAATATGATAGTCTGAAATTGACTCTCATGTTTGCACTTGTTATATTGATGCAATGAATTATTTCTATCACTCCTTTTCCCTAGCACAGTCCCTGGGACATGTAGGTGATTACTTATTGTTGAATAAATGAATGTTAGTGTATCCTAGTTTGTTTTCTCATCTTGTAAAATAAGTGGAGAAAAAAATGTGCTGACATATCTGAGGGAATCTGTAAAGGAAATTGAATATTTACAAAATATTTTGTAAATGGAAACTAAAAGTTAATGCTGACAAGAAAATAAATGGCTGCGAATATACTGAAATTTGCCATTTGTTTTCATACTTTATATGAACTATGTGGTAGCATCTTAAGAAATTATAGATCACAAGTCAGTCATTTAATATATCTATTTTGAACTCACTTAATTTTTGAACCAGAATAAGGTAGCAAATTACTAAATTATCTGTGAGATGTAAAAATGAGCTGAAAAATAGAATGTTAGTAATAAATATATTTTAAAATTTACTTATTTAATGTGTAATAAGCTGCATTATATTCTAACAACTGCAAATATGACATTATAATGATTTTGATGTCTGGATTAGCCATTATGGTCCCAGAATCCTAAAGCTCTTGACAGAAAAGAACCACTATCAAATGTATGCATCTCAGCTTAGTTTAATTTAAGAGAGTCATTGAATTTTGTGCCCAGCACTGTTTGGTTTGTGCAGTAAATCCCACTTATGGGTAGTGTGCCCTCCTGAGTATCCCTGGAAAAGAAGAAATAAGGAACAACAGTTCCAATCACTAGCCCATTTGCTTAGACTCTAAAAGGATAGAGCTGGGAGGAGACAGAAGAGAAAGTGGTACCTCCCCTTTTTGCTCCTTTTTGGGGAAGGTGACAGTAATTCTTCCTGAGGGTTCAACTTTGTTGTTTTGTGTTGACTCATTTTCTTAAGTGCAGGGGTATGGTATCCAGCTGGTAGATATCCCAGGGCTGCCTTAAGGAAGCTCCACAGGCTCCAACCCAGTTTGTTCTCTGCCAGGTCTGGAAGCTACAAGTCTAAACCCAAGGTGTGGGGGGATGAAATTCGTTTCTCTGAAGGCACTAGGAAGGATCCTTCCTTGCCTCTTCCCAGCTTCTGGTGGCTGCTGGCCACGGTTGGCTTTCTGCAAGCACCATTCCCAGGTTGGTCTTCACGTGCGCATGTCCTCATCTGCTATGTGTCTGTGTTGCTTCTCTTCTTCCAAGGACACCAGTCCCTAGGTCCACCCTGCTCCAGCATAACCTCATTCTAACTAACTGCATCTTTGAAGACCCTCGTTCCAAATAGGGTATATTCATAGGTACCTAGGATTGGACTTCAACCTCTCTCTCTTGGGGGGACACAATTCAAGCCACAACATGGATCAACAATATTTTTTTTCCAAGAGTGGAAAATAGTACTACATTTTCAGTAAAGGCAAGAGGGACTGTTTACGCTGTTCCTGGTCTCTACATTTCACCAAAACCCAGTGCTGAATTGTATGTAGCAGATAAAGGAGATTTAGGTATATATAAGCATTTTGGAAGTCAGGTAAGCAAGTAACGAAATAGTGAATACTGAAGTGACAGGGAAGGCTTCATCTCCTCCCTTGAGATGGAATCCATAGGAACTCAATCAGCCCTGGAGACAACAGGATACTCCAAATGTATTTCCCCTGAAGGGAGGTCCAATGAGGACAGTGATAGCAAACAGCATTACTCATTGTCGAGAGAAGTATAAATAGGACCCAGGAAAATGGCTACGCAAACTAGACTTTCCTTCCACATGCGGAAAATGGATGCAAATATGTGTGACTGCTTCAGCTTTATCTGCAGTTGAGCCATCGATTGCTTCTATCGATCCTAGTAACCCTGTGAGCACCAAGATCAAATGTATAATATATCTGTCCACTGAAGAAAAGGAAGACATCTGTAAAAAAAAAAAAAGATAAAGTATTGAATTAGTTTGTGGATCTCAGATGTTTTCAATTGAAAAGACCCCATGCCTGTTCCAAATAACATTCAAATGCAAATACGTTATTTTAAAAATTTAAACAAATTTATTATTAGTTTTTTTTTCGACTTACGGTTCTGCTGGAAAACTGCATCAATTTTGCTTCCTATTCCTGGAAAGAGACTTGCTATGCTTTTGGGATAACCTGGTTCCATGGATTGTCTTTGGTTATCATATCTAATGAAAAAAAAAAAAGTCCCATGTTTTAAAACCAGTAGAGTATAAAACGACAATGGTTTTCTTTAAATTGCATATACTTTACAAAGTGTCTTCACACATATTTTCTCATCTGGTCTTCATACTGTCTTATTTCCTGGGCCTAAGAATGGTAGAGTTCTCTACCTAAGTGTACGATCCTATTTAAAAAATACCTGGGTAGCATGAACACTGAAACAGGCTTCTGATGGCTAGCACAGTGTTATTTTCCAAAAGAAGGGTTTTATTTTCTGAGGATTTCCTTAATGGGTACATAGTTAGTCTCTCTCTCTTCCTCCCTCCCCCTACCAGCCCCCCCCCCCCGAATAATGAGGTAATAAGTCCAATGTGGGCACCACGTTTTGTAGGCTATCTGAATAGTATTTTCTTGAGTGTGTTAGAATTCAACTCCTAACTGAGAATTAGCCTCTCTCTTTGCATCCCTTCCTGGTGCCTTATTAAGGTTTGCTGTTTCCTGATGTAGAATCCTCAAGACCATTGTGAAGACTTTTTAATTTTATAAAAATGACACTTTCAAAAGCCTTGGCAACATCCATCGTTTTGTGAAAAAGAATGCCTATCAGAGATCCCCTGGGTTTTTAAAAATCTTCAGATGGCTGGTTGTTAGTGGTCTGTAGATGGTAAATATGCAGATTTCAATCTCTAACTGAAACAATAGTTTGCCTTACCTCCAGATCTGGTCCTTTACAAAGAAGTAGGTTTTTCTCCTGTAGTAAACAGCTGCATCAATCGCTTGGACACTGCTTGGGAAGCCGTAGTCTAAGATGACCCTGGGATAACCTTGCTCAATGTCATAGCCCCTCAGAGCCCAGTACCGGCAGCCTGCCAACAAACCAGGTTATACTTTAGATAAAGTCCTTCTGTTCCCATAACATAATGTGGTATCACTTATTAGTCTTTGTGTAAATTCATCATAGAAACAATGGAACAAGAGTCTTTAAAAGACCAAGGTGGTCAAGTTCACTGGGCTGTAGCAGTCTCAGTGGTTCCCCAGCATCTGCCAATAGTTCTGGGCTCTCAGCCTGACAGGCAGGGCCTCACAGCTGGGGGACTTTCTCAGTCACGAGCCTTCGATGCAGAGACACTCTCACAGCCGCGGGGACCCGGAGACTGTCAGACCCGGGACGAGGGAGGAAGAACAGCACGGCTGGGAAAGCAGGGCTGAGCAGGGAAGGGTTAGCTGCTCAAGCTCCTGCAGCAGTTGGGGCAGGGACCCGACCCGACCCAGGTCTCCTGACCAAGTCCGGACAGGGTACCTGCTCTCATGGGCTCACCTCCTCTCACCCTGGAAGGGACCACAAAGAAGTCTTCCCCTCACCTCAGGGACAGCTAAAACAGGATGAAAACGTAGGCAGTTACCTTTAAATAGGAAAACGAGGTCCTTGTCGGCATCCTCATAGGCCGCCTGTACACCATCGGGCAGGGACGGCCAGAACAGAGAGATGAAGTTGAGTTCGACACTTCTCAGCTGAGGGTGTCTCCTCCAGAAGTACCTAGCAGAGCACAAGGCTGTGAGTGGGCAGCCACCCGGGATCCCGCATGAGCGCCCGCCCCACGAGCCTGCGGGGAGGTAGGATGATGTCGTGGAGGCGGTGCTGAGCTCCGTAGCCAACATGCAGCGATGCTGTTCACCTGCTGGGCACTTCACAGGTTTTAGGGGACGTCCTAGGAATGACCTTCTATGATGACATTTGCCCTGTCCCCTCCGCACGCCCTGACAAGGCTCACTGTCGTTCCTACAAAACGCTGAGGATACTTAGAGTATTCCAGCAAAAGCAATACAAGTAAATCAGGCCCCGATCACACAGTCACAAAGCAGCCAGTGGAAGACTGAAAAACCCAACCGGTGAGATGACTTGCCCCCAGCTTATCACGTGATGGTTCCCATTTACTGGACTGAATGTGGGTGGGCGAGGATGGGGTTTCTCTGTCTGCTAAACCCCCGTGTGACGTTCCCGAGCACCTGGAGCCCGGTCCGCTACGCTATCACCCACAGCGGAATGTTTATGCATGTTTGCGGGTTTGTTTTTTTTTTTTTAATTTTCCTGGATGTTTCAAGTTACCCAGAAAACACAATCCATTGCGATGAGATGCACAAGCACAGAATTCGAAGGAAAAGCTGAGCGGTACGTAACATGGGACTCGATTAGAATCCAGCTCTAAGTTATGCCAGTAAGTTAAGTCAAAGGAAGAAATAGTTCAGTCTTATACTTGTCTTTAAAGAACAGTATTTCTCCACGGAGGGTGGCGATGGCGTCAAACGTCAGTCTGGGGTCACAGGCTGTGGGTGTGGTCGGTCCGGTTGGTTGGACAGGGTTGTTTGAAGGACCTTAAAAAAAAACAACAACAAAGCTTTTTATAAGCTTCCGTGTAGTGTGACTGTTGGAGTACCTCGGACACTCAGGAAAGCAAAGGGTTTTCACAAGAGAAACCCTACCAGACTACCCCACAAGGCATTAAAGTAACTGTACATTTGGCCCTCTCAAAGTTATTATTATTTTAAGTCAGAATGGTGATTTTCAGAGATCATTCCAGTTTAAGTTGTGAAGTAAAGCAATTTGAATTCTGTGCCTCCCCCCTTCCCCACCCTCTACTTAAAAATCCTAATCCCATCCCTCTTCTCGAAGAACATCCTAGACAAGCCCACGCCTCACCATGTACGCAGGGTTCTTCTGATGACCTTACCGTAGATGGTCTGAATCCCGTTGATGTCATCTTGAGGGAGGTTGTAGGTGCTGGGGTCGTGGAAAGCGTAGTTGGGATACATCAAGGCACCGGGGTCAGTGGAGTGAGCGAGCCCCAAGGAGTGGCCAAATTCATGGGCGGCAACAAGAAACAAATTGTAATCTGAAATGCAAGCGTGTGTGGTCAGTGGCTCCAAGTGGGTCCAAGGGCGGAGACAATAGGATCTCAAGAAATGCAGCTTCCAAGCCAACAGAGCCTGGAGAAACTGCACTTGCCATGCCTGTCTTTCTCATTTTCCCTTCAGGCACCTGAAGAGAGAGGCTGGAAGCAATCAAGGTAGGAGTTGTAGGTTCAGGTGGGGGAAGCTTCTCATCAAATCTCAGAACCAAGAAATACTGCCTTTATTCTGACTCAGGTATTCCATGGATGTGGACCTGAGGCTGAGAGAAGGGATGGCAGGCCCCACAGTCCCGTGAGGCTCCGCAGCCCTTTCTAGCCTCCCAGGCCCTCAGCCCCTTCGATAGAGTCTCAGTGCATGGGCAGTTCGAGAAGAAGCCTGCCGGGCTGCCATTAGCCTTGGATGCAGACGGACCTGCTTTGCCTCCCTGATCACCCATCAGCCAGCACCAGCTCCTCCCTGATTCCCGTTCTCAAAGTAGCTTCGAGGATTCTCTACCCTCCCCCTTGTTTGAATGAGACAAACCCTGCTCCTTCCCTCATCTTTAACTTCTAGGAGCACAATGCCTTCCCCAGCTGGGAACCTGACTTCCAAGGCTCACACTTCTGTCAGATAGAGCCCAAGCTCCTTGGCCAAGTGCAAGAACCCCTCACTTGCCCAGCAGACACATGTGATGTGAACCCTTCACTCCGGCTGCCCCACATACACAGTGCACACGGTCTTCCATGCCCACCTCTTAAAACTGAGTACTTTCTACATGCGGGGAAGCGTGATATGATTCAGTCCTCACAGTATTTGTGTGAAGTATTGTTAGAAATATTTTTACAGTAAAGGAACTGCAAGCCCACAGAGTTTGGGTATCTCGTTGGAGGTCTGGCAACTGGTAAGTGGTCGAGCTGGGGCCAAATCCAGGTTGATGGCAAGACCTGTGCTCTGACGACAGCGTTCAACTTCCTACTGATAACTATCCGAGTGAAATTCTACCGTGCTCCAAGACTTTTCTTCCTGACTGTCACATCCTTGCATTTTTGCATTCCGGAATGCATCTCAGAAAACCTCTCTGAGGGCCTGGAGCACGCTGTGCAGGGCCCTGGGGGATCTGCCATGATGCACAGTCTAGAAGGGGAGATGCACGTCAATGACGTGAATGGCACGAGAGCAGCTGAGAAAGAGAAACAAAGGCTGTTGGGATTCTGAGGAGAAAGTCCTCACTTCCAGCTGAAAGACAAGACGGGGCGGCATGGGGCAGAGCAGAGAGAGATTTTGGAAGGGGCCTGGGGGTGCAATGTGAGCAGATATAGGGAGCTTGGGAAGCACGTGGGCATCTGGATCATTTAGTTCAGGTAAGAGGTGACGACCACGTGCACCAGTGGGGAGGGCAAGAGGAATTCAAAGTAGTGGGGTGTTAGTTATCTTTGGGTACACACAGCTCCTAGCACAAGGACTTGGGTGGACAAAACACTCACAACATATATGTTGAGAAAATGGTGGGAGGAGCAGGTTCCAAGCAAAGATAAAAGGGTCCTTTCCTATTTTCTAAAGCGTTCTGTGGCGTCTTGTTGCCCCGTGGCCTTGTGAACTACCACGTGGTCTGCATATACCTGTCCTTATCCTCACTTCTTCCCTTCAGGGTCTGACTCTTCTCATTATCAGTCTCCTCCTGAAAGGGGTGGATTGTCCTACAGCAACAACCACTGAAAAAGAGTTCTATGAAATGAAATAACTCGACGAAAAACATGGTGGCTGTTTTCTAAGTGGGATAGTTTTCCAAATGAACACGATTATTTCTGGATTTCCAAAAATAAGGACATCCTCCAAACATCATTAAATTTCAGAATATTACAAAGAAACACATACCCTAAAGCAGTGGTCAGCAAACTTCTTCTGTGAAGGTGTAGATAGTAAGTATTTTAGGCTTTGTGAGCCGTGTGCTTTCCATAGCAAGTACTCAGCTCTGCTGTTGTGCTGTGAGAACAGCCCTAGGTGATGCATGAACCAGTAAGGGTGTCCCTGTTTCAATAAAACTTTATTTATACAAACAGGACGGGGCAGGATCTAGCCACGGTCTGTAGCTTTTTGATTTCTGTCCTAGGAAAACAAGGTCAGCACTTAGCTCAAGGGCTTTTTTAAAACCTAAATTTACTTAGCATTATGAGGTAGCAAAAATTTAAAACGATCAGCTTGTGTGAGTTTGAAATGTTGCAGTAACTTGGGTGTGTGTGTATGTATGCAGGAGGGGCTTCTGATGTGAGAAAAGCATATTCAGAGCTGCATGTTGATGCGACCTTGGTTAACTTACTGCTTGAAGTTGTGGTCCACGTTTCTTCTGCATCGAAGTGAGCGTCTCCTCCAATACCTTGGCCCGGCTGAAAGGCATGAGCGAGGACCCCATTGGGTCCATCGAATGGAGAATTGTCGCCATGATCTGAAACAAGACAGTTTGTCTCAGGTCCCTGCCGAGTCCCAGTTTAGCCAGGGAAGGCAAATCTGAGCACAACGGCTGCGAGCCTACCTCCTTGGACAAAGGTGATCTCGATGTCTGCTTCTCCCTGAGAGATCTTGGTGAAGGTCAGGGTTGACACGTTGCTCCACACTTGAAAGGCTTCCTTAATAGCAGCTTCCACATCGGTCTCTGACAACTGTGTCGTGTACTTAATAATCCTTCAAAATGAGGAGACGGGAGGAGGACTTGTTATGGTTTAGAAGGGCAGGCCACAGCGGACCACGCTTCTCCATTTGGGAGTGAGGGGTATATGTGATGAGCTAGCCCTGGAGGGGGTCTAGGGAGGGGGCAGGCGTCAAGGCTGCAGACAGACGTGGCCTCTGCACAGGTCCCTCCCTATCGTTAAACTCAGTTTCTTTATTCATAAGAGGAGGATCATAAAATAGTAGCCCTCTCATAGGGTGGTTGTGGGGATTAAGTACATATCAAGTATTCAGCTCAGTACTTGGCACATCACAGTGTTGAACAAATACTGGGTATCATTAACTGTCATCATCAGGAGGCATGGAACGTGGGGCTAGTCTGTCCAGCAGTGAGTGAGCCTTTTTTGGGGTCCTACATGGAGTTCATAGAGAGACAGCCTAATGTTGCCATCATCCTCTTGAGGCTGCTGGAGAAGGAGGACAAAAGCGTCAGGCTGTGAGGTGAGGAGAGCCTGTGGGGTCTTTGCTCCTTCACACCAGACTCTGGCCTCTCCGGGGCAGGGACACCTGTCTCCCATGAATCCCACATCCTGGGACAGTGCCTGGCACGTCACAGATGCTCGACAAACACCCCTGTCGGGTTCTAGAACTCAAACTATCACCTGTAGGTCAGGTTAGTTTGTTTCCACTTGGGGTTTCCCGGGGTTAACATGAAGTCTCCACTGTCTGGCACCCCGCAGCGAGGCTTCTGCATCATCTCCAGCGTCTCGCGATCCGGCTTCCCCGTCTCGTTCAACCCAAAGAACCGCTGCATCTCTTTCAGCTTCTCAACAATCACACTAGAGCTGTTCTGCCTCGCAGACCGGAATCCTTTCGGCGGTAACTGGTAGAACTTTTCTAGGTAATCCTGGACAAAGAGACACACGTGACGGGACCTCCTGTGTCCTTACCTTCGGCTCCCTGGGCATTGTGCATCCTTTCTGCGCCACCACAGACTTCTAACAGGCTAATAACCTGATGGAGGAGCAACAACACGGATTTGGGGTCGAGTTTGAGAGAACAGGGACAATGGGTCAGAACAGCCCCTCCGTCCAGCGCTCCGGTTAGTGTTTATACAAAAGAACATGTGTTTCATAAAGGATGAGGTCCAAGTCCCCATGCAAAACCCTAGTACACAGTCAGGAGACTGGTTCCTACTTATGAAAAATAAAGAGCGCTGGTGTATATTGATTTCTTCAGGTGTTAATTGCATCGATGTGGATTCTCTTTTAATTATCTTTCCGCTGGGGTGCCTGGGTGGCTCAGTTGGTTAAGCGACTGCCTTCGGCTCAGGTCATGATCCTGGAGTCCCGGGATCGAGTCCCACATCGGGCTCCCTGCTCAGCAGGGGGTCTGCTTCTCCCTCTGACCCTCCTCCCTCTCATGTGCTTGCTCTCTCTCATTCTCTCTCTCAAATAAAATAAAAAATCTTTAAAAAAAAATTATCTTTCCGCTACTGTTGATAAGGTCTAATCATCCTCACTAAGACACGGACATGCGCAGATGGAGGGAAATTGCCAAGACGACAAATTCAGGTCCCAGCCATCCCTGATGCTTCTCAAATGAGAACTGACAATTTCACAAGAAGAACTCCAAACTGGTTTTGGGGCAACAGCACCCTCATCAGCATCAGCCTTTTCCCCACCGCAGCACCTCTGGAGGGGCAAAGTTCCGGGGGCTGCTACGCCAGCTCTACGGCTTCTCTCGCCCTAAGCAGCCCGGGAACACCTGTCACCTGGCAGGTGACACAGGACAGAGCACTTTGTACTCTTACAGGCTGTGGGATTCAGAGAGGCTTGGGTTCAAATCTTAGCTCTGCCACAGATTAACTGAGTTTTTGGACACACCATTTAATGGACTTACGATTCACTTTGGTCTCTAAGGTGGGAATAATAATACCCCGTCACTGGGTTGCAGTGAGGATGAATGAGATGCTCAGCAGGGCATCCTGTATGCAGTCAACACTCACTGAGCTCTAGCTATTAACCCCGGGGGCTTATTCCTATTACCACTGTAAGAGATATTTAAGAAAAAAGGAAAAGGATAAAACAAAAAGAACAATGCTTTCCTGAAACTGCAATGCTAAGGAAATTGTGCGTGACAAGTTTGTGACCACGTTCTCCGATGTTTCTTTAAAATTTGGCCTGACTTTCGTACAACAACGGAAAATAGCTGCTGGTTTTGCTTTATGAACATTTATAAACATGTTTGCTTATAAACAGAATCCGGTGTAGGAAATCTCATTGCGCTAGGAATTGACTTCCAGTTCCTTCTAATTGCCCGTCCTCGTGCTCTCCGGTCCACCTGAGATTTCTGGCTGCAGAGACAAGTCCCTACAGAAAGCACCAGGCGTGGAGTAACTGGGTTATGGACAATGGCTGGGGAACATCTTAGGTGAGTGAGAAAGAAAACCACTTAGTTTTGTAATTTAAACCATTCCTTCTCAACGGGGTCCCCGGCTGGAGGCAGCTCGGCTGCAGTATGTCCCCAGAGTTGGAGGAGCCCAGCTAGGAACCCCCCAGATTCCTGAAGCGAGATGTTTGAGCTCAAACAGAACACACACATCATTTCAGGCTGAGTTAACTAAAACGAAGAAACAAGCCACACGGACGTCACGCACCGACCTACCGGGGAGTCCGTTTACCTGAACGATTCGCGTGTTCTTCTCTTCTGGGGATGCCCCGGGGACCGGGAAGGCCTGGGCGAGCTGCGCGGAGAGCAGCAACAGCGGGGGGAGTATCCTCAGATTCAATGTGGCCTTTTCTGCCAAGGCTGCGGCCATCCTGGTTTCCTCTGGGTAGGCCCCCTCGTGGGCGTCTCTAGCTCACCGGACCGTGGCTTGGTCACTGCTGTCTCTTCTGGTCCCTTATAAAGCCGTGTCTTCAGCAGTTGCCACATCGCGAACGTGAGGCAACACAGGTTGATTACGCGCGGATGCTGTTGCAACGTTATAATGTGATTTAGTTCTCCAGGACGGGGCGGGGGGGGTGTCTTTCAACAGAAAAAAAAAGTGCCAATTGCTATTCTTTGCTCTTGGGGTTCTGGGTCAGAGATTGACTCTGGCAAAGTTGTGTGGTCGAGGAGAAGGCGTGGGGCCGACTCCTGAGGGTAACGCTCAGCGGCGCGTTGGAGGCGCGGAGGCTCTGCTGGCTTAGGCAGGGGTGCCGCAGGATTCGCGGTAGCCAGCCTGGGACCAGGGAGCCCCGTTCGAGCAGCTCTGTGGGCGGCCACCCTCGCTGTGAGGAGAGGTGCAGGGGCGAGCGGGCACCAAGCAGGGTCCGGTGGGGGTCCTGGGGCAGCTTCTGGGGGATGCGGTTTTGGCTTCAGTGCATGAGAGAAGTCTGCAGGCTGGCTTTTCCACGGGAAGGACGAAGAGAGCAGTGCTGACGGTGATAATGATAAACAATCCGTCGAATATTATGTCCCGGACGTACACGCTCGCACGGCCTTGGGATGCTGGCATTCCTGCATTTTGCAGGTGAAATCAAATCCAGAGAAGTGAGAGGACTTGTGCTAAGTTGGGGGGTGCCTGGGATTCAGTCCCAAGTGAGGTGTTCGGAGACACTGAGCTGAGAGCTACCCCAGCAGGCTCTCCCCGCTGGGCGCGCAGCGGGCCCACGACGGAGCCGAGGATCCAGGTCCGGCTCACAGAGGAGGACTGAGAGGGTGTGTTTGTGCCCCGGGGAAAAGGCCTCAGGAGAGGGTTTTCAGACCAGGTGGCTGCACTGGTCCGGGGCCCGGGGGCAGGTTTAGAATCCTGTCACCTGCTCCCACTTATTCTGACTCCACGTGCATGAGATGATGTTACTACGTGGTCTTTGCGTGTGCTCACTTGCATGTATTTATATGTTCTGCAAGGGTGGTGGTGTGTGTACAAATGTGTGCTCGACTTGTGTGATACAGGACGTGTGTGAATATGTAAGCGATGCCTTTGAGATGCTATGGTAAGTAGTTCGGGTCCCTCCTGGGGTCTCTCACACACTTTGTAAAAATCCAGACTGTGACCCGGGTTAGAGCGTATCTGGGCAGCAGGTTAATGTTCACCATGCAGACTCCTGCATTCCCTCGAACGCTGGCTGCCGCCCACCATACGTCAGGCGCTGTGATGGGTACCAGATCGCTGGAGGTAAACTCATAGCGGCTCAGGGCGCCAGGGGGGCTCAACTGGTTAAGCGACTGCCTTCGGCTCACGTCGTGATCCCAGGGTACCCTGCTCAGCGGGGAGCCTGCTTCTCCCTCTGCCTGCCATTCCCCAGCTTGTGCTCGCTCGCTCTCTGTCAAATAAATAAAATCTTTTAAAAAAATAATAGCAGTTCAGGTCAAATGCTAAGGGAGTCTGGGGGGAAAAAAAAACAATGGTGGAGGAGGTGCAATCAAGGAAGGCTTCATGGAGGAGGTCGACTCTGAGCTGGACCTTGAAGGGGAAATAGAATGTGGACATGCAGAGATGGGGCAATCCATTCCCTGTATGCATGTGGAAGCTCCCCACCCCCAGGTTGTCCAAGCTGCCCTGAGGTCATGATCATCGCAGCCATCCCTGGGGGCACAACTTAACCATGCTGCGGCTTCCTCCACATTCGATCTTTAGTGAAGAAACCTTTTCTTACTGAATAAGAAGGTCTTAACATTTGTCTACCCTATGTTGAGTTATTTTAATACACTGGCTTGTTTACAAGGTTCATAAAGGTACTGTCTTCTGAACATAATGTATGATTTAGACAAGAACCCAAAACTGGTGGTGTTTCTGTAAATGTTGTGTTAGACAGAATTGTCCAAAAAAAAAAAAAAAAATAGAAGTACCAGATGTTCTAGTAATCCACTTCTGCGTATTTACCCAAGGAGAACAAAAACACTTATTGGAAAAGATACCTGCACCCTGATGTTTACTGCAGCGTTACTTACAGCAAGATACGGAAGCAACCCATGTGTCCATCGATAGATGGAGAAAGATGTGATACACACACAAAATGGAGTATTAGCCACGAAAAAGGAGATCTTGCCATTTGTGACAACATGGATGGATACAGAGGGTGTTATGCTAAGTGAAAGACAAATGCCATGTGATTTTACTTTTATGTGGAATTGGAAAGAAAAATCAAAAGAACAACAAAAAGAGGAACAGACTCAAATATGGGGGGCGAGGGGCCGCTGGAGGAGAGGGGGCAGGGAGAGAGAAGAAACGGGTGAAGGGGGTGAGAGGTGTGAACTCGCAGTTATAAACTCGCTCCGTCCCGGAGAGGACAAGCACAGCCTGGGAAGCGACAGGCATAGTGAAGGACCTTTGTGCGGGGACAGGTGGCGCCAGGACCCCCGCAGGGCTCACGGTTCTGTGCAGCCCTGTCCTACAGCAGACACCAGGAGGAGGAGGTGGAGAAGGCGACCGAGGTTTGTTTTCCGAATCCCTTCTTCACGCCTGGCCACCGCGTGCCCGCATGGTGTGTGCGCCTCGCCCCTTCCGATGCTTGGAGCCCAGGGTTCCCTCAGGCCCTCTCCCCGCTGAAGACCTGCTGCGGGGAAAGGATCTTCCAACAGTCATTTACACCTTAGTGTGAATTTAGAGGCTATTTGTCTTTTGAGTCAACTTACTTGAGAGGGAGGGAAAAAAAAAATCAAATGACTTATTAAAAATGAAGGCTTTTTTCCATATAACAGGAGTTCCAGACTGAGTAAGAAGATGGAAGAAATTAAGTTTTGGACAGAGACAATCCAAGGCAGGAACTTTCTATTTCTGTAAAGCCCCCCCCTCCAGCAGCAACCTCGTCCGATGATCTGACGTGCCATTCCACAGCAGAGATAGCAACTTGTATTTTTATAGCTCAGCTTTGCTTTTTAGGCCCAAAGAGGTGAAATGGATTGCAAGATTTAGTTTGTTTTCTCTTTAGTTAAAATAAAGTTGGCCCGGGGGGGTGGTTGGGGTCCAGCCATCTGGGATGGGCATAGGCAGCTCGCAAAGCTGTCTGGACGTGTGGACATGTGCCCGCATCTCAAAGGGGGAGTTGGCGTTCACAACGGGGACTGTGACCCAGCCGGGGAAACAGGTGCCCTGAGCCCAGGGGCATCCCCAGTGCAACACACGGCTGGTCTGACTCCTGTGAGCAAAGGGAGAACGTCCCGTGCATCGTGCATGTTTGAACTCTGCTGATCAGGATGGAGCTCACACTCTGATCAAGTTAACAGGATAATTGCTGGGGTCAGTTGTGCCGAAGGGCCAAGAATACTGCCCTTGAGATTATACTAACCGGGCTCCACTTTTTGTTCTGCCACTCCCCTACTCATGCAACTTTCAGCAACTCACCTCGGCTCTTTCGAGTCTCCCGTGCCACCCTCCAACCCCGCATGTTGGCACCTCCCTCACCGGCATCGGGAGGTCAGAGGCGCAGGGCCGAGCCCGTGTGAGCCCTCCACCCCTTGTGTGGGATGAATGTGGGGAGGCCGTGTATCCCATTCTGTGAGTTGAGTCAGCACTGCTGAAAAGCTCTTTTCCAGAAAGAGAAATGTTCGTGGTTAAGCCACTGAGTGACGAAACCGCCTCCATGCAGTTTCTTTCCGTGTCCAGAGCTCAGTGCTGTCAGGGACCATGTGGGTGACTTAGATGCCCTTGGGGCCGAGCACAGGAGCACAGGTGGTTCCGTTAAGCATCACAGCAATCATCGTGCCCGAAACGCTCTAGGCTGGCAGTTGGCTGGCCGGGGAGGTCAACGTGCGCACCACGCGTCTGGACCTGGTCCTAGATGTGCACTGTGTTGGCTCCCTGAGGCTTCAGAGGAACCCAAGGAAGGAGGGTTATTATCCCCATCTTGAAGGTAATGAAAATACGGTTCGAGAGCTGATCAAATGTGCCTTCCTATCTACCTTTCCTGGTATGTCCTTTGCTCGCGCAGCGAGGAAAAACTCAAAACAAGGCCATGGTTCTCCGTCTTGGCTCTTCCTCAGAATCTGTATTAAACGCAGATAAGCGGGCTCCGCTCCAGCTCCTGAGTCAGACTCTGGGGTGGGGCCCAGGCCTGTTCGATGTTGGCATCGGTCCCTCACCTCTGGGGCAAAGAGGATCGGGAATTGTAACAAGGGTTTAGAGGAAGGAACAGTCGCATCCTACTAGGGAGACCAGCAAAGCCTTGGTGGAAGGACTGGCCCTCGAGGTGCATTCTGGACGACGGGCTGAATGTTGGCATTGAGCCTGGGGTGAATGAGGGTGGGGATGGCAGAAACCCAGAGCAAAGGCGGAGAGGCTGTGCGTGGGGATTAACAAGGTTCTGGGGGCGCATCCACAGAACTTACACGGAGCCAGGCTGGACTGGCAGCCGGCGCATCGCAGACAGGGACACGGGGTCCTCGTCGGTTTCTGAGCCGAGTTCGAACCTCTGACCACAGCGTCTGGGGCAGACCCGGGTTGGGGGTGGGGTGGGGCTGTCAGGAGGACATTTCAAGGGTGCCATGGAGTTTGGGTGAAAGTTGGTGAAGATCTGGCTCGAGGGCGGCCTTAGGTCCTCGCCCAGGACGAGGAGACACACCCCTCCTTGTGCGGGTACGGATGGGGAAGAAAGGAGGCTGGGGAGGACGGGAGGCAGCTTAGAGCCTCCCCCCACAGGCTGGACACACAGTAGCCACCCCCAACTTGTGCCCCGGGGTCCACGCGGCTCCTATCAACCAAGTGGACTCAGTGGGAGCCGCTGTCTCACGGTGGCAGGTGGGAGAGCGGGTTCAACGGGCAGACGAAGCCAGGTGAGCAGGTGTGGGGGCCCCTGAGCAGGCAGGGGGTGCCCTGAGCTGTGACCCACCTCTCCCGACCTTGTGCATCAGCTTCCGTGTGTCCGAGTCTTCCCCTCCCAGCTGGAGGGTGTTGAGAATGGCTCGTCCGTGGCTGTCCACGAGCCAGCCTGACAGAGACGCCCGACGACAGACCAGGAACGATGGCCGTCTCCATGCCAGGCTGCTTGGTGCTCCTGGAGACAGGACGCTGCCCAGGGAATTTGCCAAAATTCTCTCCCCCCGCAACCCGTCCCCCTGGCCTGTGGCTGCGATTTCTCGTTGTTCTGGTTTCTGAGCCTTGTGTTTTCTAAATCTGCTCCCCTCCCGACGGACGAGCCTCCCGCCCAGCAATACCGAGAGGACCTTTCCTGTTCTCTCAGGCGGACAGTCTGCTGTTGCATCCGTCCTCCCAGAGCCTTGTGAGTGCCCTGTGGTGGGTCCACGCACCTCTCGGTATTTCGACGCCAGAACGCATCCTCGTTATACACCACGCACCTGCTCCTCACCACGCCTGTCCCACCCGCACGGAGAAGTCCTCTGAATGATTCCTGCCCACACCGCAGGGTCCCCGCCCGACCCTGTTCTCCCTCGCCTCGGCTAACGCTTCCCAACTTACTTTTCTTTTTAACCTGAAATAGCAGAAAAACAGCACACACACACCCTTATGCCTGGCCAGTCTGGGGCACGAGCTTCCGATGGCGGCGATAACAAGCTGCCACAAGCTTAGTGGCTTTGAGACAAGACAGCGTTGGCTCCCGGCTCCCGGTTAGCTCATGGCTCCCGGTTAGCTCATGGCTCCCAGTTAGCTCATGGCTCCCGGTTAGCTCCCGGCTCACGGTTCTGCGGGCTCCGGGGGAGAACCCACCTCCCTGCTGTTTCCAGCGTCCACGGCGGCTGGCGTGCCCGGGCTGCGGCCCCTTCCTCTAGCGGCAAAGCCAGCGAGGTTGGTCTCTCCGCGCGTCTCCCCACGTCACGCGCGGCCCTGATTGCAGCCACAAGGGTTCTCCACGTTTAAGGACTCGTGTGATTGGATTGGGCGCACCTGGATAATCCATTCCACTCTCCTCATCTCCAGAGCCTTCACCTTCGTCGTACCTGTAAAGTGTCCTTCGCCGCATAAAGTAACGTATTCACAGACTGCAGGGAACAGGACGTGGGCATCTTGGGGCCATTATTCTGCCTCCTACAGACCGTCATTCTCAATGGGAAGGGAGGGGGTGGTCTGTAAGTGTGCGGAGTGATTGCACCTGAGGATCTGTGGGTCTGCATGTCCTATAATCCCAGGACGACCTGCACGTACTCTGGTCCTCATTCTGACTTTCAGTGCTGAGAATGTAGTGCTTGAATAGTCACTCAACACCCGTTAAAAGTCAGGTGTTGTCCTGAGTGCCTTTGTGAAGTCACTTTCGTGTAAATCTCCTAAGTCTAAAGCAGAAACAGGATCAGAGAGGTTAAGTGAATGATTCAAGGTCACACAGCTAACAGGTGGGTAATGTAAGAGGATCTGGGGACCCAGGTTTGGTTTCGTAACTCCAACTCTGAAGCTATTTCCGTTAAAGCTCAACAAAGTCATAGACTGGAGTTGACTTTTCACCCCAGGAGCTGCTGGTTTAAATGTTACACTGAGGTCACCCTAGGAATATTCTGAGTCTGCCTTCTCCCAGATTCCCGAGTGAGACTGCCTAGTGCTCGGGGATGGAGAAGCCTGAGGTGGCCAGCCCGCGGGCCCTCACAGGCGGCCACTTTCTCTTTCGCGTGTGGGGCTGAGGTCTGGAGACCTGGGCTTGAACTTTCACCCCTCAGTGCCCTTTTCTTGACCTTGGACAAGTTCCTTGGTCTCTGTGCCTCAGGTTCACGTCCCCGAGGAACCACTTACCGCTGTGAGGCCCTGAACAACTCGCTGCACGTCCTGAAGCCTCGGTTTCCCCAAGTGTCACCTGGCGGTTTCCCCACGTCCCAGGGACGCCCAGTGCACAGCCCGCACGCGGTGCGGACCAGCAGCCTGACCGACGGCTATGAGACTCTCTGGCGGGACAGCCGTGGGCTCTAGAGAGGCAGTTCCTAAATGATGTGCTCTTCCAAGACTTACTCTGAAAATCATTTAAGAGTCTAGTAATACAGGACTACACCCTTTTCTGTGAAAAAGAGAGCAACTGCAAGCACTCAGAAGGACGACAAGTGAATGGGACGCCCCCGACACCCACCTCCCTCCCTGGCCTCCTGGGGAGGTGCCCACTGTCAGCATTTTGATGCCTCGGTGCAGGTGTTCTTCCAGATGAAAGCTCGTTCCTAGTTGCAGGGGAGGTGTCCAGGGCTAGTGTCCCCCAGTGTCAACTCAGGTGCCCCGAGGCTGGGCTCGCAGGCATCCAGGCCTGACCCACGTCCTGGGAGGCTGGGACCTGCTGGCGCTGAGCTGCTGCTGGGCCGGGCCGGGCGAGGCCAGGAGGGGGCGCCCGGGGTCCACGCGGGCAGCTGTGTGACCGGCCGGCCGCCTGAGCAGAAACCACCCTGGCCACCCCCTCGTTTAGGGACGCTGGGCCAGGGATCCAACAAGGCAGCTTCGTGGGACAACTGGGCATCGCACCCGGCCAGAGCTCACCGAAGTGCGGTTTACTGTAGGCGAGAACACAGAGTGAGACATTTCCCCGAGCGGCCACAGGGCTGTCCTCCTTCCGCCGAAGAGCATCTTCTTACTGTCCCCAGGCGGGTCCCAGTTTTAGAAGGTCACGGACAGGCCCCATGTTGTTGGACGGGCTTCACGCACGGCGTGTCCTACCGTGGCTGACACCGTCTGGAGGCCACAGGACCACGGCTTCTCCCTGCAGGGCAGCTTCTCAAGGAGTTCAGGGGCTGAGGGATGGCAGGTGGACCTCCTCTGCCAGGGAGGATGCTCCCCAAAGTCCAGACGCGTCACAGTTTGCTGTGGAAATGGTAGAAGGAAAACAGAGAACAGTTGAAGACTTGCTAACTACCTGCCGTCAACAGGAAGGGGGCCCCGTAGCACCTGCAAGAAGGCTGGTGTTTGCGCAGAGAATGGAAGGACAGTGGTCCTGAGCCGCCAGCCCCTGTGGCCAGGACAGCGGCCTTCCTGCCTGTCTCCTTGCTTCTCTCCAGTGTGGGACACAGCACCGGGCCTATCTGGACAACGGCCTCCGAGGACCTTCCTGCTCAGGCCCCTCTCTTCCCTCCGTTCCTGCGCTTGGCGCCCCCCACGCAGGGGGAGCCGCACCGCCCCTTGGGTTCTCCTTGCCCCTGTGGGGCATGCCGTATCTTGGGGCCTCCACCCTGGCTAATGACTTCTGCTGGAGCACTCTTCCTCAGCCGTCGGGTGCCCTGTCGCTCCTCCCCGGGCATCCCCTCGAGGGACACCTTGTCAGTGAGCGCTAACCTGACTGCTGCTGACGCTAGAGATGGGTTCCCGCCCCCTCCCCGTCACTTCATTCCCCTTAGCCTGTGCGATCCCTCATAACACTGGCATCTTCCCACGTACTTTGTTTCTAAATTGTATTTACTCTTTATCTGTCTTCCCTGAGCAGAAATGTGAACCCCATGAACACAGCTCACACTATTTTGCCAATGAATCCAAAACGCCTAAAACGGGGCATCCACATACTTGGTGGTCAAGAAGTCCTTTTTCACTTAATACAATAGAGAGACTACTTAATATCATGACATTTGCTATGTGGAAAATCTGGGTGATAAAAATTGTATACAGTGTATTTTCATATTTATAGAGGAAAACATAAGCATTAAAATATCAGAAGTCGGGGCGCCTGGGTGGCTCAGTTGGTTAAGCGTCTGCCTTCGGCTCAGGTCATGATCCTGGAGTCCCGGGATCGAGTCCCGCATCGGGCTCCCTGCTCAGCAGGGGGTCTGCTTCTCCCTCTGACCCTCTTCCCTCTCGTGCTCTCTGTCTCTCATTCTCTCTCTCAAATAAATAAATAAAATCTTAAAAAAAAATATCAGAAGTGTATGACCCAAAGTGTTAATGGTGCTTATTGTCGGGTGGTAAGATTACAAAGGATTTCTGCTGTATTTTTGGGATGTTTAGGGTTTTTAAAGCAAGTGAATGTTTTAGCCCAGAAGAGCCACACGTCACCTCCACTCACAATTCACTGTCCATAACTAGTGGTCTGGCCCCAAACCACTGCCCTGGGCTAGAAAGTGTGATCCTTCTGTGTGTCCCGCAGGTGAAGACCTGGAAACACATGGTGAAGAGTAGAAATCACAAACACCTCATGGAGAGCTAGAACCCGGCTTTATTTTCCCACATAGCATGCAAGTTTTCTCGAAGCCATTATTTGATAATCCATGTTCTTCCTTCTGATTTGTGATTCCACCTCTGTCCTACCGAGGACATGTTTCTGGACTTGTACTCAGTTCCATTAGCGTCTGTCTCTGCTTTGTTATCAGCTCCATGCCCTGATGTCACCGTGGCTCGGTGACATGGCTTCATGTCTGCTGGGACCCCCTCTGTCCTTGCTCTTTGTCAAAACTCTTAGCTCCTTGTGTGTATTAGTTCCTTCGTAAAAACTTCAAAATCAGCATTTCAAGTTCCCTAAATAATCCCATTGGGATTTAATTGAAGTTTCATTACATTTATAAATGAATTTGGGGGCAATTGTCATCTTTAGAGTATTAGGTCTTTCCATACATGGATACAGTGTTCAGTTTTTCTCCTTTATCTTTAATAGGGTCTGAAAACCTTATTTATTGAGATCTTGTTCTGTTTTCGCTAGATTATTTCCTACATAGATCATAGATTTTGCTGTAGCCAGATTGTGAGTGTAGAGGAATATAAATGATTTCAAAATATGAATCAAAACATGATTTTGGTATGTTGATGTTATATTTGGAAACACTGAAATGTCTGTCCTGTCCAAAGAGTTTTGATTCTTTTGGGCTTTTCTAGGTAAGTAACCGAATTGTCTACCAATAATGGTAATTTGGACTCTTCCCTTTTTACCCTTACACCTGATGTTATTTTTACCTTCTTTTTCTTTGTTATTTCTCTTGTCCTGATTTTTGGCCAGAATTCCAGGACTGTGTGGACCAAGTATCAATGAAGTAGGCAGGCTTCTCTTATTTGAAGTATTAATAGGACTGTCACTAAAGTTTCCCCATATGTGCTGATGGTAGAATATGCACTGTTTTCTCTGGAAGAGTTTACACAAGATTGGAATGATCTATTCCTTGAAAGGAACTTCTGACAAAACAAATGAGTAAAGCTATCTAGGCCAGTGTTTCTGGGAAGATTTGTAAACCACTGTTTTTAATTGTTTAATTGTTTTTAATTGTTTATATAATGAACAAAACTTCCTTTTTCTGTTAGTTTCTATTTCATTTATATATTTTTGAGATATTACATACAGTGAAGTGTACAAACCTTACATGCATAATTCAGTGAATTTTACAGATATACATGCTCATGTAACCCACACCTCATGAAGAACTAGAACATTTCCATCACCCTAGAAAGTTCTCTGTGCTCTTTTTCACCCAACCCTATTGCTTCCTCAGAGCCAACCACTGTTCTGATTTCTTTCCCTGTAGATTACTTTTCCTAATCATGAAGTTCATATAAATGGAATCAAGAGAATGTACCCTTTTGTGTGGAATAATGGTTTTCAGATTAATCTATGCTGTTGTGTGTACTAGTAAATCATTCACTCTCATTTTTCTATAATATTGTATTGTATGAATGTATCATTTCCAGATTTGGGCTACCATGCATAAAGCTATGAACCTTCATAAACAAGCTTCTTATATGTTTGTATTTTCATTTAGTCCAGGAGAGTGTGCAGAGGAGGTCATAGAGTAGGTAAACATTTAACTTTGTGGGCAACTTCCATATCATATGAGAGGTACAAATATTCTAGCTCCTCATTTGGTGTTGTCAGTCATTGATATGAATGCATTTAGTGGTTTCACAATAATACCTTATAAGAATTTTATTTTTTTGATAACTAATGATGTTAAGTACTTTTCTATGTGTTTATTGGCCATTTATAACTTTATGACTAGTTTGATTTAAGACTTCTGTGCATTTTTAATTGGATTATTTGTCATGTTATTATTGATTTGCAGGAACTTTTTATATATACTGGGTCAAAGTCCTTTGTCAGATATATGTATTACAAATGTTTCCATGAAACTGTCAGGTTCCCTAGCCTCTGCAGATCCTGGCTTGTTCTCTGTGAACTGGACAAAGATAGAATTGAAGCCGCTTGGGGCAGGGTGTTTGGTGAGAAAGTCTGACAAACTGCTCTCATTTCTTATCCTCATCAGCGGGTCCTCCCCCTCAGGAACCACTCAGAAATTCTGTCTCAGGCTCTGAGCATTTCTGGGGGCTGCTATTATGTCTGATTCTCCAGGATCCGGGCTGGGGAGGACGGAAGGCTGGAGGCCTCCCATTGCTGGTCAAGCTGATGACACACCTTGTTATTGACTGCCCAGGTTTGCCTGGCATCCTGCATCAGTTCTGTATTAGCTTATTAATTTTTTGAGCCCTTACTTGGTTCTTGAATTATATCAGTAAGTCAGACGAACAACACAAAGCAACAATAAAGTCGGACCCAAACTACGGCCCCTTGTTCTCAGGGAGCCTCCACTGAAGAGGGCAGACAGGCAGTGAACAATAGAGGTGATGAGGGATTATAGACCATGTTAGAAGGTGTTAGGGGCTACGGGATAACTGCAGAGCTGTGTAGGACAATCGCAAGTGTGTTTATGTCTGTGTGGAGGGGAGGCGTACGTGGTAATACTGAAAGAGGAGGCCAGCGAAGGTCTCACAAAGAAGGACATCTGAGCAAAGCCGGAGAAAATGTGCAGGACGGAACCATGCAAACATCTGAGGGAACCTCAGGGAAAAGGGCTGAGGTCGAACACATCTCATGTGTGGGAAAACAGCAAAGAAGCCACCGCCGTGGAATGAAGCCACCAAGGGGGAGAATGCGAGAGAAGGAGGTACAAAGGTGGCAGAGCTTGAGGGACCTTGTAGGGACCTGAGCTTCTGCAGTGCGTGAGATAGGGGTCACTGCCCTGACCGTATCCCTTGTCTCTCGCGGTCCTGCTGCTGCCAGGCCTGCCACGCAACATGTGGGAGAGAAGGAACACCAGCAGAATGTGCCTCCAGAGCCTGGCCCCCTTGGAGGCCGCTGGGCCTCTCCCATACAGGATGCCCCCCCCATGCCAGCTGGGTCCTTCTGCCCACTCAAGTGTTCTCCCCGTTTGTGTCTGATTCTAGGATGCGCCCACCTCCCCTTACTCCTGCAGCTTTCGTTCAAAGGACAGAGCCCACAGCTGGCTTGGCATCTTGCCCAGAGTTTCTGAGTGTGCGTTTATTATCAGGGTAAACAGAAAAAAAAAAATAAACAACAACACACATTATACAATCAAGGTACTCTTAATCACAGAGCTCCCCCAGAAAACCTGTGAGAAATAATTTGAGCAAAAAAGGCAACTTGCATCACATTGATCCTTTCTCAGCAGCAATAGCTAGGCTCCACAAACTTACATCTGCACAATGTAACCTGAAACCCACCCCAGGTGTTCTGTAGGGCAGCTCCTTGGGGGACAAGACCCATCGTGCTAGTAATCAGGGATAAGCTCCTAACTTTATGAAGTTAGCTAGAAGAATAGCTGAGAAGTTTTAACCTAGTGCTTCCACCAGGAGCCCTAGCCAAAGCCCAATAAATCTCTTCCCTTATCATTATTGTTTTTAAAACCTGCTCATTTTTATTTTTTTAAAAGTAAGCTCTGTGCCCAACATGAGGCTTCAACTCACAGCCCTAAGATCCAGAATCGTGTGCGCTCCACCTCAGCCAGCCAGGCACCCCAATCCCTTCCATATTTGACTGAAAGGCTTAGCTTGAAATCAAAACAAGAGAGGAGGCCAATAACCAGCCCCTTCCCTTTATGTGATGCATATGCAATGGGAAGTACTTGAAATTCTGTACATCCTGTCTTCCCACATACTTGCATTGTGAATTTGCCTGACCTAGAGACAAAACATTGGAGAATGTGGTTATTATGAGAAGTATAATCACCTAAAATGGCATAGAATAGTGACAAAAAGCTTTTCCCTACTTAAGCCTAAGGATGAAGTACGACCTCAGCATTCACTTGAAGCTAAATTGTGAAAGTTTGTGAAACAGCACAATGTCATTAACACAGACTATCTTCAGATGGAGGTTAAACAAGCTGGTACTCATATGTCTGTGTCTCAATATTGCCAAGAGATGAAAATAAAGTACCGAAGTATCTGGTGGGCCCTCAGAAAAACACCTCCCCAGAGCTCATTAGAAGTATATATTTTTTCTTTTCTCCTTTGTGATAGTCAATCATCATTTATTTTTGCAGTTGAACCAGCTGTTCATTTTCACGAGAGTCAAAATTCACTTTGTTTTAGGATCAAATTTGTACTGCCTTTTTCCATGAAAGAAATAGAAAAATCATAGAAATAAGATGAAAGATAGTGACAATATTAGACAAATAGTGATTTTACACGTGAACTCTTGAAAAAAATATACATTTTCACACATGCAATTTGATTACATGTCTAAGGAACAGCCCATGTGTCATTTCTATGGTGGAAAAATGGAGAAACTGGACAGTCTTTACCTCCCTCTTGGAAGACAGCATCAACTTTTTTGCCAATTCCAGGAAACCCATGAGCTATCTCTTTGGGAAAACCTGTATCCATAGACCGTGTATTTTCATCATACCTGGTAAAAAAAATTATTAGAAAAATCAGAATATGTGATTAATAACAATAAATAACACTCAATATTAAGCGTTAAGTCACTGTTCTGAGTAGGTTGAGTGCACGGATAATTTAATCTTCGCTATAAATCTGAGAGGTGGGGGCTACCTTTATTTTCATTTTGTAGGAAACTGGCAACTGCTTTTATAGTTCTGAGTGGGCACATCACCAGCATGAAAATAATAGGAGCTTTTAACTAGAAAGGGTCCCAGTTCAACAGGGTTATGGGAGACTGGAACCCACTAGACCCTTCCTAGAGTGGCACCAACTCTAAATATGTGATTCAAATGTTCTCTCGGACTCCACTATCTGCCCTATCAAGGAGAAATACTGTGGGGAAAGAAGGTTCCTTTTGGATGCTCCTGCTTTTAATCTCCTTTTAAAACTCCATCCTACAAGTCCCTTGCCTTCCAAGGACAGACATGGCAAGATGATACCAGGTAGGGGACTCACGGATGCTCGGTCTGGCTGCGCCCATTCACCACTAAAGGATGGAAGTTTGGCACAGTTTAAGAATAATTTTGTAGATTTTATTTATTTGTGTGTGTGAGAGAGAGTACGAGTGGGGGCGGGGAGCGGCAGAGGGAGAGAGAGAAGCAACCCCCCACTGAGCAGGGAGCCCGACGCGGGACTCGATCCCAGGACCCTGAGATCATGACCTGAGCCGAAGGCAGATGCTTAACCCACTGAGCCACCCAGGCGCCCTGAGAATAATTTTAAAAGACAACTAACTCTCCTTCCCCTGAGTGATCTGATTCTGAATCCCAAGGGTCTGTTGTTACCTCCAATACTCGTTGGCAACAAAGAAGTACGTCTTCCCAGTTTCATCCTCGTGAACAGCGGCATCAATTTTCTTTACCTTCTGTGGGAAGCCCAAGGAGTGGTAGATGTTCTTGGGGTAGCCTTGCGCCATCTGGTCCCCATTAAAGGCCCAGTATTTACTACCTGTCAACCAGAAAATCGACCATGAAAACTTTGCCTGGGACTCTGGAGGACAGTCGGCAGGCTTCCCTCCAGACTTGCGCTCACGAGGGCCGCGTGCAGAGTTTTATTCCCCAGTGAGGTGCCCCTGAGCCGAGCATCTCTCCGGAGTGGAGTGGGCTCCCTCCCCCAGCAGCACAGGGCATGTGTGGGGCTGCATGTGGTCGGGCAGCCGGGCCACACATTCTCCTGTGGTTAGCGACTCACTGGACGGCACCTCTCGGCTCTTGGCTGGGCTGGGCCCTGACGGAGGATTTTGTATGTGTTCGCCGGGGTATCCGCGCAACCACAGGCCACCACCCCACAGAAAGGCAGTGTGGAACTTCATATGTGCATAAATCCTCCTGATTTTCACTGCATGTGTGTTAGATCTGCTTCAAGATTCTTGACTTAAATGGCCCCCTTAATTCTCAGCCAAAGAACCTGATGAAAATGGGACTCATAGAAACATTGACAACCCCCCCCTCCAGAAGCTCTACCTTTAAAAAAGAAGACTTCATCTCTGTTAACAACGCCGTAAGCAGCGTCAACTGCCCTGGACAGCGATGGCCAGAAGTCAGCAATGACACTGAGATCCGCTATTTCGTAGGAGGGAGTCGTGCGTAGGAAGAACCTGATTTGAAAGAAGGGGCCCGATCCTAGCTGGCGGCAAGTCTCTGGTTGATGTCCAGCATGTCTTCTCCCCGGACACGAGTCTCACGCACCAAGGGGCCGCGTCCGTCGTGCCGGGCCCTTCCCTACATGATGGCTCGTCACCCAGAAATCCCCCAGGAAGCAGACAAGAAACGGAGGCTAACGGAGCTGCTCCGACCAGACCGGGTAAGAGACGGCAAATTCCCGTTTCTATCCTGCTTCCCCCAGAGGGGAGAGAACAGTGACAAGGAGCCCAAAGGCATTCTTCATCTATGATGCTTCCCTTCTTTGGCCGGTAAAATCAACAGCCCGTTAGGAACACCCCTCCCTCAGCACGGTGGAGCGGGTCTGGGCGTGGGGGGGAGGTGAAGTTCCATATG
>NC_138379.1:94295644-94313416 GCF_054177405.1 Leptonychotes weddellii | reverse complement strand
AGGTCAGGTGCGTGTGCTCCCATCTGAGGGTCCTATCAGCGACGGCATACTGAGCCACGTCGGGCACCCCGCATCTGGGCTGCTTCATCAGATTCAGGGTGTCAGCATCTATCTTCCCGGTCACCTTCAGCCCAAAGAACTCCTGCATTTGCTTCAGCTTCTCAGTCACCAAGCTGCTGTTCCTCTGCCTTACGATTTGTTGGTTCCAATCCTTGGGTTGTAGTAGTTCTGCAGGTAGTTCTGATAAAGAGAAAAAAAAAGTGAAACACAGGACGTGAAATCTTTCTTATTTCTTCCTGAGAACCTTCAGGATTTCACTGTGGTGACAGAGAAGTTCTTGTCTTGAAGATTTCGTGCAAAGAGGAAAAATCCTGTCTGCAAATGCAGTGATTCCATAGGCTTACTATTGGCGTGGTGGCTAAGTCTAGCTTTCCCGGGAAGTCGGTGTGAAGGTGGTCAGGGCTCCCTCTCTCTGTGGATCCCTCTACCTCTGTCTCTGAAGGCAAGTCCATGGGTGGGTAAGTAGATTTTTGTTTTTGTTATGTTCTAGTTACCCTAGAATGGATCCCGCGCTCGCTTGCATTTCTACCCTTTGACGTTGGAAAAATGAGAACGTAATGCTCCTACCTTTGTGGCGTGTGAAATTCAGCGTTTACCTGGACCACCTCCTCATCTTGCTCTTGCGTTCCTGAGGTCGCCGCAAGGAGGCCATGGGACCCCACGCCCCAGACCAGCACTAGCAGAACGGGAAGGCTGGGCATGCTGTCTTCGCTTTCCTTCTCTGCCCACGGCGTCCAGTGTCTCTGTACCTCCTGGGCAGGTTTTGGGTGCAGCCCTGCTCTATGTGCGGTCCCAGGGCATCCCCAGAAAAACAAAGGCTATCTGATTCACCTCTGACAAGAAGATTCACACCCCCTTTTTTGCAATGTGTGGTCTCAGCTTTCAAAAATTGTGACATAAAGTAGATTAATCTTGAATCTTTTCTTGTTTTTGCAATCTTATGATTATGATCAAACAGGACATCCACAAAGAGACACACCTCATCCCACATAGCTGTTTTCTCATATTAATTTTGTGCTATCTTAAGAGCCTCACTATCTACACTATAATGCACAACTTACAGGACAGTCCATGGACTTTGAAACAACTGGATTTCGCTGCTTGATTCTGCCAGTCCTGCACGGCTCCTGGGTGAGGGAAGACTGGCTGTCAGTGTGTCTCCTGCTCCTTCACTTCTACCCCCCACGACTGGCTCTAGGGATCACTGGCTTCTCCATTTGCAAAGGATTTCCTCCTGCTTTTTTTTTTTTAAGATTTTATTTATTTATTTGAAAGAGAGAGGGAAGGAGGGGGGAGCAGAGGGAGAGGAACAAGCAGACTCCTCCCTGAGCGCAGAGTCCAACGTGGGGCTCATCTCAGGACCCTTTGCAATAACTCTAGCAGAATAGATTTTACTGCTTGAACTACCATCCCGCTCTGGTTTTCCTGAACCAGGGACTAGTGCCAGACAGTGGCCCCTGGGTCCCCAGAGTAGGCTCCCATGCACGCCCCATGGTTCCACAGGTTGACGAATTAAAGAAAAGAGCTGACCAAGAGTTGATTTATTGAAGAAAAGCAACAGGTCAAACTAGTGGGCCTTATAATAAATGAGGACTGAGGCATGAGTAACCTAGGAAAATAAAAATATAGTGCCTAAGAATCGCGTAGGTTTTGCTTCATGTGAAAATTCCTCTTTGTCCAAAGCAGAGGCAAATTCAGCAAAACAGAACATAATCTGTTTCATAATCTGAACCTGATTCACAGAAAAAGGACTAAAGGCAGGAAATAAACACACTTTAGAGACACACAAGCAAGCAAGTCATCATCTGGATTGCAGCATGACGAGGATCTGCCCTGAGCACCCTCGCACATCTCAGACCCCGTGCAGGGGGCGGGGGCCGAGGAAGCCAGGTTCTCGCTCGTCCCCGCTGAACTACACCTCAGCATTTAGGTTCAGACTCCTTAGGGAAGAGCCACCCTTGAGAGAAGTTTGGCTCGCATGAGGACTGCACTCTCAGTGACTGATGTGCCACAGTGAGGAACATCTTCCTGACCATTTCATAAATCACACTAGAGAGGAGACGTTCCTGGCATGTAAACAAACAAAGTGAGTCAAACCTGAAAGGAAATTACCTTGGCGGGGGATACCAGTCCTTACGTACGGGCGTTGCGCTCGAAACATCCCCTCAACACCCACTCCTGCTCTTTGTAGGATGTTTTAAGTAATTATTCACCCCAAAGAAAGTAAAATAAACAGAATCTAATCAGACAGTCAAGCATTTTTACAAATTGAACCTGAAACAACCATCCCTTTCGTGTGTTCCTCCTGCAGTTGGTCCGCTCTTATGGGTCTTGTCCTAAGCGGCAGCTGGGCCGTGGCAGGAGTGACTATAAGCTCTCCTTGCCAAAAAAAAAGAGGTGTGAAGAAGGGAAGAGAGACAGAGCAGTGGCAGTGTGAAGGGCAAGTTTGATCCCAGAAAGTTTCTGTTACAATTAGAGGGGATAGGAATGAGGCAGGGAAGAAAGAGAAGAAAGCCCATTGAAAAGAGATTGATTTTTCTTCAATTAGTCAACTTCTGGAGGAAAAGAACAATATTTAGCATCTGTAGGGCTTCATCCCCTTTACGAAATGAGCTTAAACTTGTCTTTGCAACAATCCTTTGGAGCGTTGGATAGACGAGGAAACCAGCTCCTCACAGGAATTCGGAGGCGTGCCTGAGTGTGCAGACAGAACGTAGTGGGGGAGGGTCTGGGACTCGGGTCTCTGGGCCCCAAAACAGGCAACCAAGCTCTAAGTATGAATCAGGGAACAATGCAGACATCTTGGCTTCTGAATGAGTTGTGGAGGAAAGATAGACGGATGGAGAGATAGACGATAGATCATTATTAAATATGGTTTTATCAGCTTACGTACCCACTAGGAGAACTTGGCTGGAGATTGGGTCCTTTGCTGGAGAACAGGGATAATAAGAATAATATCTCCGAGAAATGTTCTTTTGGGAGAATTAAGTGCAATCATGTGTATTTATCAATGCTTGTCACATTGAAATACATTGCTCAGTGAGAGCTGATTCTTCCTAGAATTGAAAGACCTCTGCTAGAAAGTAACTTAATGAAATGTTCTCACATGACAGAAGGGAAACAGATCCAGAAATGCTAAGTTGTTTTCTTGAAAGAAAACAGCCTGGAAGTGACTGAGGGGCGGGTGAGATCATTCAAAGCAGGTTTCAACTTCTTAAAGGAAATGTGACTCTTAAATTGTTTCTGCCGCGAGACAAAACAAAAAATATTTTTAGCCGAATCCACATTACAAACTGCCCTCTGAATCATGTCTTCCCTAAATTTGGGAGCCTTGCCCAAGAAAGAGCCATGTGGTCAGGTGTTTCTTGCTTGTGATCATCACCACCGTGAGCCGAAAACAAGTCTAAGAATAATTGCTACACCAGCGAGTTTCTAAGAGAGATAAACTGTGCCCCAAGTCATGTATCTTGCATAATCAAACTTGCGGTTTTACTAATGACAGTGCAATACCACCCCTTTAATCTTGTTAGAAAAGCTTACCGGTACATTTACAAATCAGCTTCAGATATCACTTATCAAGTCCAAGGACTCTCCCCCAAACAGCTGTGTTTCCTGCTGACTTTGCAGGGACCAAGTTGGTACGAATCCAAGTATCAATGTGGCAGATAAGCAAATGCATTCCTGCCCCTCTCCGCGCCACCCCCCCAGCCTTGGAGAGATCAGGTCTATGTCCCCAGCCCCAGTCATCATCTGAGGACAATCAGAGCCTGAGCAAGAATGGGGGAGCTGGAAGCAGTCAACCCACAGAGCCATGAGGGATTGTCCTTTTAAGCCCTTAGGTTTTAGAGTGGTTTTTTGTTATATAGGAATAAATAATGGAGAATCTCCCTTGATTACATCTTTCAGAGGCCCGGTCATTCCTTGCCCTGCACATGGGCTAACATAACGTGTGCCTCCCAGGTTACTGAAGACTTGTAATAGCAGAGGGGACTCCGGTGTGCTTCCCGGCTGAGGACCTTCTCTTCCAATCTACATTTTGCTGGCTCAAAAAAATGCATTTGATGCTGTGATTGAATGATTATTGAATGAACAAGTGAACGAATGTGGCAAATGAATCATGAAAAACATAAGGTCATGTGTGACATGAACTTTGTGGAGACTTTTAACTCAATTGTTTCATATACTGAACAAAATTTCATGCTCTTCATTATAAGTCGACAAGGGGAATGCTTCAAAAGGTTATCTCCGAAATGTACATCAAAGGGGCCTATTCTTTTCTTGAGTCTAACCAGGCATCTTCGGAGTCCCCAAGCATGGCATCCCTCTAACCAATAGCTCTGTGCTATTGCTCACACCATTCCCTGACCCCAGGACACCCTCCCGCTCCTGACCTATGGCCGGTAATTCCCACTCTCCACTCCGAGGTCCCGCGTCCTTTTCTCCCCAGGATTACCGACCCGTTTCTGCTTCACTCAGCAATCATCTACGGACCACCCACATCATGCCCATCATTGCGCCCCTGAGGAGGCCAGAGTGGTAAACAGTTGAAGAAGGTTGCAGCCTGGTACGGGATAAATGGGAGGCAGGAGTTACAGCGAGTGTGAGAAGTGTTTCGGGAGCCCTGGGGCATGAGGTGCAAGGCATCTGGGAGAAGCAGCTCCGAGCGGAGACCTGAAGTGCGAGGAGGCCGATGGAGAGCCAGGGGGAGAGGTGTGGGGAGAGCCTCTGGGGTGTGTTGGAGCTTCTGCTTATGTTTTTAATCCTGTCCATCAAACTGAACTAGAAGAGGGCCAATTGTCAGTCCGTAGAGATTCGCACTGCACCCGATAAGCAAGTTCTTTGAAGAAGCGGCAGAAAGGGAAACTGAGTTTCTCCATCGGTTCTTCCAGCCCCCGCCGCCCCCCGGTCCCCATTGCCAGGAGCCCGCTGTCTCTGTCAGAATAGTCGCTTGGGGCTAACGGTTCAGGGTGCGGAAGCTCCACAGTGACCACCGAGTCAGGTGCATGGGTCATTTCCAGACCTGGCTTTCAAGAGTCTGCGTGCCTGCTCCCCCCGGAAAGTGCTTCGGCTGGAGGCTTCCCTGAGGCCCCCCCGCCCCCCGCCTGTCTCCACTCGTACACTGCAGGTCATGCTGTCCCAGGCGTCGCTCCTGCCGGCCCACGTGCCGGTCGGTCCCTGTCCTATCGCGAAGTAGCCCAGGAAACGAGACGAGTCCACACTTCAGCAGGAAGACAAGCAACTTGGGTCTAGAGAACCACGGAATGTAACAGTTGGGCCCTCTTAAAGTCTTTGTCATTTCCTTTTCCTAGTAATTCCTTTTGTTCTATTTTACAAACACAGTGGCCTGTAATCTATTGAAAATCTAAGAACTGGGTTCTTTCCTGCAGGTGGTGTGAGAAGCCCTGATTTAGGGCACCAGGTCTAAGCAGCTCCCCAGGCTCTCCTTTCTCTCGTCCCGGGCCTCCTCAATTCTTGCTCGGGGATTTTCCCCTTAGATGTTTGTTCCCCTTGGTGGCCTCCAGGGACTTCTCAGTATTGGATGTTGGGACGGAGCCTCTTCTAGGTGATCCCACAGCATCGCTTCCCCATTATGGCTGAAGCGCCAAATGGTACCAAATCAGCCAGGCCGCTCACTTCTCCGTCCCCCTCTGGGGCGTGTAAAGTCTGGGAGCACAGAGGTGTGTCCGTGGTGTCCCCAGCCCAGTGTCTCTGCTGCAGCAGACCTCACAGAGTCTGTGAGCTGAGTGAGTTCTTGGGGTGCAGGGGCTGAGCAGGCAGAACTGCCATCCAGCCTCCAGGAGCATGCTCAGGCAAGCCCCTCTGCTCCCACGAGTAGAGCGCTTGGGGCTGGCTTCATAGGGGGACCAGCTTGCTGCTCTTGTCCCTCGTATTTGAGGCATAAAGACCTCCTGCCAGGTTTTGCGTCTCACGCCAGGGTTGGGGTGAAACTGCTCCCAGGCTGCTCTCCCCTCCTGACCCCAAGGTCGCTTCGTGGGTCACTTCCAGCTGCAGTCCTGCACGATGTCACCTCAGTCCTCCACCAAGTCAGACCTCTCGCTGGTCGGCTCAGGGCTGGATCATGTCTGTGCCTTTCCAACATGGCTCACGCGCTCTTGGCCACACTGTTCTTACCACCTCCATGCTTCCCCTTCTCTTTTCTCTGTCCCTCCCTCTGTCTCTCTCTCTCCCTGACCCCCTTCCTGTCTCACTGTCTCTCATCCCTCTCCTCTTTCTCTCCCCGTTTGGCTCGGACTCTCCTATTTCTCCCCACAGGTGTATTTAACACATGTACTCTAATAATTGTCGGTAGCAAGAGAGGGACCTTTACAACTCAGACACACCGAACTTGTTATCATTTGTAATTTCCTTAATGACTCCGAGTGCTGTGTGATACCGCCGCTTGGTGCCTGATAAGGAGGCCAGTAAAATGCAGGACGAGAAAGGGGAAGATGCCCCGAACCACATAAGGGCTTCATTGACCAGTTTCCCTACTCCAAACATGTGCCTTAAAGCTCACGCTGGACACAGTCATATGTCAAGGTGTCGCTGGCAAACGGTGAGCTCCCAAAGGGGTACGCTGGTTCTCCTTCAGACCCGTAGCACAGCTGGAGTTTGACCCGAATTATCTGGATACTTGCTACCTTCCTGTAACTCCACCTGACGTCACTCACTGTGTTAGATAGGTGTTGCTGGTTTTAAAATTACCACAAACTTAGGGGTTAATACATTACTTATTTTAGTTTATTATTTTAGTTTCTGTGGTGCGAGAGTCTGGCTACGGCTCAGCTAGGTTCTTGCAGACAATCCCAAGGCCCTGGCTGGGCTACGTTCTCATCTGGGGCCGGGCGGGGTGCGGGGGGATCTCCTTCCAAACTCACTCAGGCTGTATTCACTTCCATTCTCTCCCTTCTCGTTCCCACCACCCTACAGCGATTTACTGACGAGTCCCAGCCTGTTTGCAACCTCAGCAGTCCTCTGTCTCCCCAAAGCCAGAATCCGTCGGTCCTTCCCTCTAGGCGAAGGCATACTTCTTCCGATTCCCTGAACCACAGCACGTCCACTGGGAATCCTCACCCACCGACCCCAGTGCTGGTCTTGTCCTGCTGTGGGGTCGAAATCTATCTCCCTGCCTGGATTTCCCAGTATTGCAGTGTTCCCCCCACCTGCGGGGCTCTCCACTGACCCATCCTCAAATCTCATCGGCTTGACTCCACGGTGACTGGCCCCGACTTTATACCCCCTTGGATGTGTGTTTTGCCCTCTGGGCTGAATCTCCTCATCAGCACTCGCATCTGGAAGAGTTTCTTGCTCTAAGAAATTGGTTTTGCTTAAACTGATCCCAAGACTTACCAAATCCCCGTCAGGAGTTAGTTTTGTGTGGGAGGCTATCACGGACAAGGTGGACAATGATCCAGGCTTTGAGGAATGACTGGTCTTCTGCAGGTGAGAAGGTGAGAGGGCTGCGAGGTGGGGAACATCAGCACGAGCATGTGGTCGGACAGTGGTGAGGACTGTCCCCTCTGCCACTCTCCCGCCGAAGCCCTTACTTTGCTCTCTCTACAGACAGCACAGGCAGAGTCCTGAGGACACGGCAAGTGAGTGAATGTGCCTGTGAGCCAAATAACAAGTCAAAGTTGACGGAGATTTCAAGGAGAAGGTGGTGCTCTTATCCGAACCAGGGAAGGAGGAAGAAGGAATGAAAAGTCCAGGAAGGCCGTGTATGTTAAGGGAGTGGTAGAATTGCAGGAGTCTGATTTCTCCTATCTTCAAGAACAGAGGCGTCCACTCAGTGTTGCCGAGCCTGACATCTCTAAACACACACAACGTGTCATAGGCCCAACACTTCTCTGCCAGTTCTGAGGGTGAGCAGAATCTCTTTTTGTCTCGGTGCCAGGGGTCCTGAGCCCCTTTGCGACACTGTGGTCTGCAGAATCGGGAGAACCCGGGAAGTCATGCAGCCGTCTCAGAGAGCCACGATCTCAGTGGAACTTCTGTGCCTTTTAAAAGCAACGACATTAACTAGCACCTAATGGGGACGAAGTTAAACTAGATTAGGTTGACCTACGTACGGTCTATTGATCCAGCCTCAGGAAGAGCAAGATGTTTGAAACCGCAGAGTTCTGGAGTAGAATCTTGGTGTGACTACCAGTTGCTGATCCCAGGAAAGTCTGTCCTTCTGAGCCTAAGTTTCTGCGAGAGGCAGACATTACTATTTACTACAGTTCTGACGAAGACTACCTGAATTGCACATATAAAGCATCTTGTATAGGCCTATAGATTGAAATTCCATATTTTCCTTTCCCCCAACCAAATGAAGGCATTCGTTAGCCTGGAAACAGAAGAGAAAACATTTTCGGGAGCACTTTCTTTGCCAACATCTCCCCGAGATTGTGCACACTTTGCACCTTCTCACCTCCCATTATTCGAGGTGGAAAGTGCTGATGTTGCTGTCTTTACGTCCCTTCTGTCGTCCCCCACTCACTGGAGGCAGGAGGATGAGGCTGGGATTAGGCATCTCCTCCCTTCGCCGGTCTAAGCCGGTCGTGGGGGTCCTCCCTCCTTCCCACGGTTGACTCCGTGTGGCCCGGGAACGAAGGCAGCTCGCCCAGAGGAGAGCGGAGCCGTATTTGGTGGACAGAGATAACATATTGAAGAAAGAAAAAGGCTGCAGCTTCCAGGCCCCCAGGAGAACATCCGGCCTGAAGGCGAAAACCATCATTCTGAGTGCAGAGCCGGGAAACTCTTGGAACCCGCCCTAAGACATTTTCTGTTAGCCGGTGAGCCGCCTAACCAAGCAATCTACACCCGAATCATCCCGGGACGCTACGGTCAGACTTCTGCCACATGTCCGCACCCGCACTGCCCATCGGGATGGCCCCCGACGGCGCTCACGGGACTCAGTCGGTGCGTTGCCTCTCCAGCCCTGCGTGCTCTAACCTCACCTTTCAGCTCCAGAGCTTCTCCGCAGGGGCACTTACACCTGTGACAGCTGTAAGATGACGCTCATTACATTATGGTTTTCAGAATCAAAATATTGGTTACCCTTTGGGGGTAAAACAAGGCTTCACGGACATGCTCATAAGTGCACAGAATAGATGGACAGATTCACCGGGATCAGTAGCACTGCTTACCTCTGGGAGGAGAAACACTTTTCCGTAAATAAATGACGTTTTCTTCCTTTGGACTTTGGTTGGGCTGCTTGTACTTCCAACTCAAAAAAATCTCATGTAAAATACCTGAAGAAAAAATTTAAATGTTACAAATTTTTGCACAAGAAAATCCTTTGTGGTCATGATCTGTGGTCATGATGACTAAATATTTCTGACCCCGCTCAGGCGCAGGACAGCGTGGCTTTTGTGCGTCTTTGGCCTTAGAGGAGGCAAAAGGCACGTTTCCTCTGGCCAATGACAGGTACACAGAGGGACGTTTGTCCCATCCCCACGGAGTTGTAGGAGGCAGTGAGAAACAGAGCAATAACCCTTTCCCTCTGCACAGTGTGCTTCCAAGGGTGGCTGTTCCGTCCACTGGGTCTTGAAGTGGGACAACCTGGAGTAGAAATCGCACGAGGACACCATGATGGGCTTTTAGTTTTATCCAGACTTGGGAGCCGTGCGTTCCCGCAGCACAGCCTGGTCCAGCCTGACACTCGTGCCAGAGGATTCGGTCCCTCACCATTCTCTTCTCCCTGCGGCCTCTCCGCGTACCCCCACCTATTCCCACGGCTTCACAGACATCCCCCCGTCTCCCACAGCTTCATCTTCTGTGTGCCGGGCTCCACGCTCCTTCATCTAACAGCCCACTGATGCCTTCACTTGGTTGCCTCACAGAAATTGCTAAATTTGGAAAATGAGATGGTTCTTCCTCCCTGTTAACCATCTCCCACAAAACAGCTTCTCTCCCAAGCCCCCCTCAACTGCCTTAGAGCCAGGCTACTGCAGGTGCTCACACCAGAAACCCAGTTGTGGTTCTGAACACCTTCCTTGCCCTCCGAGCCACCCACTGCTGAATCCGAATGATGTTAAGATACATCATAAGTCCATCATGTGTCCCAGTCTCCCATCACCTATAAGCATCCTTTAACCTATCCTCCAACTTCCAACACCACTTCCTTCCAATTCTCTCCAGCTAGAGTGCTCATTCAACCTGCATACTGGCTTATGTCGCTTTTCTGCTTAGAAACTCCTTCAACAAATCCATAATGCACTTAAAATAAGATACAGCTCTTTAATACATTGGACAAGATTGGATTCTTCCTACCTAACACCTTCTCACTCCACATCCGCCCTCCAACACACAACTCAGGCACCACCTTCTTGCAGTCCCTGGAACATGCCAAGATTTTTCCACCTCTGAGCCTTGACATTATTTTGCATTTTCTCTTCCTAGAATGGTGTATCTCCTCCCACCCACCAGGCCTGGCTAACTGAATTTAGATGCGTTCTTTCCGCTTCATGATTGTCGCAGAGAGACATTTTTCAACAACTAGACTTTAACTGGTAGCTCTCTCCCACCCCCAACATTATTCTCCCTTATCATTGTGTCATTTCTTTAATAACATCTTTATAATTTATAATTATCTATTAATTTGTGTTTGTTGTGTCTGATTTCTTACTCCCACCAGACAGAACTCAAAGAGGTTGGGTTCAGTGAGTTTTCCTCACTGTCTTACACCTTGTACTCAAGACAGTGTCTGTCATTAAGGGAATCAGTGAAAGAATGAGCAAGTCTCTGTAGGGTACCTGGTGTGGTGTGAAGCATACAACTTAGTGATGAGAAGCCTGTCACACAGTTGGCATGTCCACAGAATCTATTATTACTCAGGAACTGCCATCTATAAAACGGGAACCAGAGAATATTTTAATGAAAGAGTGAGGAGGATATGAGAAATTTGGTCTCCAGGGCAGTCAGGGTTAAAAAAAAAAAAAAAAAGAGGTGGCTGGATTTCAAACTAGTTTTATTTCACCTCTAAGTGATTACATTCATTAGATGATTTGCTAGCTTCTTAAGTGCCATATTCTAGAATTCTATTTCCCAGCTTTGTCCAGACCAGGCACAGGACTACTAAGCTCTTTCCTCCTTAGGTGTGTAAGGAACGCCTACGATATCTGGAGGTGAAAATAAACATCCTGTGGGTGGAGAGACCGGAGAATGGGGGAGGGTACGTGCCAGTCACAGGCGCCATCCGTGGAGCGTGCGTTCCCACTGCACCTGCTAGCGGAACATCTGTTAAGTGCTCAGTCCACACTGTGGTCGTTATATTAAAAATGAATTAGTCTAGAAAGAAGGAACAGGTCAAAAGTAAAAATCTTTATTAAATAGCATATAAAACACCCATGGAGATACATTCTCTGACCAGTGCACACGGATGCCTCCCACTTCCACTCAGTGTGACCCAACAGCAAGTGAAGTGGTCTGGATAAATGCTCCAGGACACACAAAAGTGTCTACAGAGTTCATCTTCTTTGGCCACTGCAGTCGGGAAAAACTCATCATTTTGACTTATAATAAATTAGGTGAATAATTATTATACTCATTTGAATCTATATCCTTCATTTCTCATCTAACAATATAACCAGTTGTTACTCTTCAATGTATGTGTCACCATCCTGGCATTGGGGTCAAACCCAAACTGTAACGATCCTCTGAAGAAATCGGAAAATCCTGTAAATATAGACGAGGAAAACAGTGAGACATCTTCAAGTAAATCCATTTTGCAACATGCATAACTCGGAATAAGAGTGAGCTATTAGTGAATGGCATTTATGACGTGTGCTTGATAAATGTGCCACTGTGCTAAGGGCTCACGTGCTTCGTCTCATCTCTCCTTACCGAAAAAGTGTGAGATGTCACTAAGGAGGACAAAGGTGACAATTAGGGAGAGTTTGCGGTTTCCCCAAGGTAACATCTCTAATCTAAAGATGGAGGGAGAACTCCATCTCCTCTGACGTCAAGGCCAGTGTTCTTAAAACATTAGATTACACTACCTCCAAAGTAATAAGATTCTATCATATTTTAAATACTCTTACTTTAAATACTAGGTCCTAAGGTGCAGCTTGGGAGGCCATTGGACCCAAGAGAATCAGCCAACAGCACAAAGCCCTGGAGGTCCATTTCCCTCTCCGTACACACTAAAGTCAAGTTATCTTAGCGATAAGATCATGAGCCTCATGAGCATTATGATGGTCAAACCCTGGCATCTCCCTGCAAATTCCTTCAGAACCAGCACAAGTGGTACCTTCCCATTTGCCCATTACCAAGAATAAAACTTTGTCTATTTTGAGCATATGGGAAGACTACTATTTATTTACAAATGCATGACTTAATGTAGGCAATTACAGCCTGCAGCAGAAGTCCAGACAAATTCCCTTGGGATGGGGAAGAACAGGTAAGAGGATGAAAAAAGAGATGACAACCCACCATTAGTAACCCTGGCTCATACCTCGTTATATTTTTATACCAACATAGTGACCTGAGTAATATGGTGTGAGGAAGTACCCTCTGATGTTATGTGTAGGTATGAAACAGAGACTTGGAAATGATTCAGGAAAAATAAAATTTAAACTCAATTTGCAGAAATTAGAAAGTTAAAATGTCCAGAAGTTTAGAGTAAAAAGAGTCTAAAACTAAATGATTTGAAAATTATTTGGATTCTCCTCATGATTTTGATTCCATAAAATGCCCCCGAGTGTCCCCATGGGCAATAAAAGGAGTACCTCCTTACCAAATTTCTGAAATGCAGCATCAACCTCCGGCTCAACCCCTGGAAAGTCATCCGCTATTAGTCTGGGGAAGCCTTGCTCCATGGACTGGTTTTCATCAAATCTGTGCCAAGAGAAAGAAATACAGCTCAACATCGTGCGTGACATACTGTTACTTCCCCGGTGTGGAATCGCAGATCATTCTCAAGTAGGGGAAACAAAAATGTATCACTTTCCTGGACTATAAGCTTAGCACAGAAACCAACATTTTCTCCAGGGACCAGAGTATCATGCTATTCCACAGAGGTTCTTTCTCTATATGTCTGAGGTCAAGTTTCTAAGCCTCGACACAGAGCCCAAATGCCTTTCTGCCACAAATGCATGAGGACTGCATACACAAGAGATGCGAAGTGAGTTAATCACTTGGCTAAAAAACTCCTGGTTCTCTATCACACCTGCCCTGTAGACCTTGTCTCTACAGTCTGACACACCTGGGTTTCCTATGGTGGCCTGGTGTCTGGAACTCAGGTGGCCTCTCCTGATGTCTTCTGGTGTCTGGATCTATAATCCAGTGCCCAGCCATTCTGAGAGCCCTTTACTGTATTGGAGAAGTCGAGTAACTGTAAGTTGTCTTCTTCATAATCAGAAAGTGGGAAGTTAGAACAAGTTAGAGGGTGGGAGTGGGGGATTTCCTTAAAGAAAGAAAATACTTTCCCTAACGAGGCTCCATACAAAGCCATCCCATCTGAGTCTTACCGCCAGTATTTGTCCCCTATGAAGAAGTACGTTTTCTTCTTTTCCTTATCAGAAACGGCTGCATCAATTTTCACTACGGTTGTGGGAAAACCCAGGGTGTGGATGTCTTTTGGATAACCTGCTTGTACCTCAGTTCCTCTGATGGCCCAGAACTCATTTCCTATTGAAAAAAAGAAAGCCAAGAAACTCTAGTGAAGACTTGTGGTTTTAGAAGATTTTAGTACATTTTTGTGGAAAACAAGAAGCCTTGGTTTTAATTCCAACCGCTAACCCAATGCCCAGGCGATAGCTAGTATTTAACAAATACTCACCCAGTGAGTGAATGAATAAATGAGTCATTAATTCTGGTCCCTGTCCTTTCTGGGTCATATATTTATTATCTATAAATACTAGAGTTTATTACAGTTTATAATTACAGTGACTGGTCCTGGCTCCAAGTCTCTGTTTCATACCTACACATAACATCAGAGGGTACTTCCTCACACCATATTACTCAGGTCACTATGTTGGTATAAAAATATAACGAGGTATGAGCCAGGGTTACTAATGGTGGGTTGTCATCTCTTTTTTCATCCTCTTACCTGTTGCCGGTGACTTTTAATCTAAGTTTCTAACTTGGAACTCTCTCGTAAGCTTCGAATCACTAATAAGTTGGTTACTTATTGGACACTTTCCCTTGGGTCTCTTATGGTCACTAGTCCAGATTGGGCTTCTTCTGAATACCTTAGGAAGCCACCCAAATTTCAGTGAATTAGGACAGTGGAATCCCATCAGCGTTTGTGCTTCTATTTCATCACACCTCCCCTCCACGTCAACCCTGAATCCCTTCCTCACATTCCTGCCGGTTAACTAATCCAAAATGTCCATCTGTTGTCTCTCTTGCCTCACCTGAACTGAGGGAGGTGTACCTGTCTGAGCACCTCCAGATGCAGTCTTCCCTCGGTGTAGACAGCTCCTACTGCCTTGAAGACATTTTCTACTCTCTACACACTCAGCCCCTGTCCACACAGCAAAGTTCTTCTCCTTCAACATGCATCCTAAACGTCATCTCCCCCCAGGGTCTTTGCTGAGCCCTGGGTGTGGGTCCAGGGCCAGCTTCCCTCAATCCCAGCTCTTACTGTATGTAACACTCGCGGCGTCGTCTCTGCTACTCTCGCTAGAACAGGAGCCTCTTTTAGGTTTGACTTCCACTAACCAGTATACCGCCTGGCATGTTGCAAGGCTAAGTAAGTGCTAGTTAAATTAACGGATGATAGCAATACTTCAGAGTCATAGAACCTTTTACAATATCCAACGCAACTTCACAATATTTCATTGACTCCTCATAAGAGTGAGATTGTCAGCAATACCTAACTTTGAAAAATCCCCACACCAGTTTGAGGTTTAAAAATACTCCCCAAAACTTAAGAGTCAAGGGAAAAAGTTAAAAATGGAAAAAAAAACTTAAAGACGAACAAAATGAAAATCCTACACATCAAAACTGGTAAGAATGAAGCAAAAGCTGAGAAGCGGTATTTACAGGCATAAATGTTTATACCAGAAGAGAAGAAAGGGCTGCAAGTTAAGGACCAAGCTTGAGTTATAAAAAACAACAGAATAAATTCAAAGATAGCACAGACAGGGGCAATAATGATACAGACAGAAACTAATTAAATAGAAAATCAAAATACGATAGAGAGGATTAACAAAGCTGAGAGTTTGTTCTTTGAGAGGATGAATCAAATTATTACATATCCTGTTGTCCCAGAGACTGGTAAAGAGAGAAGCACAAAGATTCAGTATTAGGAAGGACAAAGGGAACAAAACTTCAACAATAATTAAAATAACACTCAGAAAGTTTCATTAAGTCTATTTTTAAAATGAAGTTGATAAATTCCTAGAAAAATATGTTAGCAAAACTGACTCAAGACGTAATAGCAGCTCAAAGAGCAGATTAACAGTGGAGGAAGTGGAAACAGCACTTTACAAATGTGATACAGGAGCAGAGAGGCCAGGTCAGTCCCATTTGCTACTGCACCCATCCTTGCCCTGACACTGCATTATCTCATACACCCAAGTGCCACGATGCAGGACATTCCTCCTCATCTTATTCTTCTCCAGGAGCATCCTGCCTCTTCTTGGCCTTTGCTCTCCCACACAAGTTCTTAATTTGTTAAGAACTTTGTTAATTTGTTAATTCGTCAAGTTCTGTGAAAAATATTTTGGCATTTGAGTGGAAAATTCCTTGCATCTATAGATAAGTTGATGTTTTTACTACATTGATGGTATCATTTCCATATTACATTATTACTATTTTTCTATTCATGAACATGGGATAGCATACTTAGGTCTCATTGAATATTTTAAAGTAAAACTTATAATGTTCTTTGTACATGTCCTATTTAAGCATCAACACTAGGTCTTGCAGTAATAAACCTCACAAAATTTAATTTAATGGAGAAAATTCATGTCTTGGTGGAACTTTTGCAATGGGATTTATTTCATCAAATTAAAATTCTTATATAGCACTTACCTTTAAACACAAAAAGGATATCCTTGCTTGTAACTTCATATGCAGCATCCAAGCATGAGGGTAGAGAGGGCCAAAATGTAGCAATCAAATGAAATTCAAGTTCAAGGCTCCAGTGAGATCTATGCCAAAAATATCTGGAAGACATAGACATTAATCACAATGGTTTTTGTCCTTTAGATGGATATATAAAGGGACATATTCTCTTTCAGTTAATGACAACTCAGAAGTCGGTATGGGACTGTCTTCCTTCTTATAATCCCAGGGTAATGAAATCCATGGCCATGTAATTATTTAGCTTAGTAGTGTTCACTGAAGGGAAGGAGAATTCTTCTCTACCCTGGGGGTCTTCCAGCTGGACTAAGAGGTAAATTTACATGAGATGGTGAACAGGAGAAAAAAACCAGTTTATTACGTACACACAGAGTCCCTGTTATGATACTGAGACCTGAAGAAATGACCAAGGTGGGCAGTTTTTGAGACAAAGAGCCCATAAATCTGTGAGGCATTGACAGGACAAAGGAAACTTAACTTTGGGAGCTTTAGTCCCTAAGGAATTGTAAACAGACTTGGGCCGGCAGAGTGAGTATATTAGCAAAAAGTCACGAGGGTTGTGGACACGGCCTTCTGGGCTCCAAATGTCCCATCTCTGGTGATAAGGATGGGTCTTTACCTCCTGACACAAGGAGGGCACCCTTTACCTGGACGTTTATCTCCTGCTTTCAGGGGGACAGAGGACAGTCTCAGTGTCCTTCCTGCCCAGGCTGGCTCTTGAGTCACTTTTATTTAAAATAATCCATATGGTGGAGCGGTACATTTTGGGGCAGCCTGCCCTTGGCCCCTACACCATTGTAAAAGCCCATAAATGGTATGTATATTATGCACTCATTAACATTTTTGAAAAAAGTAGCAGGAAAAAATACACCTATTTATGTTTGTATGGGAATAGAATATCTTTGTAAAGGGATGAAGGATGGGTTGCAGTGATTGCCCATATGGGGAGAACGAGGCTCTGCAGAGGTCAGACGTGGGAGAGAGATTTTTCTCTCCACTCTGTGTCTTTTGGTGCTATTTTAATATTGTGCCAGAAGCATAGATCACTTTTTCTGAAATTAATTAATTTAAATAGTAGCGTTTGTTAGCAAAGGTAAAGATATAGTCCTACTCCTAAAGATGCACCCGTGTGTTCTGAAGCATGGCATGGTTGATGATATTTAAATGCAGCTATTACTCATTCGCTTATTCATCTCACTCACTGTGTGTGCCAGGCCTGTTCTAGGCCCTGGGGCTCTAACACTGAACAACACAGATGAAACCCCACACCTTCATCCAGCTTAAAATTCTAGGGACCCAGAATCATCCTTTGTAAGTCTGTTAAACAATGATCCGGACTATTTTAAGGAGGTGATAAAATGCAACAAGAACCAGATCTGAATGATGTTAAAGTGTAGAGGAAATATTTTCTTTAAACATTTCTGTCAAGTCTCTGTTCTCCCTTCTAAGCATGGTGCATCAAAGGAAGGGAGAGAGAAATGGAATCTTCTGGTCTGACCTGTCTTTAAAGAACAGGATCTCTCCCCTCAGAGTGCTGATTGCGTCGAAGGACAAAGCGGGGTCGCACGCGGCTGGGGTCTCAGGTCCTGAAGGCACAGATTCCGTGGGTGCCACGGGGTCATCCGGGGAGACAGGGGGAGGTCCTGAAGGGAACAGATGCGGGGAGGCAAACAGAAGGACAACTGTGATGCTGTC
>NC_138379.1:94273202-94295144 GCF_054177405.1 Leptonychotes weddellii | reverse complement strand
CCCCAGACCAGCACTAGCAGAACGGGAAGGCTGGGCATGCTGGCTTCGCTTTCCTTCTCTGCTGAAGGACCTGGACGCTCCCCACCGGCCACCCCAGCACATCAGCTAGGACGCTCCCTCTTTATATACAGGTCCACCCTTCCAGAAAGCGGATGCTGGCTGACTCAGGTTTCATAATATGCTCTTTGATTAGCGATGAACAGCTCCAGCAATTATCAGAAATGGTGACATCTGCAGATTATTTAGATTCACTTGGTGTCGCAACCTTGTGATTAATACCAAACAGGAAGTGTGTGAAGGAGGCACAAGACTGTTGTTTCCTCCAATTCATTTCCATCCTATTTGACAAGGGTTCTAGACTACTCCATGAGCATTTGGGAAAGTAGGCTTTGCTCCTTGATCCTGCTGGCCGTGAGGCGCTCCAGGGTGCACCCCGCTCCCGACCCAGGGCAGGGGCAGGGCTGCTGACCCGGAGCTGTGCAGGTGGTTGTTCAGCACTCACACTGCCAAAGCTTGTCGCCCTGCAGGGGCCGTGGGGCGGCCATCCCGGCTTCAGAGGAGCTCCCTTCTGCCTTTGCTAAGTGTCCTGGGACACCTTCAGGGTCCCACGGTTTCTCTCAACTTTTATTCAGGCCCAGGGGTGAGAACCTTGACTGAGAAACCCCCATCCACAGGTGGGGTATGTGATAACTCACACCCGGTGTAGACACTGCCCGTTGGCATCATGGGACATGTCAGATCCTTCTCTGAAACCCATCAGAATGTACCAGGGGAGGCAGGGGCTTGCGGCAGACCAAGTCTTATTGCCTTACTGGGAGTCTGCTGTCTTATTTTTTAAAAAGATTTTATTTATTTATTTGACAGAGAGAGCAAGCACAAGCAGGGGGAGCAGCAGAGGGAGAGGGAGAAGCAGGCCTCCCGCTGAGCAGGGTGCCCGATGCCGGGCTCGATCCCAGGACCCTGAGATCATGACCTGAGCTGAAGGCGGATGCATAACCAACTGAGCCACCCAGGTGCCCCAAGTTTTGCCTCATTATAGGCTATCTTATCTGTAAAATCATGGTTTCATGGGTTATTATTTTTCTATGCATATTAAAATAAATACATGGCTATGTAATGAAAAATGTTCATTTATGTATCCATGTTCTATATTAAAGTGTCTTGTGGGTGTGTCCTTTCTACCCTTGGTGAGAAAAGATGATCTAAATCTGTGGCTTCCTCTACTCACGCCCCACCCTCCTTCCTGGAAAGTGTTTGATGAGACGTAAAGTTGAGAACTACTTGCCTCTATTCTCCCCCTTCAGGACCTGATGGGGCTCCCGCCTTTCCCACCTGTCAGGTTGGCTTTCTCACCTTCCCGACTTCTGTTTTCCTTGTCACACAAAGAACAACATCTTGTGTATAAACATTGCTTCAATGTATTTTGGATTGATGTGAAAGAGCTCATTTTCTCCCTAATTATCTAACCACAACTTCCTCATCTAAGTGGAGTGATTGGTGAGTTCAAGACAGTAAGAGGAATTAGAAGAAATTCTCATGAAGTTGAAATCCTCTCCTCACGGGCATTAGATGGAGGAGGGCGGGGCTGGGACCACAGAACCCCAGCAACTGAACTGACTTCAGTGCAGGCAAGGGAAATCCTGCAAGAAACTCTTTACATTAGAGCTTGTGTTTTAAAGTCAAGGGGTAGCAGACACATCCTGACTTTTGGGGAATCTGGCCTGTGTCAAGAGGATGCACCCTGCTCCACTGGGCAGTGGGAAGCAAGGGTCCCCGCGTTAGCTCGAGAGCATGTAACCGTCTGGGGCTGGGCCAGGAATTACAAAGGTATCACCCAGGAAGAGTGTCTTAAAATGTCAATGTGGCAGAAGTCTACATAGCCTACGGTCTGCAAGTTTTCCAACGTTTGTGAACTACTATATCCTTTAAACAAAATCCCTTTTGGAAAGCCAAATGGTAAAGCCGATGACAGAAGAAGCACCCTCCGGAAGTGGGAAATGGGGCCGCAGAGCCTCGCCTCCCTCCCTCCCATGTGGTCCCCTGTCTCCTTTCCTCTAGCAAGGTCTCCGATTTCCATGCAACAGTGAAGATTCAGTAAAGTGAAGCTCAGAAACCGAGGGTCTAGCCCAGCACCCTGATTTTCCAGATGAAGAAACTGGAGAACAGAGAGGTTGCCCACGGGCCGGTGGTCCCACCTCTGCAGGGACGGGGGCGGGGGGGTGGGTCCTGGCCGGGGAGAGCGTGAGGAGCTTGGCTTACACCTGCTCTTGGTCTGAGGGCAGAGCTCTTGACCGAAAAGCCACAAGTGTTTCATTACAACTTCGGGAATGCTGACGGACATTGCAAACTGGTCACTGAAATAGCTGTTTGTTAAATTTCTTCCCAAAATAACAAAGCATTTTAAATTAAGTTTTGGTTAGGCAGCCAGCCTCGAAGATTCACATGGTCCTGAATCTTGAAATTTCCAGTTAGGTATTCACATAACTCCTTGATTAGTGCCTCCATGTGATCTATCTGAGAGTGGAAAGGAAAACATAAAATCTAGACCAGAAAGCTGGGGATTAAATCCTACCAAAATCCTAGCAATGCTTGAATTTGGCATAGTTTCCAAGAAGCTCAAGACATGTTAGAATTTTATTGCTCTTTGAACATTTTTTCCCTGGGGGCTTCTTTCCCCCATCACCCCCATTTGGATGTAGTTTTGTGGAAATTATTCCTCTATCCTGTATTTCCTGGGAGAACGGCAGCCTCGAGTGGGCTCTTGTGAGTGCGGCTGCATCAACGGACTCCTGACTATTTCCAAACAGGCAAATTGTTTCCAAGGTTTTCATGCCTACTGCTCTGGGGAAGGACTCAAACATGTTTGTGTTTTTCCATATTAAGTTCCGTCTTGGAATAGCAATCTTGCTTCATGTTTTTTTATGCTTGGAAATACAGCCTTTTAATTTTATAATTCAACTTGAGTGTCAGATTTTTTTTTTTTTCTGTTTTTTTGGTCCTACAAGACTTGAAATGATTTTAGCAGGACCTTTAAATATGGAATGCTGTTTTGTTTTGGGAGTAACATGAAGGACGGCTTTGCCCCACCCGGTATGTTCTCCTTACGAATGGCCCCATGGTAGCTTCATGGACAACCAGCGTGTGTGGGTCTGACATTTAACAGACGCTGTGCACCTGTTCTTCCTTTGGTCGTCATGGCTACCTTCCAGGTAGAGATGGTCGACGCATCGGCCTGCAGTCACTTACCGTCACGGGTCTGTGTAACTCCAGTCCACCAGCCTTCATGGCGCCCTGTCACCAGACATGACACTGGGAAAGGGATTTGCCTCCCTGTCAGAGAATGTGTTGTGAGACATGAGGCTGGTTCTGTTGGTTCTGTCATGTCTATAATAACGTTTCCACCCCACCACCCTGTCCCTCGGGCCTGAAAGGATCTTCGCTGATCCCCACAGACATCTCTAGATGCCTGACGCTGGAATGCATCTCTTTGTTCTAACAGCAAATTAGTGTGGAAAAGCCAGTGAGTTGGCTCAGCCCCTCCGTGCGTAAGCTTATGCCTTCCCCTGTGATTTCCACCCTTCTGGCTTTCCTGTCATGTCTCCTTTTGTACAAATCTTTTCCCTCACCCTGTGAACTTGTCTACCCGCTGGAATAGATCAACTCCCCAAACATCTCTCTGCTCTTTACCATCCACCTTATTGTTTAAGCTTGACCTTGACTTTGATCCCCTGCCCTGGGCTCTCAGCGGTGACTACTAACATCCACCATGGGGTCACGGTGCCACTGACCCTCTCTGGCATTGTCTTGGACAGATCCTTCTTTCCTTGGCTTGGGAGTCTCTGCACTTTGCTTTTTCTCCCTGTACTTTTGGATTACTTCCTCTTCTTTGCTAGGTCTCTTCCTTTTCCCCTCTGGAATCTACCCATTCACTCAGGCCCTGCTCTGAGTCCTCATCTCTCATTGCTGGCCACTTATTACCCCAGGACAGGAATCTCTCCTCCTGTAACTTCAACTTACAGCCTCACAAAAGTTCCTCCCCGAACACGGGCCCCAGTCTTTCCCCGGAGCCCTACCTGGGCTTCACCTGCCACTGGGATGGCTCCACCTGGGGGTGGTGTCATTTCCTCCCAAAGCGGGACTCTAATTCCTCACTGTTAAACTTCTTACCTGGAACGGAGCTTCCTAAACCACAGACTGGCGTTCAAACTGTGCCCTTACTCCATAGCCTGTTACTCAGTCTTTTTATGTCTTTTTTTTAAATTAGCTTCCGATGTAGAGGTTAGTGATTCATTCGTCGCATACAACACCCAGCGCTCATCCCATCCTGTGCCCTCCTTCATGCCCATCACCCAGTTACCCCAAACCCCCACCCCCATCCCTTCCAGCCACCCACAGTCTGTTTCCTAGAGTTATGAGTCTGTCATGGTTTGTCTCCGTCTCTGTTTTCATCACATCGGTCTTTTTATGTCTTGATTTTCTCATCTGAAAACTGGAAATAACACTAGCCCATGCCAGGTGGGTTTCTGAGACGAGACACACGTAGGATATACTAGTCCAGAGGCTGGGACATGGTGAGCGGTAACTACAAAAGCCCCATAATTCTTTCTATGAATAAAATCTTTCCGTGGTTTCCTTTATTGCCCAAAGTGAATGGCACTTGGAAAACCTGCCATGCTCAGGCCCAGAGAGACGTCCCAGTTCTGCTTCCCACTCCCCGCACACCCTGAGCTAGGCTGTTTCCCACATGTGAGCTGCACCCCGTTCTCCTCCTTGTCCCACATCACAGCTCCCTCTGTTCCGCCGTCACAGAGTTCTGCGTCCCCCCAGGTCTCGGTCAAGTGCCGCCTCATCCACAACGTCTTCTCTCTCCTCCCCACTCGGAGTTTTCACAAAACATTCCCCTTTCTCAAAGCACTTTCCATATTTTCCTTACCTTGACTTGACTCTCCTAACGGAAGGCAATTGGTTGAAAAGAGGGCTGGCATTTTGTGTTTGTGTTGCTCTCCATTTTCCAGGGTATACCAACTTTGGGTACAAATTTGCTTGATGTGGAAAATGTTAGGTTAAATTCAATAGAATAGAAAAAGTTACGCATTCACACTTTGGAGGGTGTTTCTTCATTCAGAGAGATTTCTTCCATTCTGGCAAGCTTGAGAAGAACCATAGCCACGATGGGGGCTGAAATGGTTAAACCCAAGGATCATAGTGAACTCCCGAAGAAACGCTAATGATCAGGTCGGCACAGCATGTGTGGATAAGAACACACTAGTTAATGATTCCCTGAATTTTCTATAAAAAACTGAATGCATATAGACTGAACTCCCTCTCGTGTATTAAATAGGTACCATAGACAAGGCGTCAGGCCCCATGCTAGGAATTGCAAAAATAATCAGATACCAGTTTTGCTCTCAGAAGTTACTTCTTTCATGAAATGGATATGGCTTGATTGTTGTATAATCATTTCTTAAAGTAGCTGTTAAAAATTGTAGGTGTAATTTATATTATACCAGTGAATATTTATGTAGGCACAGATCTCCAAAATGTTTATGGGAGACAATAGGAAAAATAAGATTTAAAACACAAGGATGTACTTTTCAGCCAATTTACCCAGAAACCCACTAATGGCCAAAACAAATTCAATCAAAGTCTCTTTTTGCTACTCATGTAAGCATCCCTCTCTTAGTGCTGGTACTTAGTTCTTAGAACCTAGCACTAGTAACACATCTTGTCATGATGGTGCAAGCAGCATCAATTGGGCATTCTTGGAGAGACAGGGGGAGGGAGGTGTACAGGGGCTGCGTGGTTAGACGTTTGTCTGGACTACCTTCCAGTAAGCCCCCTTGGGGGGTCTTTGGTTGGGTCCTGGCAGCCGATGAGAGTGAAGGGCTCCCAAGCCATTCTGCACACTAAACCATGAGTAAGTATCAGTTGGGATTTGGGCTGCATAAAGGATGTGCAGCTAGTCAATTTCAGAGTCATGTATCACATCGCAGAGAATTTCGGAGATTCACTCCATTACAGGAAAGGGGCCAGTTTGCCGAGTCTTTGAATTGCCTCATGAAATAATTTAATCTTAGAGATCAGTTGAAAAGGTCATCAACCTCTGCTTCCCTGTTTTAGGTTAGGTGATAACAAACAGATGTTGGGGTAGCATCATATTATTTTCTAAAGGAATTACATGCGATCAGAACAGCATCTGGCACTGTGTAACTGGGTTAAGAGCTAACAAAGAGTTAGCCTTCCTGTTCGTATGATCAGTTGTCCTTTACCAGTTGAATTCGACATAAGACATAGAGGTAGCGTAGCTTACTACTTTCAGCCAGGTTCTGTGGCGGCCTGAGCCTGGCAGGGGCTCGTACAGAAGCTCGAGGAAAACAGTGACTTCCCCTTAGACACATGGCTCCCCTGCATGGTTTTGGGAAAAGAAACTAAGTTCCCAGGCTGTACAGCTTTCGAAAGGAGCAGCAGAATATGTACAGATATGGTGAAGAGGACATACGGGTTTTTAGAGAAATCTACCCCAAAGAGAAGAGCCAGTAGCCCTTAGAAGCCTCTATCCTGAAAGCTACACAATTAGCACATGGGGGTGTTTTCCCCCCTGGCCTTGAGCTCAGCCTGAGGTCACAGAGCCTCCTCAAATCCCCAGCGTCCTCTGGTTCTCCTCCCTCCCAGGGCCCTGCTGCGGAGGTCGTAAGAGCAAATCTGCAATCTCGTTTATACTGAGGGCTTAGCACAGTCGCCGTATAAAGGGGGACCGGTGTGTATTGCATATTTTATGTGTATGTGTAGATATATATTGACCTCCGTGACTCAAAATCTATAAATATGCATATCGGATTAACTTTATAGCCATGGGTGCACTTAGCACCGTGCCTGTGAAAGAACGCATACATACAGCTCTGTGGAGAAGGTATGTCATAGGATAATATATTGGGATGTAAAATGGTATTTTGTCCCATAATCTCCCTGGAGCTCGCCAAGAACAGTGTGTTCCCTGGTTCAGAGGTGTCTTCAGGACTGTAATCAGAAGTGACTGGATTAAAGGCAATATCTCTTTCCAGCTTCTGGGAAAACCTAAGATCATTTCGGGAGGTTATGCGAGGTGTCTTCAACTGAGAAGGGAAAGGAAAAAGTTTGGAGGGAAGCCTGAGGAAGAACAGCAGTTTCCTTAAACTGGAAAAGGGAACATTTGAGCAGTGCCCACTAGGCCTAAAGACCCACGCTCCACTTCCTGCTCCTTGGAAGCTCCTGGGGGCGGCTGTGGGGTGGGCGTAGGGAGGCTGGCTTCCTTGGAGTTGGATGCATTCCACCATCTGGGTGAGGAGAAATGGAAACACGCATCATCTTCTCCAACGCACCAGTAGGTGGTACAGTGGATGTTTAAACCCAGTCGGCTTCCAAGGTCAATGTGCGTTCCAATACCAGTGTTTGCTCACAAAGCGGTGGCTTTCTAATTGTAGTGAGTGAGGATGGTTGCCTTGTACATGGAGAGGAGATGAGTAAGAGAATTTACTTTCAGGTACCCTCCAAAAGGTGTGGTAGGAAAAGCACAGAATTTTGAGTCAAATGACATGAGTTTGAATCCCAGCTGAGCAATCTTGGCTGTTATCATTTGCAAAAAGGAAATTATAATGCCTAGCCCATGCAGTTATGATATGATTGAACTGGTAGGTACCTTGTAAATGGAATGACTGCATATGGTAATTATCCTTACCTCCTGACCTTTAAGACCGTCTCCGTGATCAGGGGCTCCATAGCGATACAAGATAACCAGGGGTTCACAGACATGAAACCCATTTTCTGGGTCTATAGTTAGCATTTTCTTGAAATAAAAAGATACATTTGCTCTTAGAATATTAATCAAAATACTATGCATGCATTACTAATTTAATTGACTCCCATTGATTGGAACTTCAGACAGTGTGATTACAAACGTAGACTTAATATGGATGGACACAGAACCAGGGGCAGAATTCTGAATGTGAAAGAAATCTAATTTTTGTGTAAAGCAGGTTTGAATTCAAAACTCGATTTTGCAGCTTTTTAGACCCGTAGCCTTCTGCATGTTAACCTTTCTGATATCTCATTTTCTCACATATAAAATGCAAACAATAATATCAGGATTTTCCATGACAGCTTTATGGCTACGTGAATCCCCAGATGCAAACATACATCATGCTTATCACATAATAGCTGCTCGATGAGCGTCCATTCCTGGTAGAGGGGAAAGACACCTAAAATCATCTACGTTAGCCATCCAACATTGGACATGAGGAAATAGAGGCCCTACGTTTCCATTTGTTTTATTTCTTGGAAGCAAAGCTCTTGCAACTATGAGTCCTGACAAGAACATGTCAATATGACAAATATTGCTAGTAAAAAGCTATCTATAATGTAAATTAATCACGATTCTTGAAGAAATTGTTATTATGCAGCGAGGTGCAGCAAGTCAAAGGCACTAGAGTTTTTGCCTAAATGTCCATCGTAAGCCAAGACAGTGAGTGACTCCTTGACTAGTCTGGAAGCTCCCCCAAGAAGCAGCTACACTCCAAGATGTATCATCATCCCCTCATCGGCATGGGCTGCATGTGTCTCTAATACTAGATGTCGAGGTGGCAAGTTTCTCAGTTGCATAAATCATGGCCAGGAAGTCACATAACATACATACTCACCTTCAGTCTTATCTTGGGAAAGTGAAGCAGTTTCCTCTTAGTCACACTGAGGAGCTTTTATTGATAAATACAGTTACTTTATGAATCAGCTGTTGTTGTTGGCCTGTCCAGGGTGGGATCCCCCCACCCAACGTGACTAATAGGGACTAACAGATGGTGTGGATTCTCTGGTAAATCTGGAAGGCCGGGGTGCTTCTCCCCCAAATGCTGTGCCCCCTGTTTGAAGCACGTGTGATCTACTTCAGAAATGCGTAAGAAACGTACTGTGTGTGCAGGACGTAACACTCACTAAAGTTACCTGTTCAATTTATTGTTTGTAGCCTGATGACTTCCAAAATGGATTTACCACTGAATTATGCATGGACTGAATTAATTAATTAATAATATGTTTCGGGGAATGTTTTCTCGGTTGTTATATTTATTAATGGAAATATGATGTTTTTCGTTATGTAACAGCAGGTTGAATTCTTGATATTCTTTCCTCCATGATATAACTCAGAAAAAAAATACCGTTTCTTCACTGTGGTCAAGCCAACTCTTTGTGATTCCCCAAAAATGTTGTGTTATCTCTCGTATCTTCACACCACTGCACGCGTGCTTGTCCCTTACCCTCCACGCTCGGCCTGCTAGACTCTTACTGGTTGAAGAGCATCTAGGACCAAGCATTGCTTCCTTCCTAAACTCATTCATTCATTCATTCATTCATTCAATAAAAGCTTATGAATAAGCCGTGGTTAAGAGGCAGACGCCATGCTGGGCACTGGGGATAGTCCAAGGTGGGACATTTGAGGACAGTTAGAGCACACTGTGGGTTAATGGGTGCACAGAAGAGGAAGACTGAACACAGCCAGAAGGCAGGGTGTGGAGGCCAAAGATACACTTACGAAAGCACAGACCGTAGCGGAACCAACTGTTGCTTCCCTGCTCACGGACTGTTGGCTTCACCTTGACGTGGCCTTTCCCTCTGCCCTGCTGGGACCCCACAGCCAATTCCACATATTCTCTGAGGGTCTGTGGTTTGTCAACCCACTCCCAACTTAGGTCTAAGCCAAGAATCATTTTGCTGGGGGGTCAATTAGAGTAGATTTATAATAAGGAACTTGGGAAACCTCATGGACTACAATCTCAGGACAGCCTTCCCGAGAAATGGGAAGATTGAAGGCTCTCTCTGTCTCTGTCTCTCCCTCTTGTTCTTAGCCTGAGCCTGAATATTTGCTCGTTTTCCTTTCTCTGCACACCGGCTTTGCTCCAAGGACGATGCTCCCCTACACATTAGTCCGTGTAGGACTTTGAGGTACCCTGGTCCTGATTCTGGTTTCAAGCCTTGGTGATCTTATAGATCCTGTCCCTTGCAGTCCCCCACGTGGGGATAGGAGGGCTGGAGGAGGCAGGGAGCCACAAGCATACCCCTTTCCTTGCTTGAGGGGCCACGTCTGGCTTTGCTTCTCGGGTGGACCAGCTGGAACATTCTTGACCCCTGGTCTGTGAGGAATGAAAGCCCTCCTGTGGTCTCCGGTCTCAGCCCTGGGACCCAGATGAAAATTCTCTCCAGACACCTCTCCCCTCCTGTTTCCCTACACACTTCCTACATGACCAATCTAGATTACTTTCCTTCTGTGATTCTCTATTTTGTCATCTTAGTATCTTAATCCTTTCCATTCTTCACTCACTTCTCCCTGATTTCCTCCCTTGACCTGCTGAAACACTCCTCCACCCACCACCTGCTCATCGTTGGATCATCTATGAGGATTTCTACACTCCCATCCCAAACTGTCCATACCACCAGCACACCATGTCCTGCCCTCTGTGTCAGACACACTGACGTGAATATAATAATCCTGGGCTCTCAAAAATAGCAAGAAGAGGCAATCTATAGTCACAGATTCTGATACACCTGTTATCCTGCAAAAACAACTCAAGAATATGCATTAGGTCCTTCTTTACTTTTGAAACAGCACTGTGAGTTGGACCATGGATTTATTGTCTCCAATAGGATCAGGCTATTTGCTGGCCTGCACAGATGGCTCCTTCTTGCATCCCCTTTGTTTCCTTAGGATCCTTAAGGACTGGGGCTTCCCATTCCTTTGTTCTAACAGCTCCTAGGAAGCTCTGCAAGACTGTGCCCAGGGGGGAGACAGGGCCAGATCACAGGGAATAGCCAGGGGCCTGAAGTGACTTGCTGTGTCCCGAAAGCTGTGTCTCATCTTTCTTTTTCTGGGGAAAAAAGCTCACATTGACCACTCTAATTCTGCTGCAACCCACCACCACCCCCGACCTCCTGCATTTGCCATTCCCTTAACTCTATGTTTTTTCTCTTTTCCAGAGTGCGTATCTCCTTCTCACATATGGTACAGTGTATTTATAGTCTATAATTCTAGTTCTTATCTGCCTCCCTCGTGAATGTAAGTCCTAGGAAGGGAAAATCTTTGACCGTTCTGTTGACTGATGTGTGCAAGTGCTCAGCAGCACGCTTACGTGTAGCAACAGCCTGGTAGGTGTTGCCAAGAGTGAGCGAGCGGAGACACCAGTGGACGTCTCCTACCGTGTCGACCCTTTACGTTCGTCTCCGAATCAGCGGTGCCTTCCCCAGACCGTGAGCCCCGGGAGGGTAGGCAACAGAGCAGGAGTTTGACCTCAATTTCTGCGAACTGTGGTCTTGTGGCTGAGACTCCCCTCATGCGTTTATCGCTCACTCTCAAGGACATGATTTGAGCCCGACCAATCACAAGACTGCCGTGGGCTGAGAACATTGACAAAAAGACGCACCTGCTTCAGAGTTGAACAGTGACAGATTGGGGCTTTGTGGGGAAAGAAATTCTAAGCAAGTTAACGTACAGAAAAGTTTAAGGACTACGTTGTCACTTTCAGAAGTAGAACTTACCAGGGATACGGATTTGTGGTTCTGTGACGGGTCGATAAAATATTTTCCTGCCTTCAGGAGTCTACTTGTGGCCTCATGGGTCACATCTCATCTCAGCCCCTCAGGAGGGGGCAACACACAATGCCTTTACGAGTCACCGTGCCCCTTCTGTAGTGTCGGGGTTTGCAGTGATTTCTTAATGACTAATCATCAGATTTTCTTGAATTATGATATGACTACTTTATTAATAGCAGACCTTATGCCTATTCACTTAGATGCACATGAAATACTCTTTCACATGCTTAACATTCCTTAACTAAATGGAAAAATAACTGCACTTACAGGAACTTCTCAAGTTACGAGTCTGATTTTTGCATGTCTGTATCCTGCAACCCCTCATGGGGCAGGCCAACCGACCTGCTACAGAGCACCAGCCCCTTCCTCTCTTTTTCAACTCCTGCCCTATTTCCTCTGTCCATCTTTGCTTTGCTCCCTGCCTCTTGCCATTAATCACACTGGTAGATCAATTCATGTCAACACTCGGAGTAGGGGGCAGCAGAGAGGATCAAACATAAGCCTGGGGTCAAGCAAATGGATTCGACCCCTGACTCTGTCACTTACCATCTGCACGACCTTGAGGATATGGCTCAGTCCTTCTGAGTGGCAGCAACCCTATTTGTAAAATTGGTTTAATAATATCTACCTTGTTAATGAGAATTAAAAGAAATAATATATGGGGGCACCTAGGTGGCTCAGTTGGTTAAGCAACTGCCTTCGGCTCAGGTCATGATCCTGGAGTCCCGGGATCGAGTCCCGCATCGGGGTCCCTGCTTGGCGAGGAGCCTGCTTCTCCCTCTGACCCTTCTCCCCCTCATGTGCTCTCTCTCTCTCTCTCTCTCAAATAAATAAATAAATAAAAATCTTAAAAAAAAAAAGAAATAATATATGTAAACTATTTGCTTCCTTTCTGCATTAAAATGTCAGCCCTTCAGTTGGATTTCTTAATGTCTGAGGGCAGCTTTTTTTTTGCATGCCTGTTAGTACAATTTTACTTGTATTATAATTAATACTCAATTTATAAAAAACCTAAATCTTAAGGTTTCTTAAGATTTTAAACTCAACTTTCTAATCTTGCTATTCTGTTTATTTACCTAGGAAATGTGTATAAAATGATTATAATCACTTTCATTAGCTCTTTGACTAATATTTAATGGACTCATATGGTTAAAATTTTGAAATATCCTTAAACATTTAATACTATTTGCATTCATAAATACTTTCATCAACACTTCAAATTACAATTATGATTTTAAAATAGCTAATTCTTCCAAATAATCCAAATCTATTTGTGCAGACTTATAATCAGAGTATTTCTAAGCACTTAAGAAACTCTTATTAATATAATAAAGCCAAGAATTGAATTAATCCTACCTGAAACCCAGGTTAACTCTTATTAATACAATAAACCCAAGAATTGAATTAATTCTACCTGAAACTTTCTTATAATTAGGTCCTGCCAATGTCTTCCATTTTACAGAAAATTGCTTTCACAAATTATTCCTGCTGCATTTGAGTAAATTCAGTGTGTCCTTCCCACTGTTTCTCCTCACAGTGGGCTCACATCTTGGTGTGATATTTGGCGACGGGCTTCTGAGAGAGTAACCCATCTATAGAGAGGGTGAGATTCTGTACCATCTTTATTCTTTGTTTTCTCATTGGTGTTAAACCCACCATTCTGTTGGTTTCTTGCCAAGTTCCCATCTGATTCCCAGTTTTGCTTTCATTCCCCACCCTCCGCGCCCGATCCAGTGTCACTTCCTGTAATGCAGATGTGCTCTACATTTCTCAGGCAAGAGAAATCAAGCCAGTTCTTGAACATCATCTTGGGATTCAGCAGCACGTCACCGTTAGGGCTGGACTTGTCCTAACATGGACTATAAGTCTGGCCCCTGGTGCTTGGCCTCTGCTTGGTGTCAGGAAACATGGGTGGCTTATTCCTTCACACACACACACACACACCAGTCCTTCTGGAACAGGATTGCTTGGGGCAAAGGACAAAGGGGAGCCTTGGCAGATAGGAGGTCCGCCACTGTCCGTTATAATTGAGGATAGCACAGGGGAACTGGGGGAGGCCAGACGTCAGACACAGTACAAGAACCTTGGCCTTTGGGCTGTGGGGGTTTTAAATTGCAGAACTGAGGAGGAATGAACTTGCCCTCTTTGTGGTCATGCAGTGTGACATAGCACAACATCTAGTTCAGATCAGAGTCCAAACTAAGTGAGATGAGGCCATCCAGGCTGATTTATTGCCTGTTACTCTAGACAAAATAAGAACATGATCTTTGGAACCAGGAAGGAATGAAATTAGGGCCTGACCCTGCTACCTACACTGTGACCATGGCAGGGTCCCTGAGTCCCTCTAAACTCCTATTTCTGCACGATGGGAACACGCCGCCGACCCAACGGTCCTCCTGAGGACGAAACAAACACTGGACCTCAAGCCCCTTGTGCCGTGCGGGGCGAAAACCAGGTATTCAGGCCTTGAACAGCTGTTCCATGCCTTTCCTCAGATGAGCGAAGACACCGTGAGTTGGGGGGCCAGTACAAGGCACGTGCGTATTGCTCCCTTCCTGCCCAGCCCAGTTCCTCCTAAGAGCTATCTGCACTGGTCACTTCGCCTTTGCCACCTGTCCCGGCCCCTTTGTGGTGGACGGACGGACATTTCTGCCTCAGCATCTCCCCGGCCCGCTGTGTGGCAGCAACAGGGCTGGTGACGTGACTCCCCGTTGCCTCGGCCACCCTCCCAGGATGGCCCGCCGTTACGAAAGCTCCAGCGGGCGGCTCACAGGGTGGTCCGCGGCCCGGCGGTGCCCCGTGTGGGCGCGATGCCGGGGCGGCCTTGGGGAGGCTCTGGGCATGGCTCGCACGCAGGCGGGGCCGGGCCAGAGCCACGGGGACACCGAGGAGACCCGCGCCGCTGCTGCGCTTCTGCGGGACGTGGGTCAGCAAACTCCTTTATTCCTATTTTCAAGGCTTTGCTTTTCAAAATCTTTTCCAGCTTCATTGAGGTATGATCGACCAATAAACAGTGTATGTTTTTAAGGTGTCCGGCCCGGTGTTTTGATACTTGTACACGTTGTGAAATGACGTCGACAGTCAGGCTGCTCAGCACACCCACCACAGCTCGGAGTTACCTTCCCTCGCGGGTCTGAGCGGGGAGAGCGTTTAAGCTCCACCGCCGGCAAATTTCAAGTCACCATACGGAATTAGTGGCTGTGGTCACCGCGCTGTGCATTCTCTCTCCAGAACTTACCCATCTCACATAACCGAGATTTCCTATCCTATTCCAACATCTCCCTGTTTCCTCCATCCCCTTAGTCCCTGGCAACCACCCTTGTACCCTCTGCTTTTAGGAGTTTGACATTTTTTTCGATTTCACGTGTAAGCGAGAGCATGCGGTATTTGTGCTTCTCTGTCTGGCTTATCTTATCTAGTATAATACCCTCAAGTTTCATCCATGTTGTTGCAAATGGTAGACTTTCCTTTTCTTTTTCTTTAAGGCTTGGTAACATTCCATTGTGTATACGCACCACGTTTTCTTTATCCATCCATCCACTGGAGCACACTTAGGTTGTGTCTATGTGTTGGCTGTTGCAAATCATGTTCTAAACAACATCGAATGACCTGCATGATGGAGAATCCAACAGAGAGCTTTCCTGCTCTCCCATCTCCACTCAGCCTTCGAAGGTTGACTTTCCATCAGATACACAAGTATGAGTATGGGAATGATAGTAAAATATTGAAAATAACCTACTGACATGTTGCATACTAAAAATAATCTAATGCACATAATTTTGATGTATTTTTAATTATTTTAATTTCAAATACATTATATTTTTTCAAATGTATACTTAATATATCATTAAATTATTATTTTCCATATGTAGTATTTATATCTATTTCAATTATATGTATTTTATTTATTTTTGATGATTTTTATTTTTAAATTTCATTCTTTGATGTATGCATTTATTTAAGCATGGGTTTCATCACCAATAGGGGACTGAATAAATAAATTATGTGTTTATTTCATAGAAGGCGGCTAACAAAAAAGGAAGCCTGTGCTAATGAGGAGTGGTTGCCAAGATGTATTGAGTGAAAAGAGCAAAGAACACAGCAGTGTGAATTTGCTTGCTACCAGTCTAACTTTAAAAGATGGTGTTAATGCTTGCCTGTGTACAAAATAGCTCTGAGGGTCGCACGCATGTGTGTGTGCTTATTTGCATACATTCTCTCTTGCTGGACCATAAGCTCGAAGAGGGCAGGGGCTGTCGAACTAGCCTCTGAGAAAAGGCACTAGCTGGTGGGGGCAGGTGTGAAGAAATTAGCTTTTCACCATATTTCTCACTCTTGGAATTATGCTGTGGCCACCTAGTACCCTTGAAAAAAATAATCCAAATAAATGCAGGTAATTTTTAAAATAAAGAAATGCTCAATTCCTACCAAAACACTGCCATTTATTTATTACAATCTCCCATATGGTCTCTTTCATACTCATGGTTTTAAGGATGATCTAAATGCTGACAACCCACATATTTGTATCTCCTCTCTTTTTAAAAAATAATTGAGATATGACTGACAGACAACACTGAATCTGTTTGAGGTGCATGAGAAGATTCCATGTACGTCCACGTTGCAGAACGGTCCCCACGGTAAGTGTGGTCAACACCTGTCACCCCCCATAGTTACTGTGTCCCTTCTTTTGAGTTTAGACTCACTTACTCACAGCCTGCTTGGGTATCTCGTGGACATTTCAAAACTTGGCAAACCTAAGCCATTCTTCCCCATTCTCACCGTTTCCTCACAAAGCTGTGTGTCTCCAAGCCATCTCCCAACCCAACAAATGCTCCCACCGTTTGGGACATTTGTCCTTCCGCTCTAGGAAGCTGTCTGGGAATGACGTGGCCTCTTCCCTCTTTCTTCCACCCCCCGTAGAGCCCTGCTGTCTTTCGTGTTCTTGTCTGACTCTGTGGTGTGACCGCTTTTGCCCGAGCCGTGATCCCCCACCCGGTTCCCACGCCTCCCCTCAAAACCTCCTCCAGTGCCACTCCCCGAGAAGTTCTAACACGACCCAGGGCAGGGTAGATCCTCCTATTATTCTATCGAGGACATCGATGGCTTCCCTTTAGGACTCCTTAAATTTACAGTTGCATGTCTGTGTGGTTATTTGCATATATTCTTTCTTGCTGGACTATAATCTTGATGAAGGCAGGGGCTGTGTCCATTTACACAGGTTCCTATGCCTACAGCCCGGCACGGACTTTGAGCACGGACGAATAGGAAATGAGTACCAAAGGATACTTCGTGTGTGCAGCGGACGTGAGGAAATCTGCTTGCTAGAGCGGGCGGAAGGGAATATGTAAGTAGAAGGAAAAGATGAAGATCAGGTTTGATTTTCTCCACTGAAAAAGAAAGCGTGTGAACTAGGTGATCTGCGATAATCCTAAGATTCTGCTTCACAGTTTTTTCTAGAGCCTGCCCTGCAAGGTGACGGCTTTCCTAGATCTTTCTCTGAGGGCGTATCAGGAACACATAGGATGTCTGGGTGGTGGAAATAGGGACACCTGTTGGTAGGGCGCCCGCGGAGGGCCCATGGTACGTTCTCTTCGGTCCTGGACCAGCCCATTGTGAGGCGGCCACCGTGGAGACCAGAATCCTAACACAACGGGCCCAGGATCTCAGGCTGTCTCCTGTCTGGTCCACACTGCACCCAAGGCTGTGGGGACAACTTGTTCTTCAAACAAACAAGCCGATAATATAACGGGCCGATTCTCTTTATTAAATAACCAGTAAACAGTCTGTATACAGTCACTGGTCTTGCACACGAGCACTCTCCCTTCTCCTGTGGAAGCGCCCCCGTGGGACAAAGTCCTGGCTCAATGTCAGGTAATGTGTGAGGCGACCGGCCAGATGCGGAGGTCGCTCATGCTGTCGTCCCCGCACACGCAGGAGAGAACGAGCACCCCCGTTCAGAGGCTGAGGGGAAGGACTACGAGCTTCGTTGCCGGGGCCCATGGGGCACCTCTCGGGGTCTCAGCAGTTCAGCCAGCTGTGGCTCTTCAAAGTGTGTGTCACTTGCCTTGCATTTGGGTCAAACTCCAACTGTGAAGATCCACTGAAGAAATAGTAAAACCCTGGAAATACAGACAAGGGAAACCATGAGATATTTTTTCAGATAAATCAGTTTGGCAACATACGAAACTCAGAATAGTAAGTAATTAAAATTACAAAGGGTTTATAGGGTTTTACTATGTGCAGGGACTCTGATAAGCATTTTATCAGATTGTTTTTTCATTTCTTTCTGCAACAGTCCTACGAGGGAAGCGTATCTAACTCCATTCCCCAGAGGAGCAGGTGGAGGGTCCACGCGTGCTGGGCCAAGGTCCCTCGCTGAGGACAGCAAAGCCAGGCTCCGTTTACTAGGTTATTCTGATTCCAATCAGATAAAACTCTGCTTCTTTGGAAACTATGAGCTCTTTATTTTCTTTTTTCCCAACAGTCCTCCTCCCCTTTCCTTTCCTGAGAGTCCTTTCTGGCCCCAGAGAAGCATGGAAACTCCTTCAGAACACCAGGGAGGCCCTTTATGGCTCTGCCGTCCTAGTGCTCAGGTTACCTTTCAATAAAGATCACCAGCCTCCAGCCATCTCTCCTGGAGCAGGAAAAAGATGTAACTTTTTTAAAACTTTGGGCACAAGAAGAAGCAGTTATTTGCAACTGAGCGGTGTGGGCAGTGACTGACTTTTCAGGGACATCTCCCTGGGAATTAGTAGTTACCACAGGATGGAGTGGAAGAGAAAGCCAGCCAGTATGAAACTTGGCCACACCGCTTGAGGGGACTTTTGTACCCACATGGTAATCTGAAAGGTAACAGGTCTGGACGTAAGGAAGTGACACTTGAGCACTTTGGTGTTTTCTGCATGTACAAAATAGAGAGATGTGTGTTGCTCGTCTTTATGATTCAAATCAATGTATTATAGGAAGTCGTCATAGACTGGGTACAGAATTGGTAAGTTGCAATTTGGAGGAGAGAGGAAGGAACGGGTTAAAGAAAATCTGTCATTACGTGGGGCGCCTGGGGGGCTCAGTCACTTAAGCGTCCAACTCTTGGTTTCGGCTCAGGTCATGATCTCAGGGTCATGAGATCGAGCCCTGCATTGGGCTCTGTGCTCAGCGGGGAGTCTGCTGGAGATTCTTTCTCTCCCTCTGCCCCTCCCCCACTCATTCTCTCTCTCTCTCTCAAGTAAATAAATAAATCTTAAAAAAAAAAGAAGAAGAAAACCTGTCATTACAGATTAATCCAATTGTCCCTCTGATACCGTGGAATGTTTCAAGTGCCCCATTGCCAACAAAACAAGTATCCTCTTACCAAACATTTCAAAAGCAGCATCGACCTTCGGGTCAACCCCTGGGAAGTCTTCTGCTATCTGCTTGGGGAAGCCTGGCTCCATGGATTGTCTCTTCTCATCAAACCTGCATCCAGTAAAAGAAACACAGCAGAGGTCATGTTACCAGAATCTTAAGTCCTGCTGGGTTTAATGTGGAATCTTACTAAACTTTCCAAGTACTGCAAATAAATGTCAAGCATGTCAAGCACTACAGAAATATGTGATTTTAATGGAATTGCAAACATAGTTCTTAGAACTGTATCTCCGCCAGGAGAAGAGGCAACATCCTGATCTGTTACCATACTTCTCAAGCCCAGAAGGAGAGAACCTTAATCATCTTTCTATCACAAAGGCATGAAGGTACGAACAGATGAATTGGCTCATTCATCTCAAATACAAATTTCAAATTCTCTACCATACATGGCTCGTGTATGTCCTCCCCACCCTGCACATCTGGATTTCCTACGGCAGCCTCCAAGGAACAGGGATGGCGGAGACCAGGAAAGCACAGGGAATGTGTTTCGGACTCGTTGGCTGGACCTTGGGCATCAGCCTCTGTGAGTCCTGGGTTCTAGCCATAAACCTGGACCGCTATTCATCATCGGTCTCTTTAACAAGCAGCACTAATGAGTGGATGAGGTTAGGGGAAGCCCTGAAGAATCATATAGCAAAGTTCGGAAGATGAGACAAACACCCAAGGAGTCAATGAGTCAACAGGAAATGAATGCTAAATGGTGGACTGGATTCTTGAGGCTTCTTTCAAAAAAAGACCAGCCCATCTGGGTTTGGAGTCCAGCAGGGAAGCTCCTGGGGTGCTGGGGCTTGAGGCAAGATTGAAAGATGAGTAGGTTGGCCAGGGGGTGGGGGTACAGGAAGAGGCCATCCAGGCGGGGGGTGGGGCGGGGCAGCGGTTGCTGGGGGGCTCCAGCTTGCTGCTTACAGGCCCCAGGCGGGAGTGAGGCAGACGCAGCTGGGCCCACCTGTGAACATCAGCGCTGCCCCTTTGAAAGCAAGCGGGTCCCATCCCCGCACTGGTGGGGAGGCCGGTTGAGAGTGGCCTGGGGATTTCCTCAGAGGAATAAGATAATTTCCCTAACGAGGCTCCATACAAAGCCATCCCAAGCCAGTCTTACCGCCAGTATTTGTCCCCTACGAAGAAGTATGTTTTCTTCTTTTCCTTATCAAACAAGGCCGCATCAATTTTCCCTACGGTTGCAGGAAAGCCCAGGGTGTGGATGCCTTTTGGATAACCTGCTTGTACCTCAGTTCCTCTGATGGCCCAGAACTGGTCTCCTGTTAAGAAAAATAATTCAGAGTCACATTGAATTTATGACAGTTAATCCTTTGGGTTTTGGAAATACTTGCCAGCACCTTTGATTTTCATAGTAAAGATTTAATACCCAGCTCAAAGTGGGTTTTTAACAAAAATTTTCGGATTGAATGAACAAACACAAATCCAAGGAGGGGATTTACAACGCGGAGTAATTTATATACCTATGTGCATTTTTATTATCTGTAAAATATAAATAAAATAATACCAGACCCAGCTGTTTCTTCACTACCTTAGAGTAATGAAGGAGACGCAATTTGTCAGAGTAGAGAAAATTAAAGTCCAATTCAATTTTCCTGTGAAGGGGTTTATTTCAATGAGTTAAAGAAATTATTATTTAATAATTACCTTTAAAAATGAAAACAATGTCCTTGCTAGTCTCTTCATATGCGGCATCCAAGCCTGAAGGAAGGGATGGCCAAAACGAAGAGATAAAAAAAAATCCAGGTTGAAGGGTCCTGAGGGATTTGCGCCAAAAATGTCTGAAATATATAGAAAAGGAAATGAAAATTGAGAAACAGACTTTCTCCTTTAACATTTTTCCTCATTGTGGTGCGTCATCCATCCTCCCCCATCCCCTCGTCAGCTAGGCTTGAGGGCAGGCAGAAATCCGGGGTATTGCCAATGGGAAAAAGTCTTTTCTTGGGAAGCCTGCACCCGACCAGAAAATTCCAGAGCAGCGACTTCTAGAGAGAAGGTGACTACAATTCATGCAAACCAGTGTAGGTATCATAACATCATTTACATTTTCAAGCAGATAGACCGGTGTGTGTGTATGTCAGCATTACCAGAAGGGTTCCGGAAGCATCTCCACGCATCCTTAACGGTGGATGGATGCGGGGAGCCAGTGTGGTGAGGAAGATTTGCTCTTCACTTTCTTCCCACGTATGCGGCTTGCATGTGTTATCATGTGCGTATTTATCCAGCCGTGAGTAAGTTAATTGATTAAGTGTAATGCTCTCTGATGTCATTTTTAAAGGAAACAAAGATGAAACCCTAATTCTGAAGTTCAATGTGAGCCTTTGGAAAAGCAAGTGTGGCTTCTAGTGACTGGGAACAACAAGGAGAGGACAGGAATTCAATCAAGTCTTTGAAAACGAGCTTGGCGCTTTTAGGAAAATGGGGAGGGTGAAGCACAAGATCTCAGTGATCTCAAGTTCAGAGAAAACGCTTTTGCTCTCAGTATTTAAAAATCTCTATCAAGTTTCTCTGTTCTCCTTTCTAAGCATGGTGCATCAAAGGAAGGGAGAGAGAAATGGAATCTTCTGGTCTGACCTGTCTTTAAAGAACAGGATCTCTCCCCTCAGAGTGCTGATTGCGTCGAAGGACAAAGCGGGGTCGCACGCGGCTGGGGTCTCAGGTCCTGAAGGCACAGATTCCGTGGGTGCCACGGGGTCATCCGGGGAGACAGGGGGAGGTCCTGAAGGGAACAGATACGGGGAGGCAAACAGAAGGACAACTGTGATGCTGTCATCCATGTATGTGCTTTCCAAACACACTCAGGGTACTTTGAGGGGAATTACAAACGCTTCGTGCAGCATTTTAAAGTTTTCCCGAAGACCATCCCTGCAAAGCTATGCCTGACTGTTCCAACATCGCTCACCGTATAGGGACTGGATGCCATCCACGTCATCC
>NC_138379.1:94259721-94272702 GCF_054177405.1 Leptonychotes weddellii | reverse complement strand
ATAGTACGTGGAAACCTCTTTGGACCCATTACCTGTAAGTAAGGTGGGTTTTCCTCCACTTGGGCATGCCAGGGAAGGTGGTGAAGTCCCCAACATCAGGAACGCCACACCTGGGCTTGCGCATCATGTCCAGAGTGTCCGAGTCCAGCTTCCCGGTCACCGCCAACCCGAGGAACTTCTGCATTTCTCGGATTTTTTCAACAACAGGACCACCGTCCCTTCTTCTAACAAATGGTTTCGTATCTTTTGCAAGGTTGTAGTAGTTTTCCAGGTATTGCTAATGGGATAATAAGTAGAGTTTTCAGGTCATGCTTTGATTTTTAGCCTTTTATAGTAAATTGCAGCTGCTGACTTAATTTGTCTGCCGTCTGGTTTGTGGAAATCAAAATAAATGTCATATTCGGTTCAACTCTTCAGTTATAGATTCCTCCTCGCTTCTGTTTTACTTTGTAGCCAAATAATCTCTGGAGCTTCATCTACTCCCAAAGCAATGAAAATGAAGCAGAAAATCAAGATAAATGTCTAGTGAACTTAAAGGAGGAACACAGAGCAAATGGGCTTCTTTGAGCATAGTTGTGCATTTCAGGCATCTTTATTCAACCCCCTCAACTTTCTACTTTATGCGTCTCACGGGGACCTGGCTTAAGAAAAAAGTTGGACATGGGGCGCCTGGGTGGCTCAGTTGGTTAAGCGACTGCCTTCGGCTCAGGTCATGATCCTGGAGTCCCTGGATCGAGTCCCGCATCAGGCTCCCTGCTCAGCAAGGAGCCTGCTTCTCCCTCTAACCCTACCCCCTCTCATGTACTCTCTCTCTCTCATTCTCGCTCTCTCAAATAAATAAATGAATCTTTAAAAAAAAAAGAAAAGAAAAGAAAAAAAGAAAAAAGTTGGACAAATCCCCACGTCTAAACCCGACACTAGCAATATAAATATCTAGCTAAACTTACGTTGGATTAAAATACCTACAGAAGTCCCAACGGGAGATACATTTAATTACTTTCCACCTGTTACTCGTGTGCCTCACAGCCCAGAGCTGCCGCCGTCAAGGTGGTGGTGATCTTAGGAAAACACCTAGTATTTCTGGCCTTTGTTCGTGCCTGCAGGAGAGGAGCCTGCACAACGGGATACGGAGACCCCTCCTCATCCCACACGCTCTAACTCTCTGTCCCTGAACCTCTCCCACACAGTAAGTCCAAAGCATCCCGCAGGCTGTAGGAATGGAAAGCAGAGACAGTTTTCCCACTGGGCTCTGCCGATATCCGGGAGGGATGCATCCACCAGTTACCTGAACAAACTCCATGCTGTCCTCGTCCTCTGCAGCTCTGTCCACTGGGTAGGCTGAGCACACAGCGACACAGAGCAACAGTAGAACTGGAAGGCTCTGCATTTCCACGGGCTCTTCTTGGCTCTGTGTCGTCGCAGCGCCTTGCTCTCTGCCTACCTTCTCCTGGGTCTACTCTCTGGAGCCCTGGCTTTTATAGGGCGACAGTGGTGGGTTAAGTCACCCGCAGCTTGACTCATGATTGCTTTCATCCAAATGGCAGCAGGACCATGTCCAAGAATTCCAAATCTGAAGTAGGATGATACAACCTACTTTACTAATTTCTCTCAACCTTTCCAATTTTGCAAATCATAACAGTGATTAAGCTCCAGGAAATGCTTCCTGTCTTTGTAAGAAGAAAAGTGGGGCATTTTTTTTTTATTCTGGAAAAAAAAAAGTGCCCGGAATTTACCAGACCATTTATGTTTGTATGTTTGAGAGGAGAAATAGGCTGACTCGGTAAAAAGTCAGAATTGGTTAGAACATTGAAATGCAGTTTTATTTTAAGAAAAACACACTTAAAATCAAATATAATGAGATGGAAGTAATTGAAAAGCTGTGCTTACATAGCTCGAGTCTATACTGTTAGATTCTGTAAAAAAAGAAGAAATAATATCTAGAATAAAATTGGAAGGGAGACTTCATGTTTGAGTCCTTGATTTGAAGTATGTGCTATTGGTTTCTGGTTGGATTTGTTAGGTTTTGAGGAAGGAAAGCTCACAGGCAGGACAGAACAAAGATGGTGAAGGAGGAGGTGTATCCTTTCTCCTCCCGTTGATCTTCGTTCTGTGCCCAATTTATGAGCAGGTGGCAGACCAGGGAGGAGCGTCCGCAAGAACAGGTGAGTCGAATGAAGTACATTGCGCACGGGACCCAAATTCTCTGTCATTGTCGCCTACGCTCTTCTCATTCTCTTTCAGTCTCTTTCCCTCCTCCCTCAATTAAAAATCCTAGATACTTTGAACTTTCTTTTTTTTTTTTTAAGATTTTGTTTATTTATTTGAGAGAGAAAGAAGGAGAGAGAGAGAGAGAACACAAGCAGGGGGAGGGGCAGAGAGAGAAGCAGGCTTCCCACTAGGGGGCCCGATGTGGGGCTCGAACCCAGGACCCCAGGATCATGACCTGACCTGAAGGCAGACGCTTAACAATTGAGCCACCCAGGCGCCCCTACTTTGAACTTTAAAACAAAAGCCAGACTTAATTGTCTCCCCAGGGTTCTTATCTGTTCTCTCTTCTCTCTTCTTCCCTTTCTCTCCCTTCCCTCCTCTTCCTTCCTGTTCTTATCCAGCAGAGTGCTGCTCCCGCCAACAGTGTAACCAAGCTTGTAGGGAAGACTGGAGACATCCCCAAGGGAAGGAACTCGGTTGAACGTTTTACCATCTGCCTGCCCCCTGCCCCTCTCCCTTGCCGGCCTTGCCTCTCTTACCCTTAGAAAAACAGAGCAGAAAAAGAGAAAGAAATGCAAAGTGGAAAGAGCCAAGTTTACACTTATGAAACGTTCACTAAGTGCACGTTTTTTATTTGTCATCACACTTTGTTTTTTCTTTGCTTGCTTATTTGTTTGCTGAAGAGCAGAACACTCGGGAGTGAAAAACTCAGTGAAATGATGAATAAAAATGAACAATGATAAGTGCAAGTTTTGCTCCCTGCCTTTGCATTTCTTGTGCATTTTCCTTCTTTTGCTGCATTTTTGCATGTTCTGAATAAACACTGGAGAGATCTCATCCAACGTGTGTCAGAGATGCAGTGAGAGCCCTGTGCCTGGAGGCGACCAGTTGTCTGAAGGCCACTTGGCAGGGGCTGTGCATCAAGTATGAGCATCTGCTCTTAGACTAGATTCTATCTAAAGACATTTTGTTCCTTTAGGGGCAAGGATTTGGGTCTTGTGTTGATTGAAATCGGGGGCAATGCTTGTCCACACTGATGTCAGCGTAGCTAAAGGGGCCTGGAGCGCTGGGCCGGTACCACACGTGAGTTCGGGGAAGGCTCGATGGACTGAGGCAGAAGTTACTAGGGACCACGCTCTCAATTCCTTCTGGATTAAGGTTTTTCCTGCGTAAATTTTCTCTAGGATCATACCTGATAAAACATATTTCAAGTTTAGAGGGAAACCTTACAGACACCATGTTTATTTTCCCAGATGTTCAAACATGATTGGCAAAACGGGCCATGTCGTTGCTCCTGCAATAAATGCAGAAGTCTGCTCGTGCAGAGTTGGTCATCTCCTAAAAGGATTTCAGAAGCTTTTCCAGAAGTCTCGAGCCTCAGGAAGAGTTCCTTATTTGTTTCTCAGTGGCACCTTGGACCTGCCTCTTTTGCAGATTGTTCATGCTGAGATGGAGTGTGATGCTTCCCTCCATCACCATAAATTCTCATTTCTCTCTGTGCTCCTAATAGTGAGCATGGTGCCTGGCATGAAGCAGGCACCCTAATATTGCTTAAAGAATTAATAATATATTATTAATTGAATATTAATGAAAGGCTCACAGGAAAAGTCAAAGAGATGAATGAAAAGTAAAAAAACCCTCATGAATCATGCAGATGTTTCTAAATCCCCAGATCTCACAGGTCGTATTTACCAAATATCTTATTAACTGAATTTTTGTTTTTGTTTGTTTCCTTGTCTTTGAAAAAGATTCGAGAGATCATCTTAAGTCTCTCTAATAAAGAATAAATTGAAGCCTGTATACTCCTATTCCTCATTCCTATGTCTGTAAAATACTCAAAAATTGCAGCATCAAAGGGTCTTCTGACAATGCGTGAGAGTCGATTTGCATTTTGTAGATTAAATTTTAAAAGGCAAAGCATTAGTAAGGAAGACTAGGTAGATTACAGAGCAACTGAGTGGAAGAGAGAAGGAAGAGAATTAGAATAAATACACCAAATGTGGAGGGGATCTGTGAACACTAGAAAAAGACTTGGGCTTTTCCAGCACAGAAAAGAGAATGACAGTTCCACAGAATGATATTTGTTATACGGCTAAACACACCAAAGGTCAGTAAAGGCTGGAGGCACAAAGCTGACCTGCAGGGCTCAGAGGCGTGGCAGTAAACTTAAATTCAATCTGATTCAAACTTGGACTCAAGAGCTGGCATCAGTCCAAGTCACATCCTCTCTGATAACTTCTCCCATTTGTCTCTTCATCCATTGCGCTTCTCCAGGACTGGTCAGACAAGGTAATATATGATGCTCGCCCCCGCCAGCCGAGAGACTCATTCCTTCAGCGATGAGTTCATTTCTCCCGTGTCTGAGTCTCCATCTTCAATATCTCAGAACCCCCAGACGAAGAGCATAGGTTTGGAGATCACAAGTAAGAGAGAAACTTGGAGACAACGTGACCAAATGAGCTATTTAAAAAATAGGAAGCAAGGAGGGAGGATGAAATGCAGGAAGGAGGGAAGGAAGACAGGAAGGGCATGATCCAGCAGCACAGGGCACTCTCAGGGAGTAAAAAGAGGGGTTGACAGGTGCTCTGCAGAGGGAAGGTGTCCACTGCAGGAAAAGTCACTGAGGTGTGGACATGGAGGAAAAGCCAGGAACAGAATGAACACCTAGGCAGAGTCAAGAAAGCTGAACGTCTGTTTGGAAAATGACAGAATTAATTTTTTATTTAAATAAAATGTGCGTGAAGAGTAGTGACAAAAAATGAGAAATGAAGTTGTGGGCAGACAGGTTGGAGCTCATTCATGAAAACCCATCAGTCTCCGGCCAAGATGTTCAGTTTATTCTGTTGGTGATGGAAAGCCATGTTTCTACACTATGTTTTAAATATAGTTTTATATATTTCAGTAAAATTTCATATTTTTAATATAGAAAAATACAGAATATAGAAAGAAGTAGAAGGTAGAAAAGAAATCATAAATAGTCATGCCACAAGGAGAAAAACATGATTAACACTTCACTGTGCTTCCTTCTAATTTTTCCTTTTTTACAACATGGTGATCAGGGGAAATTTATAAAATTATACCTGTTTTTTCCACAATTCTAAATCTCACCAGGCAGAGAGGAGTACTAATCAGGCAATATATCCTCTTTGAATTAAAGGATAAAACATGTTGCTTACAGGTTTTTAAATTTTTACTTATTTATTTTTTATTCTTTGCATTTTTATTTTTTTTATTATGTTCAGTTAGCCACCATGCAGGACATCATTAGTTTTTGATGTAGCTTACAGGTTTTTTTTAATACATGTTTTTCATAGTTGAAATCTGACCCCATATGCTAATCTTCACGACTTAGTTGGAAGGTGAACCAGAACAGAAAAGGGAATTAGAAACAGATAATCTGAGCACGTGGATGGCTCCGTATTTTTTCACTTATGAGAGCATAATGACTCAGATCACTCAATATGAGTGTTGAAATCCATCCGTGGCATTCCTTGGTGGTAACAGGCTGTGTGTGGCTCCGGGCAACTCTGATATTATGGAAAGGAGAGCGTTTTGTAATATTCTTGGCAGAAGCATTGCAATTGTGCAAACAGAGTAACACGAATTAAAGTTTCTAGCGGTCCTCCAGCGGGCGCCATGTTCCATCTGATTGTACGAAGTGTTGCTTGAGAAGCACGTCTTCTGATGTAAGGATCACAGTGGGAGAAGACGGGGGCAGGTGGGAGGTGCGGCCCCAGACTGCCGCGTCCACCTGCAAGCCAACTTTCCATGGAAAACGGATTTGTCCAGCAAACTGTGGAAAGACAGCTCTGTTACACTTCTTAGAGCCTGACCTATACGTTCCGGAAATGTTTTGAGTCAGTTGGCAATGGTAGGCCTTTATGTAATTTTTTTTTTCCAGGGGTGGTTCCATCATGTCTGAGCACATCTTTTGTTAACCTCTCCTATGGGACATGCCTCGGATGGGTATGAAACAGGTCACGGGGTTTTTCTCTTTCCAGATCAACACCCATCTAGTAGAGACATGGCTTCAACGTTGTCTAGTGGGAAGAAAGTGACAGAAAGCAAGTGTCCTGCTGCCTGGGCAGATATGTGAGGAGTGAAGTCTCTTTCTAGTTCCTTCCGATTACCAGAGTTCCCGAGGTTTCAGAAGACATAGATAGGTCATCAAGTCTTCTTTTCCAATACAACTTTACCGTTCCTAGAAGCTGCAGAACAATTCATTCTAAAGCAGGAGACTTCGTTTTCAATGTCGTAGCCGTTGTGTTTCTTTTCATTTTATGTGCAAGTCTGGGAAGGCTTGCTTCGGTGACTACTGGCCCGGGGCTTCTTTTTAAGGAAATGTTTATTGTAGAGATAGATATAAACATAGAGACAGATAATTTTCAAATTTCTGTCTATTTTGGGGTATGAATTAAACCATACCTGAGCCGCTGCCCTTCAAGCAGTCCTACCCATGGGGTACTATGGATCAGGATGACTGCATTGGCTCACATTAACTTTTTAAAAAAGGCTTTATTATTTTAGAGCAGTTTGGTTTCATAGCAAAAAGGAGGGTAGGTAGAGAAATTTTCTACATATTCCCTGCACCCAAACGTACATAGCCTCCCCCCATTATGAGCATCCCCCCCTCAGAGTGGTGCCTTTCTCACTACTGATGAGCCCACCCTGACACATCAGAGCCACTCAAAGTCCATCGTTTACATGTGGCTCACTCTTGGTGTTGTACATCCAGTGGGTTTGGACACGTATATAATGATGTGTATCTATCATGATGATATCACACAGAGCATCTTCACAGCCCTAAAAATCCTCTGTGCTCCACCTATTCATCCCTTCCCTTCCCCCAACCCCTGGCAACCACTAATCTTTTTACTGTCCCCATAGTTTTGCCTTTTCCAGAACGTCATGTAGTTGGAAACATACAGTATATAGCCTTCAGATTGGCTTCTTTCATTTAGTGATATGCATTTAAGTCTCTGTATCTTATCATGGTTTGATAGCTCATTCCTTTTTTAAAAAAATATTTATTTATTTTTATTTGAGAGAGAGAGTATGAGTGGGGGGAGGGAGGAGGGAGAGAATCTCAAGCAGACCTCCTGCCGAGTGCAGAGCCTGACGCAGGGCTTGATCTCACGACCCATGAAATCATAACCTGAGTCAAAACAAAGAGTCAATCACCTAACTGACTGAGCTACCAAGGCACCCCTAGCTCATTCCTTTTTAGTGCTGAATAATATTGCATTGTCTGGATGTTATCACCCTTTGTTTTTCTGTTCACCTACTAGAAGACATCATAGTTGCTTCCAAGTTTTGGAAGTTATGAATAAAGCTGCTAGAAACATTCACGCGCAGGTTTTTGTGTGGACATAAGTTTTCAACACTTTGGAATAAATACCAAAGATCGTGATTGCTGGATCATATGGTAAGAGTATGGTTAGTTTTCTTAGAAACTGCCAAACCGTTTGCTAAATTGCACCATTTTGCATTCCCATCAGCTGTGCCTGAGAGTTGCTATTGCTTCACATGCTCGCCAGCACCTGGTGTTGGCAGCATTCTGGATTTTGGCCATTTTAATAGGTGTGTGGTGGTATTGCATTGTTATTTTTAATCCGCATTTCCCTGATGGCCTGTGATATGGAACATCTTTTTGTATGCTTACTTCCCATCTTGTATCTTCTTTGTTAAGGTGTCTGTTAAGGTCTTTGGCCCATTTTTAAATTGGGATGATTGTTTTTGTATTGTTGAGTTTTGAGAGTTCTTTATATATTTTGGATAAGAGTCCTTTATCGGATATGTCTTCTGAAAAAATTTTCTCCCAGGCTGCGGTTTGTCTTCTCATTCTCTTGACATTGTGTCTCACCGAGCAGAAATGTTTAGTTTTAATGAAATCTAATGTATCAACTCTCTCTCATGGATTGTGCCTTTGATTATTTTATCTAAAAGGTCATTCCACACCCAAGGGCATCTGGGTTTTCTCCCTGGAGTTTTAGGTTTCACATTTAGGTCTACGATCCGTTCTGAGTTTATTTTGGGGAAGGGGTAAGATCTGTGCTGAGATTCACTTTTTGCGTGTGTACGTCCACTTGCTGCAGGCTCCACGGTTCTGCCTTTCCTCCTTTCTCAAAGACCAGCTGACCATATTGATGTGGGTCTATTTCTGGGCTCTTTATTCTGTCCCACTGATCTATTTGTCTGTTCTTTCTCTTATACCACACTGACTTGATCACTGTGGCTTTATAGTAAGTCTTGAAGTCAGGTAGTATCAGCCTCTCACTTTGTTTTTCTCCTTCAATATTATATTGGCTATTCTGGCTCTTTTGCCTCTCCATATAAACTGTAGAATGGAATTGTCAATATCTATACAAGAACTTGCTGGGATTTTGATCAAGATCACTTGTCTTCTTAGACTGAAATTGTTCCCAGTTACTGTTCTTGGTCAGATAAGTGACAACATCAGAACTCTGCTTCTATGGGATTTACCTGGTAGCAGGGACTGGCATGGATTACAATGTGAAGAAAGTGATGTTGATGGGTTTAGGGGCTATTATAATTGTCCCAGCAAACTATAAGGAAAACCTGAAGGACTACAGATATGAGTAAAAAGAATTGAGAAAGGAAAGAGATGGTACAGATAGAAAAAGGACAGGCAGGATGAAAAAGGCATGACAGCACATTGAGACAAATGGAAACCACCTGGTCTGTGGTTATTGGTGAGTTTCTCTCTTTATGACTTGGTAGATCTTTGCCTGGTGTGGAAATAAATGAAGACCAACCGAAGAGGAACAAGGAATGGTTATTTATTCAGAGCTTGCTCTAACAAGGGAGTTGGTCACCATCAACTGTGTTTTGGCAGAGATTCAACAGCAGGCAGAGGAGTGGGAAACTATTGTGGAAAGAAAGAGGAAAGGCTTCATGTGTATCCTGATTGGAGGCTCTTGGCATAAGGAAGCTGTAGGGAGGCTAACGGGAAGCCGGGCATCCCATGCTGTTTGCTTGGAGCTCATATTTGTTTTTTTATGATTGGTCTGGAGTTGGAAACAGGAACAAAAATTTGGGGAAGCTATTAGTTGTCAAGTCAAGTCCTGGCCATTTTGGAATGATTGCCATAGAAGTTACTGTTTAGCGTCCTGGGTTGTTACTAGAGATCACGAGCTGGCTTCCTGCAAGGCTGACTTATAGCAGGCTGGCTTCCTGAGTTGTTTATTGTACATAAGGGAACTGGTTTCCTGGGCAGGTTGCCGCCCATTGTGGGTCAAAATTCTGTTTTTATATAGGACCTGGTCATTGTCTGTTTGTATATTCAGACTCTCACTGGAAAACTTGTTTCTACCCCATGGCTTATGCACCTCTGTAATAGATGAAAGCCTTGGGTATGTACCTTGGCTGAATGGCCTCTTCTTTTGCTATCCGTATATTCTTTGCTTAAACTCTGGGATTCTTAAGTGCTTTCTTCTGGGAGTTAGGTTTCTTCACATTTTTCTCAAATACCTCAAACCGGTCATGTTCATTGCCCTGACAGATCTGTGGTAATGGTCCTAGGCACCGCTCTGGGACACCTTGTCTTCTTTTGACTCATGATTTGTAAAGCTGACATTTCTTTGGAGGAGTCACATTATGTGAAAATGACAAAATGAAGTTTTGTATTGTAGGCATAGCGAAAATGAGTGTCAGATACGTACCAAGGCAGGACGGACTCATACAACCTCACCGGTGTTGCTGTTACAGCTTGTTCTCCACTAAAACTGTACTGTGAGAAAAATGGGACCAAGGTTCTGAACATTCATTCTTTTATATAGTTTTAGGTAATTAACATCTCTGAGTTTTCTCAGCATGTGTAATATGGTCAAACAGATGTACATTCAGAACTGTTCTTCCAAAAAGGAAGAAACTACATATCAATCATCTACCATGTGTCCTACATATTACAGGTGGTATGTCTGATCTTTACAGCTGCACTGTAAGGTGAAGATCAGTATCCTCATTTCACAGGTGAAAAAAACTGAAGCCCAGGAAAGTTAAAACATTTGCTCAAGTCCATGAACAAACTAAGTAGCAGAGATGATGCAAATATTGTCCAGTTGAAACCCAAACAAACAGAAATATGAGTCTGCAGTGTCTGCAGACTAATTCTAATCCCTGCATCTCATCTGTTTGCACCCCTTCTTAGCCTGGACTTAACTGTCCCCACAAATGTTATCTCTCAAGCTTTCACATTTTTGAAAAGTGAATCCTCCATGTGTTTCTTAACCCAGTGTCTGTCCAAAATCTGTCTTCAGTTTGGGGGGAACCTCTCATCAGTTTCAGACCCCTGACTTCCGTGTCCCCTTTTCAAGTCCAGGCTTTCCTGCTCATAGCCCCTCACTCACGCTGCCCAGATGTGACCCAATTATGACACATATCTGGAAGCAGTCACTATGTGTCACTAAGATTCAGAAATCCACAAAGCCTCCTCATTCACCAAGGTTAGTCAATGTTCCAATTCCTGAAAAAGTTCACAAAATCTTGCTGGCCATGAATTCCTGAGTATTTGTCAAAAAACCTAATTCTCAGGTTCTGAGCATAAATACCTACTTTGATACCTTTGTGTCCCAAAACACATTTCACAATCCTTGTTTCTTTTCAAAGTCATGTGTTATTCAGCAATGGGATGGGAACATGCTGTTCTAAGTCATGAATTTAGGGCTTAAGTGGAAAAATGTCTCTTCAAACCTCACTTATATTTACAGCCCTCTTAAGATATCTTCTTGCTAACTTGATGGCTCCAAAAAAGTACAGAAGAGGACTAGGATTTTTGGGTTTGATGATAATTTATTGACTATTTTATTTTGCCATTAGTCATGGGGCCAAACAGTATCAGATCATGCTCCTTGTTAGTTAAAAGATTATCAGCCAAAAGAAGGAAAGTGGCATAGTAAAAAGATCATGAGTTTGGGGTTAAACAGCCCTCAGTTCGAGTCTTAGTCCAGCACCTACTAGCTCTGTGACATCAAAAAACTGCTTATCTTCTCTATGTCCTTTCATTTTTGTTCTTAAAAAGGCAATAAAAATCTATCCTATGAGCTTGATATATATAACAGAAAATATATATAAACTTCTAGGCACATAATAAACATTATTATTCATAACAACTGGATATCTAGAGTGATGGCAAAAAATGACATGACTGTATTTCTAACTTTGAACGATCTTTAGTAATTGGGAAGGAAGGAAATATGGAGAAAATGGTGGAGGGAACCCATGGGCTCTCTACTTTCCCTGAAAGTCAGAGAGATTGTTGTGATGTGAATAGACATCAAGGAGAGCAGCAAGACTGGGGAACTCTGGGTCAGGGGGAAGATGAGATGGGAAGAAACAAGCTTCAGGTGAGTAACTATGAAGTGCCAGGAATTTCACCTATGTGAATCCTCAGAACAAATCTCACAGACATATACTATTTTCCCTGAGCCTCAAAGAGGCCAGCTAACTTGCTGTAGATCAGACAGTGAATCACAGTGCAAACTTCCTAACTTATCAATATAATGGACTTTGTATAGTGAGTCACTGCCGACAACTCCGCTTTCCAAGGTATTTGTGATGGGTCAAGGGACAAGCCACACTTCTACTTCCTACAGGATAGCAGATGATATATTCCAAAGGGTCCCTTCACTGTAAAACAACTTCAAACTTAATGAAGCTTATATTTCAAAGCTTTCTTGGGCTTGCAGGAGATATCTGAAATCTCTAGGGCTCCCCCATCCCCTCTACACACACACACACACACACACACACACACACACAGTGAGCTTAAGCTAGATTAAGGATGAATGAGCAGCTAGCCAAGAACAAATGGACAAAAAATGGGAAATTCTCCAAGGTCAAATGCTTATGTCAGAAGAACCCTGAGGATACTAAATCTTGAACAATTTGCAAGGTAGAGATTTTGCATCTAAAAGCTCCTGCCACAAATCCTAGAAAGAGACCCAGGTAGTTTCAGATGAGAAAAATCCTTTTGCTTCCTAATAGAAGCAGTAACCAATATTTTTAAAGGAAAAAAAAAAAAAAGCATGCCCTTTTTAGAACCTCTAGATCGCTGCAAATTAATATTTTTTAAAATGGATCCCACAAATTCACCTAATATACAAGGGAAAAAATTCTAGGAATGAAAGTCAATAGAAACAGCAAATAACACATTTAGACCCACAAGGTCTTTGGAAATTTTTTTTTTATTATGTTCAGTTAGCCAACATATAGCATATCATTAGTTTTTGATGTAGTGTTCAATGATTCATTAGTTATGTATAGCACCCAGTGCTCATTAACAAACCCAGACTATATAATAATGAAAGAATTTAAGGGATAAAGAAACAAAAGATGAAACCACAAACATGAGCAAGAGAGAAGACAGTAACAAATGATTAGTCTGATCTGAAAATGAATCCAATGGAAATTCTCGTTTTCCAGCTCTGGTTCCATTTACTCATTTTTAATATCTTTCATTTCTATCTGTATTATGTCTGTGTTTTCCATGAAACCCTGGAATATATTTATAACCGTTTTTAACATCCTTTTTCTGTAAATTTCATCATCTCTATCATTTATGCATATGTTTCTATTGACTCATTGTTTTTTGTATTATGGGTCACATTTTCAGACTTCTTCGCATATCTGGTAAGTTTTTATTGGATGATAGGCATTGTGGATAATATATAGTTATTTAGACTTTTTATTTTTTTAAAGATTTTTATTTATTTATTTAATTGACAGAGAGAGAGAGAGAGATAGTGTGAGGGG
>NC_138379.1:94231258-94259621 GCF_054177405.1 Leptonychotes weddellii | reverse complement strand
GGCTCAGGTCATGATCCTGGAGTCCCGGGATCGAGTCCCGCATCGGGCTCCCTGCTCGGCGGGGAGCCTGCTTCTCCCTCTGACCCTCCCCCCTCTCATGTGCTCTCTGTCTCTCTCATTCTCTCTGTCTCAAATAAATAAATAAAATCTTTAAAAAAAATAAATAAAAATAAAAAAATAAAAAGTGTTCAATTTTTAGTTGGGGCAGGTACTTAAATAACTTACAGATCACCATGATATTTTCAAGATTTGATTTTCAGCATTTTTAGGGTGGATGTAGTGTAGCCTTTACCCTAGGGCTCTTTCAGCCCCCCTATTATGGTAGCTTTACTGATCGCCTCAATCATTCACTCTCTCCCACTCTGGCTGGGTGGGATTGAAACCTCTCCCAGTCCTGTGTAACCTCGGGGGATTGTTCAGTCTATAGCTCCCTGGTGGTACATATGCAGCTTAGCATTCATTGACAGACCCAGGGGGACTCCTCTCCCAATTTCTGGAATGTTTTCTCTGTAGAGCATTATAGCGTTCTCCTCTTCATGCTCTGTTCTGCCAGTTATAGCCACGTCCATCTCCCTGAACTTCTCTGACGGTCTCCTCAACTCAGGGAGACTGCTGTGTTCTGTCCCTTCCCATGTGCTGTGTTCTGGAAACTACCTGAAGATAGAAAAGCAAAGAAGATTTATGGGCCTGCATCATTTCTCTCTCTTCTCTTCTGGACTAATCTTCCCAGCACCCAGTGAATAGAATCAGCTGCTTCATACATTTTGCCCAATCTTTTAATTAATCACAGCAGGAAGGAAAATTCAGTACTCATTACTCCAATACGACCAGAAACAAAAGTTATCTTTGGAAGTTATATTTACATACTAACACATGGAAAGACAAAGCCTTGGATTTTAATTCCTGTGAGCTGGAGGTTTTCTTGCATAAGTAAGCACAGTCCTTTTCTTCAGTACATTACAACCTCAGAATATTTTGATATTCTAATAATAATGCTAGAAAATCACTCTGAGGGATAATGCATACATTAAAGACTATTACTTATGCTTCTCTGGGATATCCCATTAACTACTAAGCTGTTACCTTCCACCTATGCACTATGGAATACAGCATTTTCATTTCTTTTTACTGGGCCTTGATCCCATCCTGTTTCCTATTGGACATCCCCACCTGAATGTCCTAAGGCTCCCAGACTCAACAGACTCAATTATCTCCATTCCATCAACCACACCACTACCTCCTCCATGACCTGCTTTTCCTTGCCTATTCCCTATTCAAGATAATTTCTTAAACCAGATCCTTAAAATATCATCCTCCATTATTGCTCTTCAGTCATAATCCATATGCAAAGCAGTAACTAAACTTTATTTATTCTCCCTTCTACCTGTTATAATATCCCCACTTTAATATCACTTCTGTCCTACCTATGCCTAGGACAGGTGCTCAGGTTTTCAGTGTTTCTTGCATGGATTAGTGCAATAGTATAATAGTTGTTCTCCTTTGGATCTAGCCTTAATTTCTTCTGATCAACCCCCAAACTTCCAACAAAAAGATCTTCTAATATGCAATTTAATCATTTCTCTCTATATTAAGTCCCACCAATAAAGCCAGGTCATTTATGAGACAAAGGTTAAATCCATGACGGGAAAGGTCCTTCATAATCTGGTGTCTTATTCTTGCCATTCCTTCCTTCATATTGTATGCTCCAACTTTTAAAAAGCTACTCTTTGTGTATTATGGGTCTTTGAAGAGGTTTCTTCTTCTGTCTTCAATCCCTTTAGTTTAACATTTTTCTGCCTGACAGATATCTATTTTAAAACACAACACAAATACTGTTTTCCACAGTATTCTGTGGCCCCTGAATTCTTTGGCAGAGATTGACTTGACTGTTCTATCTTGTACATACTTCATTTAGTCTACCCACTTAATTACATAGTGACTTTTATGTATCTGTCTTTTTTATGTTTTTACCATATTTTGTGCCTTTGAAGGCAGAGATTGTCTTAGTCCTCTTTGGGCCCCTCATGCTTATCACGGTCTAGAATTCAGCAGATTCTCAATAAATACTTTTCAATGAATGAACAAAGGCAAAAAAAGTGAAGCTGGGAAACTGTATGCCACCCAGAAGGGGCAGTCAGTGTCTTTCGCTACACCATTACAGGGTAGGACGTAGACAGGATTAGAAGGATTTTGGTTCTGTCTGGCCTGAGGAGTTGCTCAACTAGCATGTGGTCTTCTCCAACTGATGGCCCAAAAGGTGGGCAGCTCTCTGCACTCCCCTGTTGGTCAACTAGTGCTCAAGTATAATTTTTAAAAAAGTTAAAAGTGACTAAATATGAGATGAACATGTTGAAGATATTACCCAACACACTAACTAATGAAAGAATTGATCTGAAAAACATACATGCAGTAAGAAATGCTAAAATGAATTTTCCAGTGACATAAATCCACTGATACAGGGCAATAAAATGTAACATCTGGAGTTGTCTCTTCTACCAGGCAGAAATCAATTATATTTCTAACACATATCATTTATTTGCATTTATTTGTATTGCTGTTGGAAGAAACAATTTGCATTATTGCCATTTTTATACTATTTCTGTCCTTATGGGTTTAGAAAATAGCCTGGTTGATGCGAAGTCGAAGGTGCTCACACTCATATAATCTGCTGTTCTCCAGAAGATCCACTAGACAAATGTCCAGCACTCTAGCTTCCAAGTCTTGGATAATTTTTTCCTGACATTAGCAAGAGAGCTCTACTACATTTCCCAAGGCAAAGTGATATTCCCTGGACTGGACACACAAAAGAATCCTTCTGACATATTAAAGACTTTTTTGTTGAAGGCCAAGTGAAAACCAAAGTGGTACAGAGTGCAGTGTTTGCTTTGATTTTTTTCCACTTTATGATTTTGAGAGGCAGAATTTTGTGGTGGTTAATAACAGATTCTAGAGTCAAACTGACTGGCTTTGAGTTGCAGCTGCAAGGCTGTGTGACCTTGGGCGAGTAAGTTTACCTCTCAGTGTCTTGGTTTCTCTCTGAAAAATGAGAATGATAGCATGTGCCTCATGCTTGCAATGAAACTTAGGTGAGCTCTGTGTGTGTGTGTGTGTGTGCATCACTTAGAACAGTGCCTGGTCCATAGTTACCATTGTAAGGATTTGTTAAACAAAATGTAAAGATATAATGCAAATGGAGGTAGAGAGAGGAAGGACTGATTCCCTTGTAAATCTTTGGAGGCATTTCTCATGAGCACTGATGAGACTGTGCAGGGCGTACTCTTGGCTTTTATTCCGATGCAGTCATCATTTAGGAGAAACAGCTTCTCCCCAAATTACCTAAGGCCCAAGACAACTCAACCCAGATACCACTGTTTTCTTTTGATGCTAATCCTGTGGGGAACTTTCTTCTTTTGAAGGATATCCAGCATGCAGTTTCCTGCCGGGAAATAACATTTCTTCTCAGGATGACGTGACCCGATGCCTCACAAAGACAACGCTAGGACTATTAAACTGAAGAAGCACGTACTTGAGAATGAACAGAGAACTCCATCCCTGTCTAGAATCTTTCCAATCCTCATATTTTCTGACCTCAGTTCATTCCATTAATCAAAACGATTAATGTCAATCAGAAATGTCTGCAAATCAACTGAAAATTCCAAGCATTCCTCACACCCATATCATCTTAATTGGAGCTTTCACAGGTGTATGTACAATCCAGAAAATAGGGAAAATGTGTGTCAAGGCAGTGACAACTGGTAGAGGCTGTCCAAGTCACCAGCATGATGGGCTCATCATGTGTCATTTTTTTCTCAATAAATCTATGAGGTGGCTAACACTACTGCTTTTTCCTGAAGTTAAGGAAGCTGAGATTTAATGTGCTGTCAATTACGTGGCCCACGTTGTGAGGCCTGAGCTGCAGTGGAAATTATACGAGAACGGGAAGTTCCCATGACATCTCCTCTCCAGGCTCATCGTCATATGCTGGGCGTGCTCCTTGGGGTCACACACGGTCTGGAGAACACTTCTCTGACTCCAGACCAGGGATTTATGTGGCCTTCGACAAGCTGCCAAGGCAAATACAACTTTTTCCCCTTTGCCATATTCCCATTCACCACTTGGTACAGTTATGTAGAGACTCACTTTATTTAGGAGTAGGTCCAGAACTATTTTCGAAATACACATTGTTTTTCCATAAAAAATTCTCAGAAACCAAATACTTTCTTTCAGTTTTTATTTGAGCAAAAGGAAAAAAAAATATATGTATATACTTTAAGATTTAGAAAAATCAACACTGACAAGAGAATAAAATAACATTATCACCATAATTATATAATTTACTTATATGTTACTTACACTAAATGTCATTTTCTGGTATATCCTGTTTTTACTCCAAAAGAATTAAAATGATATACTTGCTGAAGCATTTAATGGCCACAGAAACTAAGCATTGCTTAATGTTAGTTAAGGTAAAGAAATAATGATAATTTCTCAGTTCTGGGATGTTCAAGGACCAAGATATTCTGTTTCCCCTTGAAAAAGTGTCTGTTTCCAAGCTTAATAGTTGAATCAAGTAAAAATTGACAAGGAGGGTTTTCAAAATAAAAAATTTTACGTAGTTTGTATAGTCACCTATCTATATGATAATTTATCTATGGCCTATAGATTTTACTTTATTTTAAGACACACATCACTGGGCACATAGCAAGTATGGAATAAATACTTATTTAACTGAAGTGAATCAACCAACATCACTAATTATACCATTCCTAACAACCTAACTTGATATTTTGTTTCAGCATTTTGGTGACACGTTGGGATACGACATCATATTCAAATATGTCAGATCTCTGGAAGAAATAGTAGTGTCCTAAAAATGAAAACAAATTGAGTAGTTTAATTCTTCATTTGCATTTCTTTAAAAAATAAAAAAAGAAGAAGAAAACACAGATCTGTGCTTTTATAGATTATCTATAGTAGACCAAATTTTATAGATGACCTAAATTAGACATTTGATAATATAAATGTTGGGCCCCTACGCTGGGTGTCCTGCCCTTGGATATCTGTTTACTGCCCATCATTTCACCACTAAATATCTTCATTAATTTCATTGAGAAGATTGTTTGGTTTTAAAAGCTGACTCTGAAGATGTGACTGTTTTTGAAAAGCCACACTCCAGGTGGAGAACTCATCTGGGAGGGAAGATATTGGGCGCAGGCGGGGCACACAGAGGCCCTGATGGAGGAGTAAGAAAGACATGGCGGGGGGGATGGAAACAAAATGCCTTGGCCTAGCCGACAGTTTGCTTCGGCTGACCTTGCCTGAAGATATTCCCAGACACAAACGCCTACAAACTCAAGTGTTTCGTATCCCCACCCTAGTCCGCGAGAGCCCATGCAGGGTGGGAGCTTCTGCAAGGAAGGTCAAAGATTCAAGGTGTAGGAAAGTAGGCGAGCCCAGCTTGCCTGAGTCTTGCTACATGCTCATCTGCATACACTGTGTGGCCTGATGCGATCAGACATTCCAGAAACTCAGGCGCATGCATGTGGCGACAATCATATGCTCCCACCCACTAATCCACTCTAGAACTACTGCTTGTTCTATGTCACTCATTCTTTGAGCCCACCTATGCTAAACCAAGCAGGCTATGAGTTTTCCCTCTGCGGCCCTACGGAGAACTGCACGGTCCTCCTGTTCCTCCCGGTTTGAATCCCCGTTCTCTGACCTCGAAGGCTTTATCATCATCAGTGTTTTAAAAGGGGATTTCCAGTATCTTCATGGCTTCCCAATCTACTTACTGTTATAATAGTAGACTGCATCAACTGTAGGTCTAATTCCTGGAAAGTATTTGGTAATCAATTTGGGATAACCTGGGTCCATGAATTGTCTCCTCTCATTGTACCTGAGCAAAGAAAGAATCAGTAGGACCTCCATCAAAAAAAAAAAAAAAAAAATGGATTTCATGATGAAGAGCTTGATATTTCATGACATGAACCACAAAACCCACCTATTCTCTCTTGAAAGACTTTTCCTTGCACTGATGAGAAAACCAAGGACCCAAACAGTTCACTGACTTATTCCAAGCTCCTACAGGACTCAGACCCTAGGGGTACTCACTCCCGGTCAGGAACTTTCCCCACTCCTGCACACTGTCCCCGCCAGTGCTTTAGAGAACCTGACTGTCTAATTTCCTGCAGCAAAGACCTTGCAGCATTCAGTGCCATTCAGAAGATGGTTTCCTCATTTGTCTCCTTGGGTCCAGTGGTTATAAAAAGGAGTCTGAAAAGAGTACACTCCCTGAAGAGACTGTGAACACTGTGTCTCGTATGTCTATGCCCCTGTTCTCCAATGTGTTTCCACTGTGATTCATGACGTGACATTCTATTTATAAAGTATTCCTTTTAAAAACACATTACGTGCTATCTCAAATCAGAATCCCAAAGTCCAGGGAACAGAACTAGGAAGACAATAACTAGTCCAGATCTATGTTCTCTTGATTCTTCCCTTAGGAAGGTCAAGGATCCTTGGGAATTTACATTAGAAAGACTTCATGAATTTTAGGAGTCATGTTACCAATCATTAAAGCTCACCTCCAATATTGATTATCTACAAAGAAGTAGGTCTTATGGAGAAGTGGGTTAAAAACAGCTGCATCAATTTTTTTCACAAAGTCAGGAAAGCCCAAAGAATGTATGTTCTTGGGGTAGCGTGGTTGTGGTCTCAAATTGCTAATTAACCAGTACTTATCATCTGTGAAGAGAAACAGAGAGGATACATTGGAATCATACAAAAACAGCAATATAAATACTGACTCACTACAAACAACATCATTCTTTACCCATAGTTCCAAAACATACTGCTCCTTGTTCTTCAACATGGTTTGTCTCCTATGGTCCTATACTTTTTTCACAAGTATTATGATCTTATATTAAACAAACTTTTCCTGAAATTTTTACACATTACCTAGGTATTTAAACTACTTTTAGCTCATAGTTCAGACTCACCATTAATTAAGTCTAGAGTGCTTTTTCCTATGTTTATAAAAATCAATAGTATTTCCTTCATTTATTCTCTTCCTTGAAGTAGACTTAGTAGCAAACTAAACATTAGAGTTACCTTTAAAAAGAAAAACTTGATTTCTGGCTCCAACTTCATAGGCAGCTTGAATGCCAGATGGTAAGGTTGGCCACAAAGAAGAAATTAAACTAGCATTGCTCATTGGACTCTCAGGATACCTCCACCAGAAGAATCTGATGAAAAACATTTAACACATGTTAAAAATCACTGTAGACTCAAGAACCATGAAATGGTCACTGGGAAGGACATGTGAAATGACTTAATGGGTTTTTTCCAATATCCTCACATTCTGTTCTGTGGGTGTCTTGATAGGAACACCACAAGGAATGGATCTTAATTAATTCTTTTATAATAACAACAATTCTAATGGGCAAGCCACCATATGAAAATACCCTGATACTTGAAATCAAGAGATCTAGGTTCTAGTCTGCACCCACAATTCCTTTACTAGTTTTGTAATCTAAAAGAAGTTATTTATCCCAAATGTCTCGGTTTTTGAATCTCAGGAATGGAGAATAATGAGACTAGAGATCAATGACAAGAATAAAACTGGAAAAACCTCTATAAATGTAGAGACTGAATAACGTGCTACTAAATAACCAATGAAGAAATGAAGAAATCAAAAATAAAAATACCTTGGGGCAAATGAAAATAAAAACATAACATTCTAAAATCTTGGGGATGCAGCAAAAAAGTTCTAAGAGGGAATTTCATATTGATACAGGCCTACCTCATAAAACAAGAGAAATCTCAAATAAATAATCTTTATTTTAAAAAGATTATATCTATTTATTTGACACAGGGAGAGAGAGAGAGTGAGAGAGCACAAGCAGGGGGAGTGGCAGAAGGAAAGGGAGAAGCAGGCTCCCTGATAAACAGGGAGCCTGATGCAGGGCTCAGTCCCAGGACCCTAGGATCATGACCTGAGCCAAAGGCAGATGCCCAACTGACTGAGCCACCCAGGTGCCCCTCAAATAAATAATCTAACCTTACACCTGAGGAACTAGAAAAAGAACAAAGGCCAAAGATAGTTGCAAGAAGGAAATAATAAAGATTGGAGTGGAAATAAATGAAATAAAGACTAAAAAAATATTTTCAAGATCAATGAAACTAAGAGCTTGTTCTTTCAAAAGATAAACAAAATTGGTAAGCTTTTATCCAGATTCATCAAGAAAAAAGAGGACTCAAATAAGTAAATTCAGAAATGGAGAAGTTACAACTGATTCCACAGAAATACAAAGGATCATAAAAGACTACTATTAACAATTATATGTGAATAAATTGGACAACCAAAAAAAATTGATATAAATTCCCAGAAATATATAATCTTCTAAGACTGAATCTGGGAGAAATAGAAAATTTGAATAGACCCATTATTAGAAATGAAATTGAATCAGTAATCAAAAACTCCCAACAAACAAAAATCCAGGACCAAACAGTTTCACAGGTGAATTCTACCAAATAATTAAAGAAGATTAAATTATTCCAAATTATTCCAAAAAAAAAAAAGAAGAGGAAAGAATGTTCCCAAACTCATTGCACAAGGCCACCATCACCCTGATACCAAAACCAGACAAAGACACTGTAAAAAAAAAAGAAGAAGAAGAAAAAGAAAAAGAAAATTGCAGGCCAATATCCCTGATGGACATGGATGCAAAAACCTTGATACCAAAACCAGACAAGACACTGTAGAAAAAAAAAAGAAGAAGAAGAAGAAAAAGAAAAAGAAAATTGCAGGCCAATATTCCTGATGGACATGGATGCAAAAATTCTCAACAAAATATTAGCAAACCAAATTCAACAATACATCAAAAGGATCATATACCACTATCAAGTAGGATTTATTCCAGGGATGCAAGGATGGTTCAATATCCACAAATCATTGTAATATACCACATTAACAAAATGAAGGATAAAAATCATGATCATTTCAATAGATGCAGAAAAAGAATTTGACACAATTTAACATCCATTCATGACAAAAACTCTCAACAAAATGATTATAGAGGGACCACACCTCCACATAATAAAGGCCATGTATGGCAAACGCACAGCTAACCTTATACTCAATGGTGAACAGCTGAAAGTTTTTCCTTTAAGATCAGGAACAAGACAAGGAAGTCCACTCTTGCCACTTTTATGCAGTATAGTATCAGAAGTCCTACCCATAGAAATTAGGTGAGAAAAGAATAAAAGGCATCCAAATTGGAAAGGAAGAAATAAAACTGTCATTATTTGCAGATGACATGGTACTATAATTAGTAAATCCTAAAGACTCCACCAAAAAACTAGTAGAACTAATAAGTGAACTAACTCAGTAAAGATGCAGGATATGAAATCAACCTACAAAATCTGTTGCATTTCTATATATTAATAACAAACTATCAGAAAAAATTAATAAAACAACCCCATTTAAAATTGCATCAAAAAGAATAAAATACCTAGGAATGAATTTTACCAAGGAGGTGAAAGATCTGGACTTTGAAAACTATAAGACACTGATGAAAGAAATTGAAGAGGACACAAATAAATGGAAATATATACCATGCTCATGGACTGCAAGAAGCAATATTGTTAAAATATCCATTCTACCCAAAGCAATTTACAGATTCAATACAATCCCTATGAAAATACCAATAGGATTTTTCAGAGAACTAGAACAAAGAATCCTAAAATTTGTATGGAACCACAAAAGATCCCAAACAGCCAAAGCAATCTTGAGAAAGAACAGAGCTGGAGGTAACATGCTCCCAGATTTCAAGCTATACTACACAGCTAAATAAATCAAAACAGTATGGTATTAGCAGAACAACAGTCACATAGATCAACAGAACAGAATAAAGAGCCCAGAAATAAACCCACACTTATATGGTCAATTAATTTATGACAAAGGAGCCGAGAACAGGGAAAAGAGAGTCTCTTCAATAAATGGTGTTGGGGAAACTGGAGAGCTACATGCAGAAGAATGAAACTAGACAACTTTCTTACATCATACACAAAAATAAACTCAAAATGGATTAAAGATTTAAATGTAGAAACTTGAAACCATAACACTTACAGAAGAAAACATAGGCCATGAGCTCTTTGACATTGGCTTTAGAGATTTCTTTTTTTTTTGATCCATCCCCTCAGACAAGGACAACAAAAGCAAAAATAAACAAGTGGGACTACATCAAACTAAAAAGCTTTTGTACAGCAAAGGAAACCATTAACAAAATGATAAGGTAAACAACCTAATGGGAGAAGATACTTGCAAGAGATATACCCAATAAGAGGTTCATATCCAAAATATATAAGGAACTCAAACAACGCAATATTTTTAAAAAGTTAAACAATCTGATAAAAAAAATAGGCAGAGAAACTGCATAGATATTCTTCCAGAGAAGACATACAGGCAGCCAACAGATAATGTAAAGATGCTCAATATCACTAACCATCAGGAAATGCAAATCAAAACCACAATGAGATACCACCTGACACCTGTCAGGATGGCTAGGATCAAAAAGACAAGAAATAGCGAGTGTTAGTAAGGATGTGGAGAGAAGGAAACCCTTGTGCCCTGTTGGTGGGAATGCAAACTGGTGCAGCCACTGTGGAAAACAGTATGGAGGTTCGTCACAAAATCAATTATAGAAATACCATATGATCCAGCAATTCCACTTCTAGGTACTTATCCAAATCAAACAAAACACTAATTAGGAAAGACATATGCACCCTTCTGCTCATTGCAGCATTATTTACAATAGCCAAGATATAGAAGCAACGTAAATGTCCATCGATTGATGAATGGATAAAGAAGACATGGTGCATATGCAGTGGAATATAAGCCATAAAAAAGAATGAAATCTTGCCATTAGTGCTAACATGGATGGACCTAGAGCATATTATGATAAGTGAAATAAATCAGAGTAAGAAATATCATATGATTTCACTTAAATGTGGAATCTAAAAAAAAAAACAAAAACCCAAATGAACAAACAAAACAAAACAGAAACAGACTCATAGAGAACAAACTGATGGCTGACAGAGGGGAAGGGACAGAGGGGATTAAGAGGGACAAACTTCAGTTCTGTAGTAAGACACAGGCATGAAATGTACAGCACAGGGAACAGAATCAGTGATATTGTAACAACTCTATATGGTGACAGATGAATCTAGACTTATTTTGGTGACGACTTCGTAATATATACATAAATATCAAATTACTGTGTTGTATACCTGAAACTAATACAATCTTGTATGTCAATTATTCTTCAGTCTAAAAAATGGAGAATATTTGTCCCATCTACCAAATACTAATCTTCTCCACACCCCACCCCTCCAGTATCTGCTTCAATCTGTGCTTTAAGTTATCCTGGAATTCCTTTCTCTATAATCAAGAATCAAGACTTTTAAATTGATACTGTCACACTTTTAGTCCTAGACTTAACCATTTTTACTTGTGATTAAAGTAGTCTGGCTTCACTTCCTGCCTTATCTTTCCTCACCCCAGATTCCTACTACAAATCCATTTTTTACCCATCAGTCTTCTCGTTAAACACAAATATAATCACACCACTCTCTCCCTTCAAAACCTTCAAGCTGTCTACTTCCTACAGAATCGAGTCCCTCTTCAATTTTCATCTACTTCATTTTCCACCATTCTCTGACAAAACATTCTAAAAATCCAAGGACAGAGACTTTAATATTGGTCAGATATGAAGATGATTTTACCTGTCTTTAAAGAAAAAGATTTTATTTCCCATTGTAGTGACAGCATCAAAACTCAAGTTGGGGTCACAGGTGGCTGGTTCTCTACTGTCAGGATTTGATGAGGGTTGGCGCCTTTCTGGGAGACCTGAAAATACATTTCAAGAAGCATTAGGGGAAAAAAATCTCCATTTTAGCTGCTAAGGGGAAGAACCATTCTTTCTAAAACATTAATTTTCTGGATAAAAAATGCATAAAAAGCAATTTATGCTTCCTATGACATTCACAGGAAGCAGACAATAAAGATCTTTCCCCCATGTGGTTGCAATGTCATGGAGGAGAAAAATCTGATCACTTTGGTTTTCCTGTTCGAGGCAGATTATTTCTCTGTGTGCCTTCTTCAAAGACAATGGTGTGGTGTACAGAAAGACCAAACCTGAGGCCCGAGGACTCAGATTCTGCCCCCGTCACAGGCATGAACATACTAGGTCTCCTGTGCTTTTCCACAAAATGAAGGTAATATGTGTGCTACCTCCATCCCAGGGTTTTCACGGGGCTCCAGACAGAAGACAGAGATGAAAGTTTTACTCAAATGCAGATACTATGACACTATTCATGAGTGTCTTTGTAAGGCAAAATGGTAAAGAAAGTCAACTCACCGTAGAGAGACTGAATGCCACGTACATCATCAGCAGAGAGGCGAAAGGTGTTGGGGTTAACATAACTGTAAGTAGGGAACATGATGGCTTTTGGATCACTGGAATGGCTCAGACCCAAGGAATGGCCAAGCTCATGAACAGCAACGAGGAACAAGTTTGTGCCTGAGAGGAAACCAACAAGAAGGGGGAAAAGAGCAGTGAAATATGTCTGCATCCAGAGGACAATGACACCACCGAAATCTGGCAGGAGAATTGGAAAGCCTTGACTCCTCTCCTTTCCCTCTGACCCAAGGCTTTTTGATGTTGGCACTGTTGACATTGTAGGACAGGTCATTCTTTGTGGTTAGGGCTGTCCTGTGCATCACAGGTGTTTAGAAAACTCTGGGTTCAACACTCAAATTCAAGTAGCAACGCCCCTCCAGTTTTGACAACAAAAATGTCTCCACACGTCAAATATCCCAAACTATCACAATTTGATCTAACCCTGGATTTCTCCTATTTTCAACTCCCATGATGCTTTGCACAAAAGACCATCACTGGTCCTTATCTCAAAATCATGGGCTTCTGCATGTACTCTGTTTCCCACGAGATTATGCACTCTTCCAGGGTGGGACTGTGTCCTCTTCATCTCTGTATCCAAACAGCACCTCCATCACCCAACGCTGTGACAGAAATTCAGCAACCACTGAGTGAACTGTTCACTTAATTTACTGGGTCAAAATTAGGCTGAGAGTGAGCACTCTTAAGTTATAATTTTCATAAATAATTTAGCTTTTTGAAAGCACAGAATTGCACCATATTAAAACAAGGTAACATGGACAGGTAGGAAGTATGCACTGGGTTGAAAGAAGAGAATTAGGAAATACACGCTCTGCCCCATCTTTCCCATGAGCTAGCTGCTAACAGTCTCCTGCTCTGAACTTCCTCTCTCTGTAAAGATCTGTACTAAATTATTTTTCTAAAATCCTTTAGAATTCTAAAACATTCCATCAGGCTAACTAACCCAAGTCCACCATGTTGGATGAAAAGAGTATACACCCAAAATAACCTTGGATGAAATTCAGACAAATTTGCATGACCAGCTGAGGCTTTGAAGCTCAATGAGGACCTAATTCTGTATCCGTTGTCTTTTGACAATGCAGAACTCCTCTTCTCAATCAAGAATTTAATAAGCCTTGGGTCATGTGTTAGACTAAAACAAACAGCCTTTCTGGTCTATGAAAACACGCCATCTGAGGCATGCAATATCAGCCAGAGAGATGGGGTGCTCAGTAGAACCTATTCTTAAAGACTGTCTCTCCATTTACTTTCCATATGAGTCAGTCATATAATCTAGAATTTCCCCTAGAAATATTAGGAAGGCTTGTGATATGAGGGTTTGAATTTTCCAATGGGTAGTGATTCCTTCAAACAGGGGAGACTGTTTATTTTTCTCCCCCAGCTGTCTGAGAGGGATGGTGAATTACAGCCTCCTCTGTAAATACAGCGAAGGCATTGTCAAATGATCAGCTGAGCGTTCTGTAATTCCTATCCTGGAACCTCAAGAGACCATATGACCATATAACCTTGTGTTTTACTACAAGGATTTCTAAGTTTTCTATAATATAACTTCATCTTTCTGTGTCACTATAAATCTAAGAAATTGTCAACATATAATGGATCATGCAGATGACCACCCCACCCTAGGATGGCTGGTATATTATTTTTCTGTGTTTGCTTGAGTTTATGGACTGCCCTGTCAAAAACTGACTGCCTAAATCAGTTTTTACCTTTCTTTTTTTTTTTTTTTAAGATTTTTATTTATTCATCTGACAGAGAGACAGCAAGAGAAGAAACACAAGCAGGAGGAGTGGGAGAGGGAGAAGCAGGCTTCCCGCCGAGCAGGGAGCCCGATGCGGGGCTCGATGCGGGGCTCGATCCCAGGACCCTGGGAGCATGACCTGAGCCGAAGGCAGACGCTTAACGACTGAGCCACCCAGGCGCCCCAGTTTTTACCTTTCTAAACTATGGCCTTTAAGGTTCCTGAGTTCACACTAATGAACTAGATCATCTTTAGATTCTTAAAACTGATCTTTAAGATAATCTAGTCCAATATCCTCAATTTATAGAGGGTGAAATTGAGACAAAATGTTACATTTTATTTAGTGACACAATTATAATCAGAATGAGTTTTTCCATCCTACAATCATTTCTCAGAATGCAGCCTTTCAAAATTGGGACATAATTTAGAATTTGTAAAGGGTTTTTCAAGTGTGGTTTTGGTTTTTTCTTTTGTTTGTTTGTTTTTTGTTTCTTACCTTTGTAGTTTTTAGTCCAGATTTCAGCCTCATCAAAATGTGTGTCTCCCCCAATCCCGGTTCCAGGTCCGAAAGCATGGGCTATGACTCTACCTCTACCATCGAAAGGGATGTAGTCTCCATGAGCTTTGGAAAAGGAAAGAAAATTGGTCTTTCTTTATATGCTATAGGTCATGCCAACGATACAGATAAAATAAGTCCACGTTCTTTACCTCCATATGCAAAAAGTATCATAATGTCAGCCTCTCCTGAATTAATCTTTCTGAATTTCAGGGGGGTCACATCACTCCATACTTGAAAAGCCTTCTGGATGGCATAGTCAACATCTGCAGGCCGCATGTCAGGAGTGTAATTATTGATTCTTTACCAGCAAAACAAAAAAGAGAGAGAAAAATATGTGGAGACCATGTGTTAATTCTGTCTTATTGCAACACTTCATTTTTGCCTGCATCGGTGGAGAATGAATCATTTCATAAATTGATAGTCCAGATAACAAAAACCTGCATCATTAGCTACAGAAACACGTATCCTTGGACAGCTTCCTCCTTAAACAGAATCTAACTGGATTTCTTCTCATTTATGATTTATGGGTTCTTTCTGTGAAGGACTGACATTCATTGACAATTTGACCTAAACCTGGATTTCTCATATTTTCAATTCCCATAATGCTTTGCACAAAAGACCATCACTGGTCCTTATCTCAAAATCATGCGCTTCTGCATGTACTCTGTTTCCCACGAGATTATGCACTCTTCCAGGGTGGGACTGTGTCCTCTTCATCTCTGTATCCAAACAGCACCTCCATCACCCAACGCTGTGACAGAAATTCAGCAACCACTGAGTGAACTGTTCAATTAGTTTACTGGGTCAAAATTAGGCTGAGAGTGAGCACTCTAAGTTATAATTTTCATAAATAATTTAGCTTTTTGAAAGCTAAATTGCTCTCTCTCACTCTCAAATAAATAAATAAAATCTTTTGCCCCTGCTCCCGGGCCTCTGCATTTATCTATCTTGCCTGTCCTATAAAATGTTCCCTTGTCTCTTATTTATTATAGATTTAGCTTCATTCTCCTTTTATTTGCAGCCTTTCTACTATGCTCTGGGCTGACAAACAACTCCTCCTTGAGTGAAAAATCCCCCCTTCCAGAAAGAATGAATTTTAACACAGGGAGAGTGCTGACAACTGAGGGAGGCTTCTTATCTACCTCCAGACTTAGGGCTCTATCTAAATGGTTCGGGTTTCTGAAAGTCAGACCTAAGGGAAGGTAGAAAAGTCCACAGCTACAATGTTACCTGTAGGTAATTAAACGTTTCTTCCATACTGGTCTCCCTGGCATTGTCCTGAAGTGATGAACATCAGGCACTCCACATCGGGGCTTGTGCATCATGTCCAGAGTAGATGAGTCCAGTTTCCCAGTCACTTTCAGCCCCAAGAACTGCTGCATTTCCTGAATTTTATCCTCCATGAAGTCCCTATTGACTTTCATTTTTGTTGTTGGAATTCTGTCCATCACAAAACCGTAAAAGTTTTCCAGGTACCTCTGGAAAAAATACACTTAGTTAGACATTGTAGTACATGGAGGGATTTCTGATGGAGCTCTGTATGGTTGACTCAGCTGCACATTGGTGTTTCTGAACCAGGCACCAGACAATTAATTATAATGAGAAAAAAATCTTAACTCTCTGTGCTTTCAAGGTGAGTCACAAACTTTTAGCAATATTGATTGCTGGAAGGCCACTAGAAACACCTTTATGTGTCTACTTCTTTGAACTTGTTTCTATTCTTTAAAATCTATTTCAGCCTCTGGCACATCATGGCATCATGTAATCAGCAAAACCTTTATTGTCAGGATGCATAAATTATTAATTTAAGTTGGGATAATATTTTCCTGCTTAAAAACCCAAAGCTCAACACAATGGACAACTATGGCAAATGCAAAGTTAAAAGAGTCTTAGAGAATGGGGATATCATCCAAACTCATATGATTAGGGAAAAGAAAGAAATGGGGGGAAAAACCCTATTTTAAAAACATGCTCATTGAAGAAATATCTGGGATTCCAGAAAGTAAAAAGTATTCTTGAATCATCATGGCAGGCTGAGGCAGTTACATAATCAAGCCATTGCTCAAATCTCAGATCATTAAATGGCATTAAATGATTATTGTAAAATATTGAACAGAAGTTGAACTCCCAGTTATTTTGAACTAACTGTCCTTGGCCAAAGCTGTTTAGTAAAAGCTTTTTAGTAAAAGGAACAAATTCATCCACCAATTTTATAACACTGTTTCAAAACCAATAACTTTTCTACATTCATCTTTGGCAGAGAAAAATACAGTGTTTAAAGCAAATAGCCTCCTAAACCAGTTTTCAACTAGTACTTTTCAAGACAGAATTGGTCAATGCAACAAATTTTTTTTAAAGATTTTATTTATTTATTTGAGAGAGAGAACATAAGCAGGGAGGAGGGGCAGAGGGAGAGGGAGAAGCAGACCCCCCTCCGAGCAGGGAGCGTGACTTCGGGCTTGATCCCAGGACCCTGAGATCATGACCTGAGCTGAAGGCAGACACTTAACCAACTGAGCCACCCAGGTGCCCCCAATGCAACAACTTTTAGAGACAAAAATCAGGCTGGATCAATACTCTAGTGTCAATACTTACTTGGGCATATGTCACATTATTTTCAGAGTCGGTAGAGTTCGCCAGTGGAACAGTTCCAGAAGCAGTGACCTATAGGACAGTGTTAATAGGAGAGTTTTAAAACACTCCTTCAAAAACAACACCACTTTCCTACATTCCTCTTTGGCAAAGAAAAATACAGTGCTAAAAGCAAGTAGTCTCCTAAACTCGTTTTCAACTAGTACTTTTCAAGATAAAACTAGTCAATGCAATACATTTTAAAGACAGAAATCAGGCTGGGTATATACATGGGGTCAATACTTACTTGAGCAAATACCACATCATTTTCTTTAGAGCTTGCAGAGTTGGTCAGAGGAACCGTCCCCGAAGCAGTGACCTGCAGGGTCAGCACCAACAGAACAAACTTCATTCTAAACTTGTGAATGGCTCAACCCAACTTACCCGGTTCCTTCTCAGTACAAAGTTCCTCAAATGTGCCTACTTATATAGCCCTTAGGTCGTGTTCTGTGAATATGAAATCCTTCGAGTGACTCACAGTTGATATCATCCCTTGACTTACCTCAAAAACACGCAAACACAAGCACAGATCATTTTCTAGGACCAACAATGGGTCCATTAGCACCGAACTCATCACTCAGACAACTCAGGGCATAGTCCCCAAAATAAATAAGCCCTCCGAAATAATGCATTATATGAGAAACACTACACACCTAAAATGTTACAATAATTACAGATGTATGTTTAGAAAGTTCAGCGTCTGAATTTTTACTGTAATAATTTCTTTATATTTACTATAGGTGAAACAGGCTTTTTTAAGGAACAAAATTTAAAAAGTCGGATGAATGAAATCCTTTTGCTGAACTAGAAGAATCCTCTCCAGGCTGACTCTAGCTCCCTAGAGAACTGTGATATATAGAGACTTGGTGTTTAACAAGGAAAATCTGTAACATCACGACGCTTTTGATATCTGCTGTATGTGCTGTGCAGGCTTAGATCCTGCTTCTAACTCAAGCCTGATCCGGACTGCGTACCTGGGTAGAGATTCCAGAGGCCAATTCCTGTACCTGCCTAATAGGCTAGAGTGGGCAGCCCAAGGTCAACACTTCAACTGTGGAAGATAGGGAAGGTTTGCCTCTGCAATCTACCTCCCTGTCCGCCCAGCTTCCTTTTCCCTTGGCCTGGTTGCTCCGTTCACACAGGATCTGTCTGTCAGTCGGTGGAAAATGCTTGGAGACAGAAACATTTGAGAATCCAGGCATAAACAATGCAGGCAGACGTGGGAGTTTGGGGCTGCCTCCCCATTCTGTGTGGACAGGCTGGTGGTGGAGGGGTCCCAGGGTGGCGGGTTAGGATTCAGTCACTGCTGTGACCCACCTCCTGGGCCCAGGAACTGCTAGCTGCTTTCCAGGCTCTCCCCAAGGTGGGCGCTCCAGGAAAACCTGCATGAGCACTGTAGCTGACATCCTACCTACAATCAGCCCTTTTCAATCTCTGTGATTTGACCTCTAGGTTCTTCAGATATTTCGTTTGAAAACGAGGATAATGATCTTTGCCTCCTTAAGCTTTTGCGATGATGAGATGAGACCATGTATTATAAATGCAACCATGTACTGTACGTGCTCAAGAATGTTCATTTGCTTTTCTTGGCCCAAAAGGAGAGTGTCACGTGATTTGCGGTTACAACCAGGTGTGGCTCTAGGATCTGTGAAGGGGAAGACCACGTAGTATTGTAAGGTAATTCTGTCAGATACTGAATTTAAGTCAAGAACCATAAGAGAAGCATGGTCGTTTGGCTAGAGAGCTGGAGATAATGGGATTTATCAGAAAATCTGGGAGGGGCTGGTTCTCCACCATCAGAATGCTGTCTGTGAGGGTGGGCTCTGTCCGCCTTGTTCACCACTGTATTTCTGTGCCTGAAACCGCCTTGAGGTGACTAGGCCCTCGAGATATATGCATGGATGAATGTTGTTGGAGAATAGGGCCTAGAGAACATCAGCAGTTAGCTTTCTTTGTGGGAGCCTTTGTTAGACAGAAGTTGTGCTCCTAAAGCACACCAAAAGCAAGAACCGGTCTTACTCCTAGCAGAAACCAGTCTGGTTTGGGGAAGACTTGCAGGAAGTCTGGAAAGTGTAGGATGTAAGATATAAAGGCAAAAGCTGCCCAAACTACAAAGGAAGGGAAAAAAATGTCCTCCCTGGAAGGTTTCTAAAAAAACAAAAACAAAACTATACCCAAATTTTAATGGTCTCTGGTCTTGGCTTGCCAAATGCCCCACATGGGTTGAGTATGAGGGAGAAGGGCCATCGGGCAACCAAAGAACATTGCAGGGGCTATGAGCTTAGAACCTAGGTTCTGGGGGTCAAGTCAACCAGCCTGAGAATCTTAGCTCATTTTCCCATCTTTCACAATCATTAATCTCCGTAAGACTTAATCTCTCCGTTTGTGAAATTGGAATAAAAATAGCAGCTACCTCAAGAGTTGTTACCAGGATTACATTAAGTTATAGGGAAGAGTACGTAGCCTAATGCCTGACACACCTTACAGGTTTAGTGACTTGCTCTCCTTCTTCCTTTACTGCTCTCTTAGGTAAGACGTTTAGAAGAGGTTGATAATGGGGATGAGAAGGGCGATCACCTACGTGCCCAGACCTCCCTCCTGTGTTCGAAGGAGCTACAAGAAGATTATGATCCAGGCCCAGACTGGCTTCCAGGGGACACACTGATGGAAATTAGAATCAAGGGGTCCCTAGCAGTGCTCCCTGTGAAGAAGAACATGTCTATGAAGGCACAGAAAGTGGCTGAGGTCAAAGACCCTGATGACAGGGACTACTTGCTGATAAGACCTTCCTTAGTAAAAAGCAGATTCTATAGCACATTGTTTCCTTCCTGAGCCAGACACCAGGACCTTCTGAGGCATCTCCCTGATAGAATCACCTTCAACTATTTGGGGTATCATCCCTGAGGTCCCTCTAGATAGAGGCAAATGGAACATGGTCATTGGCAAGGAACAGAGAGGAGAAATGTTCCCCAAATATACAAAGAAATCCCCTATCTGACCCTTCCACCAATAGTCTGTTCATGCAGGAAGAAAATTTCAGCTAGTTAACTCCCTCCTTTTATGGATAAAGAATTGGGAGTCCAGAAAAAGGAAGTGAATTGCCTAAGGAGACATCTGGGAGGTCTCCTGACTCTGTTCTGCCTTGTTGCTACAACACGTATCATTTTGTCACACATCACTGATTTTTCTTCAGATTTCGGTCTTCCTATGGGTATCTTACTACTGTGTACACTACACCAATGACACTGTGAAACTCTCAATCTTCTCAGTGAAAGCCAGACTGTCCCCTAGGCTGTGTGGGGGACAGCAGGAGGCACGCAGTCCTGAAATGCTGTAGGTGAGTCTGGATGCCCAGGGGGCAGCCATCCTGGGCTGCTCTCTGGAGAATCACCTCTGTGCACTTCCTCCCAGCCCTGGCCTGGACAGTGCCCTGCTGCTAAGGTGGATTTGCTGCCCGAGCTCCCCAGGAATTGGCCCGGAACACCCCTGAAGTACATGTCAAGAGTCACCCTCGCCAGTTGTGTGCACTTAGGCTAATTTTTCCATGCTTCATTTTCTTTATATGTAAAATGGGGATAATATTAAGGTTTTGTAAAGAATAAATGACCCAATCCATTAAAAGCACCTACCTTCGTATGACAGGACCTCAATAAAAGTTCATTCTTTGCCTTCTCCTCTTACCTCTGTCCCTGAATGTTGATCATGCCATGGTTGGGTTAGACCAGCTAACTTTTTCCACAGAGGAGAAAAGTCAACCTCAATAACAGTGTTCAACCACAAGTGCATCTACATCCACCCAGCACAGAATCACAAACAGCCTGCAGAAGAGCGGATGTTGACAGTGGAGACCGCTCATTGAGAACCCTCCACCTTCTTCCAGAATGACCTGGAACGTGACCCAACATGGAGCTGCTAGTTAGCTGTTCATAAGGGAATGTCAGAGTAACTGATTAGAAATCTGCTGCCTTTCAAACTGAGACTCAGCCCCAAACTGTATCGCCGGGTTCACTAACCCCACGAGGGAAGCTGCAGAGTGCCGGCGAGAAAGCTGGAATGTGTCCAGTTCGGGAGTGAGGATGCTCCCACGGGGTGCAGCCCGCAGAAAGGAAGTGGAGGGAGAAAAACAGAGAATGTACAGGTCACCATGGTTTCACTCTGTGGCCTCTTTTCTTCCCCCAGCAAGTGGCTCCCCTTCAAACAATAAACTAAGACGTGATAATGCAGCAGGAAGCCGACGTCCGATGCACACATCACAAAGGAGATGCAGTGTGATAGATACACGTATGTGTTGTTAGTCAACTGTTGATTTTCCTGTTCCTGCTCTCCAACAACAAGGTCAACACATAGAGGTGGAGATAATGATGCAGATATGTCCACTCCAATTTTGATTGCACCCTGGTTTAACGAGAAGGGCCAGGCTTTGGAAAGAGACTTGGCCTCAAACCTCAGCTCTGCTACCTACAAAACTGTGTGGCTTTGGGCAAGTCGTGTAAGTTCAGCTTCCTCCTCCATAAACAACTGTTTGGAAGATTAAATAAGACGATGCACAAAATTGCTCGGCGCTCTGCCTGGCACCTTGACAGCCTGCCCATGGATGTTGGTTCTCTTCCTTTTCTAACACCTACAGCAATGTCTCCCAACACTTCATTCATTGCCCCCCAGAAACAGACATTTTAGACCTTCTCCCGTGAAGTTTTAATACCAGAGACATACTATGTACTTGTTTATATGCTCTATAGTTACCCATCCTTTATACATAAAGAATAAGATGTTTCTTGCCCCTAGTGACCAATTTTCACCCACTTGGGGGTGATACTGCCCCCATTGAGAACAGATGGCCTGTAGTACCCTGGGGCTGGGTCAGTAACTGACTAATGAGACCAGTTATGCCTGGTCCGACATGGCAGCTCACAGGGGGCTGATCCAGGGCACAGCCTCTGGAAGATGGTTGTAAAGCCAAGAGACCCGGATTCCAGACATACTATTTAGACCACAGAAGGCAAATCTGCCGAACTCTGTGTCAGTAAAAAGTAGTGGCATTCTCACAAAGGATTGACCAGCTGTATTTGTGGGTTAGATCACCTCAGAGAGAAAACAAATCAATGGATAGGAACAGAGTAGAGAGAATGCACATAGTTCTCTTCCAGAGTGAGACAAGATAATTTTTAAACCACGACATTATTTTTTCCTGTATTTCTCTCCTTTCCTTCAAGCTCCACTTAAGCAGCTAGCCAACTCTGTGGTTCTCGCCTCAACATCTGTGACGCTGAGCATACTATTCTCATTCTGGCTCCTTTCCAAGAACCTAAATCCACTGAAATGGTGATGGTTCGAGGAAAGACGGACGGGGCCTGCCGCAGAAGCAACAGGCGGCAGAAGTGAAAGAATATGCAGGCTCAGCGGATCAATACGGAGGACATGGAATGCATGCACGACTGAAGCTGAGTTTCCTACCAGCGCACTGAGATGGAAGCTCAGATTTGAGGTTAAATGTTTTAAAAATGCATCGTATCTGGCACAGCAGGACTGAGATTCCTACATGTTACATATGCAGGCTACTTAACACGGTCCTTTCTACATAGCAGCTGGGCTCTATCATCGCCAGCACCATCGGTATCATCATTGTCACTATTCATATATTTTAAGTATAATTTTCTAAATGTTTTATCTAACTTTTCCAGAAAGTGTATGCATTTTATAAATTAGCAATCATCGTGGACCTTTTTTAGCCTTCAGAGAATACAAAGGGACACTATTACAAAGCAGTCCGTAAATGGGTGTTTGATTTTAAAGGAATTGAAATAAAAACATGGAGGGGACATCGCTGGACCTAGTGCAGGCATGTGCTCACATTTCTGCAAGCAAGTAGTCCCTTTGATATGCTTGTCCTTAAATCAGGGGTGATCTAAGGCAAACTTATGAAATATTTAAATGCCTGCCCACCCCAATATTTAAATACCACTGCCATTTCCATCCAAAAAAATTAGAGCCGCCAGAAGCCTCTCTCACTCTCAGCTGCCTTTCAACAAATTTTTCTACCAGGTATTGTTTGATGATGCCTTAAAGAGCTACCAATATCATGGACATTTTCATTGCCATAGAGCACTCTAAAAGACGTAAAGAATTTCAAAATATTGACCTAAGACTCTCCACTGGAAAAAAGTGCAGTCATAACTAGTCTTTACTGGGAGACTCAGAATCAGCTTTCGAGGGAGATCATTTTTGGGTGAGAGCTCTTCCACTGGGATATGCCAGGGTCTTGACCAAAAGTAAACTGTGTGGGGCCCTGCTGGAGAATCACATGGGCCCATACAGAGGAAGAGAAGTAGGGCATCTAGGGAAGGGAAAGCACAAAGAAGGAAGCACACATATACACACACACATGTGCACCCACACACAAGGAGGGACCGAATGAAGCCACCTAGGCAGGGCTTCACGAAATTGGAAGTGGAATGCTCTCTGTGCAGGAGGGCTACCTAATGTGTCTGAGACAAATACAGATAAAGGAGACAGGCTCTTCCTTAGCACCACGAAAATTCACGAACTCAGGTTTCACATCTCAGTTTCACTATGAATAACAGGCTCTTGGGATTTCCAACCCAAGGTGCCCCTAAAAAGATCCACTCTGTGGAGACAGCAAGGAACTTCCTCCTTTCTAACACCATCAGATGATTACTAAGCCCTGCAAGGAAGCATGAATCATGCTTAGAATTCATTTTACAAATGGAAAATATCTCCTAGTGAGTGACAACAATGTCTAAACAACTGTGTTTTAGGCATAAGTCAAGAAGTTCAGAGAGCTCCCTATGTGTCAAGTTCTTGTCTGCTTCTGGAAAGACTCTGATCCTGCTTTCCATCAGTCCCAGGGCAGCTGGTCTTTCAGGGCCCATGTGCAGGGTGTTCTGCAAACACAACTCCCACGAAGCCCACACCTTTGCTTCAAGCCCTCCTCAAGCCTCTAGCAGGCTCTGTGTTTCTTGCCTCTGCATTTGGGACTGAGCCCATTGTTCTCATTCTGACTTCTATCCTGGAGCCTGATACACTGAAGGAAACTGGAATATGTCATCCCAAAATATGTCTCTTTGGCATAAAAATTATTTTTTTTTTAGATTTTATTTATTCATGGGAGACAGAGAGAGAAAGAGAGGGGCAGAGGGAGAAGCAGGCTCCCCAAGGAGCAGGGAGTCAGATGCGGGACCCGATCCCAGGACCCTGTGATCATGTCCTGAGCTGAAGGCAGATGCTTAACTATCTGAGCCACCCAGGCACCCTAAAAATTGTTTTGAGCTAAAGACAAGAACCAGCAAAGGCAGAAAAGGCTCCCCCTTTTCTGCCTAAAGACAAGATATAAATTACACTTTTATCAGCGTCAGACCAGAGGACTCTACGAACAAATCCCATTTCATTAATTTCCTCCCATATGTTTACCTTCCCTCAGTTTGCTGTCCTTGGAAGCCTAACACTGCTTTCCTTTGTCTTGTCATTTCTCTGCAAACGTATTGCTCTTTGTTGAAGATGGACTATAAACTGGAATTCTAATCCATCATTCTGAGTTACTTTTATGTTTAGTGACTTTGTTTCCTCCCAACTTCTAAGCCCCTCCTCTGGTGCCATATCTTGTTTAATCTGCCCAAATAAGGTGCATAACACAGAGACCATGATTTATGTGCTTTCTACGTCCAGTTTCTGAACATAATTAATTTAGTGGCTACTGGAATTATACAGACAGAATGAGAACTGCCACCTGAAATAAAAATAAGCAAATGTTTTTCTTCTTATAATGAAATGTAACACTTTTTCTCCAATTATATAATAACGTATGTCAGTCATAAGATATTTGAACTACAAAAGATATATGGAAAAGAGTAAGGGATCAACTTTGTGAAACATGAAGAACAGAGTATCAACTAATATTCCACGCATGAGATGACCTACACTGAGGTCACTGTTCCTCTCTGAGTCTCTTCATGCACAAATGCACATTCAACTCATTTTATAGAAATGAGTTATCATGCATGCAGTTGATATCATGGACACCTTCCTTTTTCAATACAGGGGTCTTGTTGTTCGTAAGTCCATATGTCTGACATGCATCCCCCTCTTGTCTTCTCTCTCCCACCCCATCCTGCTCTCTGGTTCTCATTAACAATCTAGATACAGTCTTCTGTATTTTTCCTTCTTGCTCATATTGTATTGTTAAAAAACAAAATCCAATCAAATAAATTTGAAGCTCTAATTGGCTTTATTAAACAATTCATGAATCAGGCAGCATCCCATCTAGCAAGTAGAGGGGAGCATTGTCGAGCTGTAGAAAAGGAAAGTTTTTTAAAGGCAGAGAAGGAGTAGAAAAAAGGAAATTATTAGCAAAGAATGCATTGTTTTAGGCAAGGTTGCTCTCCTAAGGGGAACAGGAATGGTCTATGAGCAGATTACCTCCTAGTGTTGACCAGGATATTCTGGGTTGGCTGGTCAGAGGTTACATTCCTGGGGGAGTTGAAACTGTAATTAAGTTAGATATTAAGTCTTGGTTTATTGAGTGAGGCCTTAACATAAGTGATGCCATTGTGGACCTGTGGTTTTCTTTTTAACAGTATACACACACACACACACACACTCACACTCATGTAAGGGGGAAGGAAGTTTGTCATGATTTGTTCTATGAAGTGGAATTATATTACATACATTTCTCTGATTCCTGCTTTTCTCACTAATGATCACTACGTAGAAAAACCTCCAAGTCATCCAATACAGATTCAACCTGTTCTTTAAAAATCCTAGTTTATAATCAAGAGTTTAGCTATACCACAATTTCCTTTTTCTTTAATAGTGGTAGAATCAACATGATTTTTTAAATTCACTTAACCAAAAAAATAGTACATCATTAGTTTCAGATATAGTGTTCAATAATTCATCAGTTGCGTATAACACCCAGTGCTTATCACATCATGTGCCCTTCTTAATGCCCATCACCTAGTTACCCCATCCCCCCAACCACCTCCCTTCAGTAACCCTATATTTGTTTGCTGGAGTCCAGAGTCTCTCACGGTTTGTCTCTCTCTCTGATTTCTTCCCAGTTTTCCCTCCCTTCCCCTATGGTCCTCTATGCTATTCCTTATGTTCCACATGTGAGTGAAACCATATGATAATTGTCTTTCTCTGTTTGACTTATTTCACTTAGCATAATCCCCTCCAGTCCATCCATGTCGATGCAAATGTTGGGTATTCATCCTTTCTGATGGCTGAGTAATATTCCATTGTATATATGGACCACATCTTCTTTATCCATTCATCTGTTGAAGGACATCTCAGCTCCTTCCACAGTCTGGCTATTGTGGACATTGCTGCTATGAACATTGGGGTGCAGGTGCCCCTTCTTTTCACTACATCTGTGTCTTTGGGGTAAATTCACAGTAGTGCAATTGCTGGGTTGTAGGGTAGTTCTATTTTTAACATCTTGAGGAACCTCCACACTGTTTTCCAGAGTGGCTGCACCAGCTTGCATTCCCACCAACAGTGTAAGAGGGTTCCCCTTTCTCTGCATCCTCGCCAACATCTGTTGTTATGCCACAATTTTCAAGGCTTTCCTTATTGATGGGTGTGTGCTCTGTTTCCAGCTTTCACCTCCACGACAGTGGAAGGGAATCTTAAGTTCACTCTACTGCAGCACTTTTCTTTCCTCATCTTTGCAGATTTGTTAAAGTGATTTATATTCTATTCTATACAGTTGTCTAGTGACTTTTGTAGAATGGTGGTTCAGAACATTTTGGAGATTATGAATGTCTTTAGAGATGTCAGCAAGTCATAAAACCTTCCTAGAAAAATGTACTTACATTTTAAAAAATTACTTATAATTTTAGTGCGTTTGGACCCAGTTTTAGAATTCCTGAAACTGAGAAAAGTCCTGCACAGCAAAGATGATTCTGTCACGGTCATAATCATCCCCAAGTCTCCAGACCTCTTCCTTGTGATGGTGGCCTGGAACAGATGATGGCCTCAGCACAGAACGGCCAGGCAGCTGAGAAGGGGGCACCCACACCCTCCTCTGTAGAAATGCAACGTCCTTCCCAGGCCACCAGACATACACATCCCAGCTTGTGGGAGCTTGAACGCTTCTAGCAGGTGATGGCTGCCTTCCATGCGACCTGATATAAGCGCCTATCACTTACACCTCCCTTTATTCTCGTGAACTTGCCACCTGACATTGTTCAGGTTATCTCGGCTCTCGTTTTTATAGAGAGAATGGGTGTAATGATTTTCAGCTGAAAACAATCAAGGCCCCAAAGACTCAGGAAGAAACTTTATCTTCCCCTAACTGCCTAAAAGAATTTAGAGGGCCTGCTCCAGGAGGAGAGAGAACTGCATTGTGATATGAACAGCTTACAGTGGACAGGGAGGAACCCAGCAAGGCCTATTTGTTCAAAGTCCTCTCTTTGTCCCATTGTTTCTGAGTGCCCGACAAACATGTGTTACTTAACACTTACTTGTTTTCACCTTCCTGTGAATTTCGTTCCTTCCCTTTGAAGGCCCTGCCCCTCTCCCCTGCTGCCTTTCCAGGATGACTGACTGCCTTCTTTCGAATCTCATGTCTGTGGGGTTCCCCACATGTATGAAATTAAATTTTATTTTCTCCTGTCAATCTGTCTCATGTCAATCTGATTCTTAGTCCAGTTAGACGAACCGAAATTTTTCCTCCCCCACAGATGCATGCAATCTGAATTCCCTACACTGTTTATGCTTGCCTCTTGGCTGGAGTTTTTTTTTTTTTTTTTTTTTATTCTTATGTTAATCCCCATACATCATTAATTTTAGATGAAGTATTCCATGATTCATTGTTTGTGCATAACACCCAGTGCTCCATGCAGAATGTGCCCTCCTCAATACCTACCACCAGGCTAACCCATCCTCCCACCCCCCTCCCCTCTAGAATCCTGTTTGTTTTTCAGAGTCCAT
>NC_138379.1:94211345-94230758 GCF_054177405.1 Leptonychotes weddellii | reverse complement strand
TATTCCGTTGCTTTGGGGTGGAATGTTCTGAATATGTCTGTGAAGTCCATTTGGTCCAGTGTGTCATTTAAAGTCTTTATTTCCTTGTTGATCTTTTGCTTAGACGATCTGTCCATTTCAGTGAGGGGGGTGTTAAAGTCCCCCACTGTTATTGTATTGTTGTCGATGTGTTTCTTTGCTTTTGTTATTAATTGCCTTATATAATTGGCTGCTCCCATGTTAGGGGCATAGATATTTACAATTGTTAGATCTTCTTGTTGGATAGATCCTTTAAGTAGGATATAGCGTCCTTCCTCATCTCTTATTACAGTCTTTGGTTTAAAATCTAATTTGTCTGATATAAGGATTGCCACCCCAGCTTTCTTTTGGTGTCCATTAGCATGGTAAATGGTTTTCCACCCCCCTTGTTTTGTTTTTTATTTATTTATTTGACAGAGAGAGCCAGAGAGAGCACGCACAAGCAGGGGGAGTGGCAGGCAGAGGGAGAAGCAGGTTCCCCGCTGAGCAGGGAGCCCGATGTGGGGCTCGATCCCGGGACCCTGGGATCATGACCTGAGCGAAAGGCAGACGCTTAACTGACTGAGCCACCCAGGCACCCCTTGGCTGGAGGTCTAATGGCAAAAATCAGTCCCAAACCCCAGCAAGAGCTGCTGCCTTCACTCCCCTGTCCCCACCTGCAGGACAGGAGAACAGTTGTATCATATGCTCAGGCTGATGGGTGAGAGAGCAGGAGGCTTCCTGAGCACCAGCCCATTTCTGTGGTGACAATGAACAAATGGGCTGGAGATGCTGAGGTTAGGGAATCAGACTTCCCTATATCTGTTTCCCCTTCATGCATCCCTAAAGAGATAAGAGTCCAGCCCTAGGCTGTAAGGCATTGGGGATAGACAAGGTCAGGTGTTCTACTGAGCCGAGGCTGGAACCTTACCACCCAATGACATATATGGTATCACCTTTGGAGTATCTTTTGCATTTGAGCAATACATAATTTTAAATTTCCTTACAAATTTCCTCTGTTTAAGTCGTTGATGGAATTGATCGTTACTTTATATTGACGTGAAGGGAAGGAAAAATTCTTCCTCTGACTTTCAAGCTCTTCCCTGGACTAAGAAGTGAATTTACATGAGACAAATTAACAGGAGAAACAAAACCCCAAAGTTTATTATGTGCACACAGAGTCCCTGTTATGATACTGAGACCTGAAGAAATGACCAAGGTGGGCAGGTTTTGAGACAAAGAGCCCATAAATCTGTGAGGCATTGACAGGACAAAGGAAACTTAACTTTGGGAGCTTCAGTCACTTAAGGAATTGTAAACAAACAGACTTGGGCCGGCAGAGTGAGTATACTAGCAAAAAGTCACAAGGGTTGTGGACACGGCCTTCTGGGCTCCAAATGTCCCATCTCTGGTGATAAGGATGGGTCTTTACCTCCTGGCACAAGGAGGGCACCTTTCACCTGGACATTTATCTCCTGCTTTCAGGGGGACAGAGGACAGTCTCAGTGTCCTTCCTGCCCTGGCTGGCTCTTGAGTCACTTTTATTTAAAATAATCAAGATGCCCAAGTGGCCCCTACATAAGAAACACATAAAGGAAAAATACAAGCGGCACGGGTCTATGGTGGCACAGTATTCATGGAAACTACGACCTCCTCATCCCAAGGAAATGAGCTATCAGTGGGGAACACTGAACCCGTTATGTATGATAAGGAAGCGATCCCTAAAGTCACTGTGCAAGTCCACCAATCTGCAGCCTCAGGCCAAGCAAATGTGATGTCAAGAAGGCACAGAAGAGCAGAGAGGATGAAGGCCAGGATGGGTCCCCAAGGAAGGAAGGGAGGAACCCTGGAAAGTTTTAGAGCTAATGACTGTGCAAATTCTATTGCTAGGTGAACCTTGATCAGGTTACCTCAGGCACCAAACGCGGGAGAAGGGAAAACCATTGCAAGAAAAGCAAGTTAATGTCACATGGGGAATGTCACTGGGAACTATCCCAGTTCCCCAAAAGATGACACACATAAAAATAGCCATTGATTGGATTTTAATGAGTCAACCCAGCATTCCTGTAAGCCTGGCATCAAAAAGTAACCCCAAATTCCCTGCTATACTCACATCATGGGAAAATCCACTGTTTTGATAGATCATAGTGCTGTTTTCTGACTTATTCCCCCTATTTTTCTGCAGGGAAAATCTTCACAGTGAGCAAATACTATAATTTCAGCTTTCCTTGTTGTCGTTGGCACCCCAGTAGCAGTGTCTGGCTGGGTTTCAGTAATGACAGGGATCCCTTCACATTTTCCTCGTTACTCATGAGTGCCAGTGCCTGGCTGGCTTTGGCCCCTCCTGGAGCCTCTCCAGCTTTCCCGTCTTTGGCGTATTTGTCCCAGTAGCATCTCCCTTGGACTTCACTGGACGCTCAGACCTGGGAACGTCTGGGAAAGTGTAAAAGAGGGACGTTGCTGGAGAAAGTGAGGACAGAACATTCGCGCACCAGACCAGACCCTGCACACACATCACGTTGTTCATATGCCTAATGACTGTGAGACGTCGATGGTATTCCCGTTTTGCAGAGGAGTTCCCTGAAGCTTGGAGAGTTTGAATACTCTGCCAGTGGCCAACCAGCTAGTGAAGAAGGTGGAACTGGAACGTGACGCGTCCACATTCATTGACTCCAGAGTCGGAAGCTGGGAAACTGCTCCTCACAGCCGATGCCAGGGGCCTGTCCTCAGGCAGCAACCATTCTCCTCATCAGAAACAGAGAAGGATTTTCCTCATTTGTTTTGTTCTTGGTTTTTTTGGAAGACGCTGTATCTGGAGCAATTTTGCTTTCAGATAAAATTTGTATTGCTCTATAATATACACACAGAAAAGAGTCTAAATTATAAATTTCAAATTATCGATCTCAGAGTATTTTCAGAAAGTGAACATGTGTGTAACCAGTGTTACACAAGTGGGCCATTTTATTTATTTAGTGTTTTTTTTTTCTTCAGGAGTTTCTGAAATTTTCTGTGGTTTTTCTAGCTATTGACTATTAATGGAATTTTTTATTAGAGGATGTCTCTTCAGAGGGAGACTAATTCCCAATTTTCATCATGAAGGAATGTGGCCCGTTCACATCTGGCACCAACCAAAAACTAGCCATTGCATAATGAGGGGATTTTATACCTCTGTCTGAAGCAACTGTCTTCTTTCTTCACCGGCCAAAAAGACGCTGGTTCACAACTTGTGTGGCAGCCCTGAACATATATGCCTGTGTTTGGGAATTAAAGGAATTATCTGCTCTTGGAAAATTCTGTAAAGGACTTTTTAACTTTCCTCGATTGCTCTCCCAGCCTAAATGTGCCGGCTGCCCCCGGCGGGACCACATGGTGGCCGCCCGCGCCGAAGCTAGAGGACGGGCAGCGGCGAGCTGCGGTGCTCACTGATGTGGCTGCACTCTGATGGAAACCCAGTGGTGTCCCACTGCAGGGTGAAAGCAAGGGGTTTTTATGAGGGAGAGAAAGGGGGGCAATTACATGAGTTGCAGGGGAAAAAGTGCTGTGGGTGCGAGCACGCTATGCTCCTCTGTTCCATATTGATCGACGACCGAGTCTACTGCAGAGTCCACAAGTGCTGTCCTGTGGGCAGGACGTCTGCTCTCGCGCTGCCTTCTCGACATCGCTGAGGACACTTGCTGTGCTGCACAGTCCAGAGGTTCTGGCACAGCTGACCCGAGGATGGGCCAGGCGGCTTCTCCGCCGTGGACGCTCGGACTCTACAGTGGCCTCGGCCTGTCCGCTTCCCACCAGCGCCTGGAGCAGAACAGGTGCCTGATGAATAGCTGATGAAGGAATCGATGAGTGCACAACACCTCCGTTCATCCAATCTCAAAATCTTCCATTTACTTAACAGTTTATTAACCTTTAGGTCAGCAGACAGTGTCCCTCTGCTCGGCTCCCCGCTTCCCGCCACCTCGAATCCACTTCCAGGTCCTGCCACCATGCCTCCTACTTATCCTGTGAATCTCAAGGCTTCTTTCTCTCATCCCCCCATCTGTACGCTTGTCATTTTATGCCCAGAGTTTGAACCGTCATCTAGTCTTTTAAGTCCATTCTCTATGCAAGACTCATTGTTGCCAGAAAGCTCCTACATTCTTTTTACAGAGTATCCCCGTTCTCAAAAATTAATGCAAAAACTAAAAGGGGCTACCTCAGAATCAGGGAATTACAAATGATTTTAACTTCCTTCTTGGTACATTGTTGTATTTTCCAACTTTTCGACAATAATAATTTTAATTTGAAATTCCAATGTATATTGTTTTTCTAAAAAGATAGTATTCTTTATCCATTAATTCTGTAAGTATTTACTGACTGTGTGCTAGGTATGTCTTAGGGTCTAGGGACACACTTCTTGCTCTCAAGGAGCTCACAGTGTAATGGGAGAAAAGGAGTAAACAGATCGTTGCAATCAACTGAGAGAGATGTGTCCTGGGGTAGCTGCCCCCGGGGGCCCTACAGGGATCAAGCAGTCATTGCGTAGTTTTGGAGCCAGTGAGGGACAGATATATTCTTTCCTCTGGGTCAGGAAAATCTTCGCAGAGGAAGTGTAAGGGTAGTCTTAACCCCCGTGAGAATACAGAGGGAAAGCAGGGGGTGAGGAAGGTGAAGGGGGAAGAGAATGTGCAAAGCCCAAAAGAACGGTTGGAGGAGAGGTGTGCGTGCATGTGTGTATCCATGTGCGTGCGTGCGTGGGAGTGTGCATGTATAGGCATGTGTGCATGTGTGTGAATGTGCATGCACGTGTGTTGGTAGGGGAGGATATCTCCTGACATGGGACTGGGGAGGGAAGCAGGGGCCTGGATTGCTGCAGTTCCAATACAATCCCGAGGGCACTCGTTGGACGTGGAGGATTTAAGCCGGGGCAAAACAGGGTTGAATTTTATTTATATATTTATTATTATTATGTTCAGTTAGCCAACATATAGGACATCATCAGTTTTCGATGTCGTGTTCAACAATTCATTAGTTGCGTGTTAACACCCGGTGCTCAGAAATGCCTTTCTGGCAGATTTCCTTGTCATGCAAAGTACGATACAGACATCTCCAGGATCTGGCTGCCCCCCTCCTCCGCCCTGTGACCCAGGCGGGGTAGTAAACACCCCCCGTAGATGGAAGTATCTTTGACGGTGGGTGTGGCCAGTATTATTTCCTGGAGGGAGAAGCTTTTCCACCTAGAAGAAGCCCCAAATTCCTCTTGGAGGATCACTCTATTAGCTCAAAAATTATACTCCCTCTTCGAGGCTAACTCCTTCATGTAAACCAAAGCTTTTGTCACTTTTTTGTACTTCAATGTGAAAGAATCTCAGATTCTTTTTTGGTGAGTTGATAGATCCTATTTTGCTGCTTTAATCCTCCTTTGTCCTGGCTAGAGGACAGCGGTGATGTGGGCTGGGATGGAGACTGGAGGTCTGGGATTGGAGAGGGAAGGTTGATCATAAGGCTGGAGGCCACCAAGTCAAAAGATGAGTTCCCAAACTTGCTAGTGGTATAGGGGAGCCATGGAGCTAATCTTCTGGAGCACTGGATCCTGGCTCCCAAAGTTTGGTCCCACATCAGCAGTGGCAGCCTGTCCCAGGAATTTGCTAGACATGCACGATTTTGGCTCCTTCCCCAGACCTCTTCCATGGGAACCTCCAGGGTGGAGTCCAGCAATGGTGCTCACCACCCTGGAGTTTAAAGGGGGCATCTATGAGGATTCACGTGAAAATCCGAGTCTAGTTTCTTCTCCTTCCTGCCCCTTCACGCTCCCTGGCCACAAAGATAAAACCAGATGAAAATCAGATGTTTCAGACACCTTTGAATGGCTGCATTAAAGGAGGTGCTATTTAAAAAGCCCTATTCCAAAAAAAGAAAAAGAAAAGCTACTGAGTCCCGATGATGTCCCAGCTACTTTCGAGGCACAGTAAATACGAAGATGAGCGCTGGCCCTGCCATGGAGGCCTGCCCAAGCCTGTGTATGCGCGTGCGTGTGCGTGCGTGCACGCGTGCGTGTTGGGAAGGAGAGAGGATGGAAAGTGAGGAAGACTTTTTTGGAAATGAGCAATCAGTTAGAGACTATATGTCAGATTGTGGGAAGGTGTGCCCTTGTCAAAGGACCAGCGTGGAGAAAGCTTCCCTCATCAGGGCCTGATCCTTAAGAGACAGAAGGGCATTGTGGGCCCCCAAGGAGGTCAGAGCTGGCTTTTTCTGGTGGCTTCACTGTGATGGGAAAGGGGCATCTGCCTCCTGGTTACTCTCCATCTTAGTCAAAGTGCTACATGGCATCCAACTCCATTCCCTGGGCGTCTTTCAAGGATTTCTCTAAGGGTGCTGTCCGCTTTGCTGCTTCCTGACCCTCCCACCTGCTCTAAGGAGCAGCCGGTCCTACCCAGACTTTCCTCAGGCCAGGCTAATGCCTGGCAAACCTCTTTCTCCTACTCAACATTCATCGTGCTTGTGCTGCAAACAATGAACTTGGTCCTTAGGAGGTTTCCAAAGAAGTATGAGATACCTACCCTCACATACATACGACCTGGTTAAGGACATGAGACCTGGACCAAACAACATAATAACAATAGTATAGACCACAGATGATCGATGGAAGAATCGCAGGATCCTTCAACGCCGTAGGAGGCCGGGGGCCGGCAGGCTGTGAGCGAGTCTGTGTGCTGCTCCCGTACAGCCTAAGGCTAAGAATGTTTTTCCATTTTAAGATGGCCAAAAAACTGAAAGAAAAATAATAAATCAAAAAATGTGAAAATTATATGAAATTTGAATTTCAGTGTTTATAAAGGAAGATTTATTGGAGCACACCCATATTCGTTTGGTTATATCTTGTCGACGGCCGATTTCTTGCTGCCAGGCAGAACTGAGTAATTGGGACAAAGACCACACAGCCTGCAAAGCCTAACACGCTTCCTTGTGTACAAGAAAAACAGTCCCTAAAACAGGGCGGTGAGGCCGACAGGCACGACCATCACCAACATGTCCCTCCCACTTCTCAGCTTCTCCCTTTCCCGGCCTCCCAGCACTTTCAAGAAACCTCAGGGCTCCTGGTTGGAAAACGTGGTCGCTATGGTCGTTCAGAGCAGGTAGAGATTGTCTGGGGCCGTTAGAGATCTCTAGAAAAAATGAGCATCAGGCTGGGCTTTAAACACTGGGTAACATTAAGAAAGAGTATCGAAGTATAGTTTTCAAAAAGTTAAAACCGTGACTCATAAAAGATCTATTCAATTAACTGATGAGAGAATGAGCAGGATGGTGAAACTAGTCCGAAAAATATTTGAGAAACGAAGTGCGCACAGGCATCTGAAAGAGGAATGCTAGAGTAAGTTTAGGCCAGCTACAAAACTGGGTAATACCTGTAAGACAATAAAACCACAACCGCTGGGGTTATCTTTTCTATGGGACAGAAATCACTGATATTGCTGATAGGCCAAAATTATCAATTAACATGTGGGTTCACTAAGTCTAGACTTTTAATCAATAGTGAGTAACAAGTCAAACAAAAGTGCATTCTCCTACATGATTAGATAAGCCTTGGGTGGGCCAGTCACACGGTAGTCTGACAGGACATTAAAAGGACAGGCCGTCCTCTCTTTGCCTGAGGCACAGGTTTTGTCTTTTTCTTCACAAAGGTAGAGAAGAGTATCCCTTTAAGGTTTTGTTCCCAGAAAATGTTGGGAGGTGAGAATGTACATGGGATCTGGGGCCTGTTTTGGGAGCTGGCTCCTCCTCAGGAGCTGGGCATGGGGGGAGGCTCCAGCCCTGCCTTCCTTGGCTTGGTCAGGCTTCCAACTTACGCTATGCATGTGACCTTCTCAACCAAAAGTCCCCCACCTTCTAAGGGAAATATTAAGGTTCCCTTTACCCTCTGAAAAGCCTTTAAGGATGGAATGTCCAAAAAAAACCCTAAACAACCAAAGAAATGACAACGTGAATTCATTTTTGCCCATTTGATCAATAAGATAATGGCATCTTCTTATTGTTTTTGACTTGCATTTTGCTGGCTACTAGACATCTGTAGATACACGCTTTCCTCCGCATTTCCTGCTCATATCTTTAGTTTTCATATTTCCTTTTTTTATTGAGTTACTTTCTTTCATCTTACAAATCTGTAACAGCTCTTTTATATTTACAAAGGAAATGACTCTTTATCTATTATATTCACAGCAAATATTTTCTCCAGGTTGTCATTTTGGCTCAGTTTATGGTGTCTTTTAACATTCCAAACATTTGAAGAAAAATTTCCTATGTGATAATATCTGCCCATCTTTCTCTTTGGCTTATAGATTTCCTACATTGCTTAAGTGTGTCTCCCTACTCTTAAAGAGATCAGTATAGTCTCATAAATTATCTTCTCACATCTTTCATCTTTTCTTTCTTACACATGGGTCTTTAATCGATCCCAAATTTAATTCTATACGTAGTGTGAATAGGAAGCTAGTGTTTTTCTTCTCGTGGCCAGCTGTCCCAGAACTACTTTTCAAATTCACCATCGAGTCCCCAGTAGAATTAAAATGCTACCTTTGTCCGACATCAAGTTCTCCTGTATACTTGGCTCTTCTTAACTTTCATTCTTGTTACAGATTAATTCCTAGACTCTTATTAAAATCCCCGTTTTGAATGCAGGCCAGAGTGTCTCTGGGTTCCTCGAACACATGACTGAGCTCCTCGCAGCCATCTAGACGGGTCTCTTGAGAACCAGCCGGGGTGTTCCCGGAACTCTGGGATCCGCCACACAGCCGTGCAGCTGCCGGTCACGACCAGGCCACCGTGGTTTTCCTCCGCATGTACATCCTGAAGTGGGCTCCTTCTGCAGGCTAATCCTTTCTAAGCAGAATTCAGTTAACAAGCAACGTGTTTGAAGGAAAGTAGATCCAACATCAAAATCTGGTTTGTGGCTACCACGGGCCGCTATTTCCCTGTGAAAACTGAGCCGGTTCACATTCCTTTAACACGGAGCACCTGCCATGTGACAGCTCCATTCCGACAGTAAACACAACAGACAAAACTCCTTCCGCTCAAGGGCCGAGCTGCAAGAGACGGTGACATATGTGGGGAAGAGTGCAAATCTTCGGACACAGCGCAGGTAACTTCTACCCGCCACCCACGTCAGGAGAGAGTATGTCCAGCTCCCCGGGCTCCAAATAGAACTACTCCCTCCCTCCCTCCAACTGTAACTACTATCTGATGACTATCAATAAATATTTGTTTTGCCAGTTCCTGAACTTTATACAAATAGAATCCTAATATATACTATCTTGTGTCTGACTTCCTTCCCTCATGTTGTTGAATCCAGCTGCAATGTATTCGTTGTGTGGTATCCCATATTATGAAAATGCCACCATTTTTCTATCCACTCGATATTTCATTATTTCCAGTTTGGGGATATTGGGAATAAAGTTGGTATGAACATTCTTATAAATGTGTATGGGTGATCATATTACTCATTTCATTTCTCTGAACTCAGGAATGGATTTGGCTGGTTCAATTACACATATAGTATATTTATATATATATAGTAAATTATATATATATGATACAATATTATATATTATACATATCATATGTGTGTGTATATGTGTGTGTGTTTATATATATATGGTGTCTGTTATAGGATATGGTGTCTTGGTGTCTTTCATTATTCTGAACACCAATTATTTTGTGTGTGTGAGGGTATCTGTCATCCTTTCTCTTTTGGCTTTTACATTTCCTGTGTTGTTCATTAATCTTTCTCTATATTTTTTATATAATATATAAATATATGCATACATATTTATATACTATATATATGACAAAGAATTCATATACAGAGTATATTAAAAAACTACTGGTCAATAAGAAAATGATAGATAATTCAATTTTTAAAAAGATAGGCAAAAAACTAGGACACTTCACAAAATAGAGACTACTTAAATGGTCAATACACACATGAAAACATATAATTGGGAAATGCACATTAAAATCACAGTGAAGGGGCACTTGGGTGGCTCAGTTGGTTAAGCGTCTGCCTTCGGCTCAGGTCATGATCTCGGGGTCCTGGGATTGAGTCCCGCATTGGGCTCCCTGCTCAGTGGGGTCTGCTTCTCCCTCTCCCTCTGCCGCTCCCCTTGCTTGTGTGCTCTCTCTCTCAAATAAATAAAATCTTTTAAATAAATAAATAAACAAAATCAGTCAAATACCACCACTCCAAGTTACCAGAATGGCTAAGATTAAAATGACCCAACATACTTCCCAAAGCAATCTACAGATTTAATACAATCCCTATCACAATATCAACAGCATTTTTCAGAGCTGGAACAAACAATTCTAAAAATTTATTTGGAACCACAAAAGGCCTCAGATAGCCAAAGCAATCTTGAAAAAGAAAAAAAAACTGGAGACATCACAATCCCAGATTTCACGTTATATTACAAAGTGGTAGTAATTAAAACAGTATGGTACTGGCAGAAAACAGACACGTTAAGTCAAGGGAATAGAATGAACATGGAAATAAACCCACAATTATATGATCCATTGATCTCCGACAAAGCAGGAAAGAATATACAATGAGAAAAGACAGCCCCTTCAACAAATGGTGCTGGGAAAACACGGATGAGGAAGTCAAGATTGCACAGCACAGGCAGGGACCAGAAGCTACGTCCAAGACATATGAGAACTAGAGAGGCAAGAAGAAAGAGAACGCAGGACTGCGGGCCTCAGCCTTGTAGAGGAGAGTGGACAGAGTAAGGTATGAGCAGATGAGAATCCCTCCACCCAGGCTCCGCTCTCATGTGAGCTCCCAGGTGGCCAAGGAGAGAGCTTTGAGAGCATGACAATGGCTGTAAACATGCAATTAAAGAAGCCAACATTTATTGAAAGCCTAGTTCATGTTGGGCACTGCTGGGCTCTATCAACCATGAGCAACAGAAAATGATAGATAAACAGAAATGTCCAGCTGTGGGGAGCTCACCTCACGTGTGCTGGATTATTCTTACCCCTTTCTACAGGTGGCAGTAACGAGCTCAGACTAAGACCATACAGCTCCTAACCGGCAAAGTCAAGGTTCAAAAACAGGATCTGACTCGAAGGCCGAGTTTTCTTCACTATTTTGACAGTGGACTGTCCAAGAAGGAAATTTTACTCATTTATTTGAAGAAATGTTAACAAGTCTCTACTACATATCAGACATTTGTTCAGGCACCAAGGATGCCGTGATGTATGTAGGATGCAACTTACTTTTTATTTAGAAATGGCAATCCCTGCATGATGACTTCCTCACTGTCCTGAAAAATACAGAGTCTGGCTGGAATCAATCTTGAGAAGAGAAAGAAATAAACAGTAAAAGTAAGCATAGCCCATATATCAGAAAATTTTATCCGTGCAATGCTATTTCTAAGTGGAATTTAATGGTAGATATATAAACTGTTGAGTACTGAAGGAAAGTATCTAGGAGCAGTTTAGGCCATACTGTGGGTTTAAAAAAAATTATTACATTAATTTTTTTATGAATTTATTTTTAGTCAACTTTATCGATATATAACGTACATACAGTTAGATGTATATTCTGGTGAGTTGGGGCAAATGTATACAAACCACCACCACAATGAGGATATAAACCGTCTGTGTGGTAATGTCAGCAAGATGGCAGAATGGGGATCCTTTCCTATCTAAAGACACTGATTCAATAATACATGGAACCATTCCGTTTTTGAGAAATCCAAAAACCAGTTAAGTGGCTTCTGCATCCCAGGTGAGTACAAAATTAGCCTGACCAGAGCCAGTAGCAAAATTCATGGCACAGATTCACCATTAGCAGCTCCCCCTGGATCAGGACCGTGGGTAAGGAGAAAATTCCCAGCTCCCAGGTTCTCTCTAGGGAGAAAAAGAGAAGACTGGACATTACATCCAATGTTCAGGCTTTTCAGGGAGCTGCCCGAGGAACTGGTTTCTGTCTTGTTCTACTCTAGGTGCTGACAGGAAATGGCATGAGTTGGGGGGCCACTGAGAACAAAGGGTATGGTTTGGAGCACTCGCTCACCATACTGCCTCCCTCTGGCTCAGTGCAGTGAGTGGAAGAAAAACCCCAACTCCTGGCTCCACTCTGGGGAGTATCTGATCTTCTGGCTTTTCAAGGGGCTTCCCAAGGGACTGACTTCTGTCTCACCTGTCTCAGAGAACAGATGGGACCCAGTGGCATAGACATACAGGAGCCTTGCTGCCGAGCTGTTCCTTCAGAAAACCCACGGTAGAACGGACAGAGGTTCCCTTCTTGGGAGAAAGAGAAGAGTGGAGTTTAAGTCCAACGTTCTGACTTTTCAGGGCGCTGCCCACAGGACTGGTGTTTGTCTCACCTGACACAGTGGGACTCTCTCTCTAGAAGCCTTGGCAGCGCCAGAAACAAAAAGAGCTGGCTCAAGAGCCCCTGCGTTACTGCAGACAGATGCCCAAAGAAGCAAAAGATTGCAAGCTCCTGAAAAAAGAAGCTGGCAGATGCATCTAATTCAGAATTTACATGTCCAATCCCAGAGAAGACACATCAGAGGAAAGGTCTGAGAGGTCTATAGGTTGAAACAGAAGGGTGCTAGAAACACCACCAAAGCATTTGATGGAAAGCTCACTGGTAAGGGCAAATATACAGAGACACACAGAATACTGAAACACCATAAGAGTGGTGTGTAAATCACTTCTAATGCTATTAGACGAGTTAAAAACAAAAGTGAAAAATAAGTATAAAAATATGTTCATGGATACGCAATACAGAAAGATGTAATTTGTGACATAGTAACAGAGAGTGGGGGGCAGACGTAAAAATGTAGTTTTGGTATGTATGCAGCTGAAATTAAGTTATTATCAGCTTGAAGCCGGTTTTTATAACTATAAGATGTTTTATGTCAGCCCCACGATAATCACAAAGAAAGTACCCCACGAAGATACACAAAAGAGAATGAGAATAGGATGAAAACATGCCATGCAGACGCACAAAATCAACAAACACCAAGGAAGGTGGCAGGAGAGGGACCGAAGTGCTACAGAACAGAGGAGAGCAATGACCAAGAAGACAACGGCATGTCCTTCTCTACATAATTACTGTAAATGAACATGGATGGAACTCCCCAACCCAAAGACACAGAGTGACTGAAAGGATCAAAACACAAGATCCAACTGCACACTGTCCACAAGAGACTCACTGTAGATTTAAGGACATGCAGAGGCTGAAAGCGAAGGATGGAAAAAGATAATCCAGGCAAATGACAACCAAAAGAGAGCTGAGGTGGCCATACTTGTCTCAGAAACGAAGAGACTGTAAGTAAAAAGTTGACACAGAAGACAAAGAAGGACATCCTACAATGGCAAAGACCCAACAGTTTTAAGTACATATGCACCCAACCTTGACACCTGCATATTTGAAGCAAACGCTGCCCGAAGGGACTGTGGAAAGAGACCACAACACAGGAGATTTCTATCCCCCGCCTCCAGTGATGTGAAAACTGAGTTTCCACACACAAAAGAAGGAAACTGGAAAGTTACCGTGCACTGTACGCAAAAACCAACTCAAAATGGATTAGACCTAAGTGTAAGCAAGCTCAGAGGACAAGCTTCAGAACATGGGTCTTGGCAATGATTTACTGGATCTGACACCAACAACACAGGCAACAAAAGCAAAAAAAAAAAAAAAAAAAAGACAAGTAGGATTGTATCAAACTAGCACACTTCTGCATAGCACAGGGAACAGCTAATAGAGTTACATACATACAGGCAACATAGGCAACATACGGAATGGGAGAAAATATTTTAAATCGTATGTCTGAGAAGGGGTGAATATCCAAAGTATACATAATGAACTCCAACAACTCAACAGCAATAAATAAATTAATTAATTTTAGAAACCTAATAACCCATTTGAAAATGGGAAAAGAACTTGAATAAATAGTCTCCAAAGAAGACATACAGATGGCCAACAGATACATGAGAAGATGCTCATTAATCATCAATGAGTAATCACCAGTGAAATGCAAATCAAAACGACAATAAAACATCACATCACACCTGTTAGGATCATTATTTTGAAAAAACAATGTAAGTGTTGGTGAGGATGTGAGGGTTAGAAGCCTGGTGTATCGTTGGTGAGAATATAAAATAACACAGCCACTGTGGAAAACAGTACAGACGTTCCTCGAAAAATTAAAAAATAGGACTACCTCACGATCCTGCAATGCCAATTCTGGATATTTATCCAAAAGAATTGAAAGCAGGATCATGGAGAGATATTTGTGCTCCCATGTTCATGGCAGCATTATTCACTAGAGTCAAGTGGTGGAGAATGACTAGACAAAGAAAATGTGGTATATGCATACAGTGGGATAGTATTTAGCCTCAAAAAGAAGATCCTGCCATACACAACAACATGAATGAGCCTTGAGGCCGGCATGCTATGTGAAACAAGCCAGTCACAGAAAAACAAACGCTGTGTAACTCCACTTACATGAGGCAGTGAAAATAATCAAACTCCCAGAAGCAGAACGTACCAGGGTGGTTTCCAGGGGGGAAATGCAGTTGCTGTTCAGCGGTGGGTTTCAGTCATGCAAGATGCAGAAGTTCGAGAGACCTGCCTACAACAATGTGGATACAGTTAACAGAATTGTACTGCACCCCTAAAACATTTGTTGAAAGCATAGATCGTGTGTTATATGTTTTTGCCTATAATAAAAAAAATGGGGAAAAAAATAAATTGCTCCCACTTTGGAACATTTTTGTCTTTAGAAACACTAATTACCACAGCAAAATTTTTTGTCTTTCCCTGGGGTACAGAATCTATCCATTCTATCCAGAGTATTTCAACCCCTCACTCCTGGTGTGACATACAACCCAAATCCCCGTTTTGAGACTTCACGCGACAACCAAGCATCGCTTCAAAAGTCTGGGCCATATTGACCTCCACTACACTGTGGGGAAAAAAAAGATATAAACCATCTCCATTACCTCAAAAAATTCCTTTGACCTTCTGCATTAACCCCTTTCTCCCACCCTCAGTCCCTGGGAAGCAGTGATCTGATTTTTGTCATGTGCTTTTTCGTCTTTTCTAGAAAGGCATAGAAACAAATCATGCAGCATGTAACCTTTTGTGACTGCCTCCTTTCACTTGCTATGTTTTTAAGATGTACCCCCATGTTGTCACCTGCATCAAAAGTGGTTTTTGTTTTTTTGCTGGGTAGCATTCCGATTTGTTTTGCATTTTTTCAAGAAGGTGGTTGCAATTGCACCTGCATAGTGGAGTCCCAAAGACACCTGACTCTGCTCAGCACCTGAGCACCAGAAGCTGTCCCGAGTCACCGGTGGGTTCGCAGGGAAGTCAATATCCAAAGTCAGGCAGACTTCTTTGCTGAGCGACTCTGCTTCCATGCTTCTGCGTGCTTTTCCTTGAGAGCCTGTGGCCAACTGCGTGGGTTCCCCTTTAGCCCAGCTTCTCCCCACCCAAAGTCATTTAGTGAGCTCTTGCTCCCTGGTGGAGCAGGGAATCAAAGCACGTTGTAAACCTCTCATCCAGATCACTGGTTTTCAACCCTGCCTGAGCAGGAAGAACGCTACCATTAGAATCATAAAACATGTCCACATGCCAATCCCCACCCCTGACCTTGACATTAGAAGCTCCAGGCTGGGGCTAGAGGGTAGGCATCTTAAACATGGTGACCGGTTCCAGTGAATCACCAGGGCTGAGAAGGCCCTGTTTGAAGATCTTGATTCTGAGAACTTGAACTCTCTAGTGTACAAGACTTCATCTTTTCTCATCTGTCTCTTCCTCTTTCCCTAAGACAAGACAAAAGACTTGGGGACAGTCGTCTGTGGAGAAGCCTGTGCCTTCCCCATCGGCGCTCTGCAGAATTGGCTGAAGGGAGTCCGGAACCACAACTCCGAAGGGCCCCGGGGCGCCGTCACCCAGGCCTGCTGCCTCCACTGAGCGGGAAGGCCAGCGCCGAGCGGGAGCACAGACTGAGGCCGACTTCCTGGCTTACTCTTGAGCCCGGCGCCGCACGCAGAGGTGCAGGTGCCACATCACCGTATGAAGGCCGGCCAGGTCTGTGTGCCCGCCTGCTGCACTGAAAGATGGCCAGCCTCCTCTCTGGGCCAGCTTGACCAGGGGGCTATAGAAGCTCTCTAACTAACCTTATGTATGAATTTTACAAAAACAGCCGCGAAAAGTGCCCCAAACTGTTGTGTCGTGAAAAGGAATTAATCTATGGTCTACATATAGACATGGCTTTTTTCCCCTCATGGTCTTAATTTTATGGTGACTATTACTGGCCACTGTAGAGGAAATGAAGTCATTCCCGTACACATGAGGCATTGCTGATACCAGAGCAAATTTACAGAGAAATAGCAGAACACAACTTCCTAAATAATCTGAAAAACTCTATATCTGGTATTGAAGTTTGAAGAGTTCTTATTTTTCCTTCCTCTTTTGCAGAAGACTCAGAATGATTTAATTTAGACTCTTCCACCTTTCCTTAGCTGGCATGGTTTTAGGCGGAAATGAAAAATATTGCATACGTGACTTAAAAAAATTAATGCGAGAGTAGGCCTCAGCGGGAGAGGGAAAGAGCACATACTGGGCTGGGAGCTCTGGACGCCTCTGCCCACAGCCTCTGCAGAGCCAGTGCCCAGAGAGGTTTTCTCAGCCATGCTTCTGTGGACAACTGACCCGCCATCGTGGCCGCAGGTGTATCTCACAGAGGGGTACCTCACCCAAAGCACTCACGGGCTGGCAGATGGGCTCGGGACATGCGCACAAAAGGTCTGCTTGCAGAGGGGCTCCACACTGAGCAGTGACTGGCCAACCAGGCGGGTCCTCTCTCCGAGGGCCCTTGAACACAAGCAGTTCGGTTGGTCAGTGCAGGCAAAAGGAAAATCAATTATAAGCCCATGTTGGAAGATGAGTCACTCCTTGAATAGAAAGTCAGAGGGAGTGAAGATGCCCACTTCCAAGGAGTCAATTAGCACAGGAGTCTTTCACCAGGAAGCAAGACTGTGTGCTGGGTTACCTGAAATATTATTGGGGAGCCATGGGGCAGGATCCAACTGGAGACCCAGATACTCCATGTCTAAATAGTTAGACGTTATCAATCAGATCATGCCCATGACTCCGTTCTTACTCCCAGCCAACAACCTGAAGCAGATGAGGGCTCACAGAGTGATGGGCAAAGAAGCTGAAGACTCCCACTCTCCGTGCACAGTCTCCATGCCCTCGTGTCCCCCAGCCGCCTGTAGGCATGAATGGTAGTGTGAGTCTGCTGAGCCAGGGTGGAAACTGGTTTCTGGCCAGGGCTCTGTGGCCTGACTGGCCCTGTCTGAACCTAGGATCAGGACTTGTCAGGTCAAGCGCTCAGGTGACCACCTCAGCACATCCCTTTTCTGACACAAGATTTCCAGGTAGTTGTAAGCACCTTCCCAGACTGCATGACCCCAGCAGAGAGGAGCAAAGAAGGAAGGATACCAGGGGAGCCTCATCTGCAGAGACACACACATCACAGGGGAGACTCCTCCTTGCCTGAGCCCCCCACCACTCAGAGGTACACATCAGCACGCCGCAGCCCAGCCTCTACAGACGTGGAGGGCCAGTTCACCCTGTACATTCTTCTCCCATGTGCTGTTCACTGAAGGGGCTAAGAAATTTTCAGAACACCTTCTTGGGATGCCAAATAGAAAAAATAGCTTCTCTATGTCAGGGTTTTTGATATGCAAGACTCTCTAAAGTATGGGGCCCACGTTGGGGCCTTTTCTGTCCTGCTCTAAACGTGGCACCGGTCATGTGCCCACAGACCTTCTGGCCTTCCCTCCTGCACACAGCATCCTCACCATGAGCTCCCACCATGGAGTAACCCCGGGCTGTTGTAGCCCCGTGCTTGAAAAAACCTAACTACAATGCACTAAACCATGACAAGTGAGACCAATCATTTCCCCTCTTTCCTGCTCGATGTGTGTATATATATAATATATGTGTGTATATATATAATATATATGTATATATATATAATATGTGTGTGTATAAGCATAAATACATCTAGAGCTTTCATTTCCCTGCCATGAACAGAGCTTACAGTCTTAGCAGAGAATACAGAATAGAAACAGGCAATTATAATGAACAAAGGAGGGTCATGCCCCTGACCCAGACCTAAGGTCAGGGGAAGCTCCCCGATGAAGTGACATTTAAAATGAGACTTGAGAGGAGGAGGAGCAAGATGGTGGAGGAGTAGGAGACCTAAATTTCATCTGGTCCCAGGAATTCGGCTAGATAGGGGTCAAACCATTCAGAACACCTACAAACTCAACAGGAGATCAAAGAAAAGAATAGCAACAACTCTCTGAACAGAAAAGCGACCACTTTCTGGAAGGCAGGACGTGTGGAGAAGTGAATCCGAGGCGATATTCAGAAGGACAGATGGCGGGGGAGGGGGCCTCTGTCCGCTGCTTCTGGCAAGTGATAGAGCCGCGGAGCACAAAATCGGAACTTTTAGAAGTCGGCTCCGCTGAGGGACGTCGCCCCACTGGCTAAGCGGAGGGTGGAACCCTCGCAGGACAGTGTGGTCTCAGGACCCTCGGGGTCACAGAAAGCCCGGGGATGCCTGAGTGCAGCAGAGCTCCCAGGTATCAGAGTGGGGAAGCCGGCTGCAGAGACGGAGCCGAGGCGTGGGCTCTCAGCTCGGGTTTGCCATAACCTGTGATCTGCGGCACAGTCGGGCCACTGCTCCTCCAGCAGGGACCCAACAAGCAGCAGATCCGGGGAGACTCACCTTCCTTCCTGCAGGAATCTGCTGGGTTTGGAGGATCCACATGGGGTCGTGCACCGGAGATAGAAATGCTCAGTCACAGGCCGGGTGAACACGGAGGTGAGCACGGAGTGCGGCCGGAGACCGGGGGAGACGGGAGTGATTGACTGCTTTTCTCTGGGGGCTCACTGAGTTCTCGGCTCCTCCAGGTGGAGACTGGGAGGCCGCCATTTTCACTCTCGTCCTCCAAAGCTGTACGGAAAGCTTGCAGGGAACAAAAGCTCCCGAGAGCAAACCCGAGCAGATTACTTAGCCTGGACCAGGCAAGGGCGGGGCAGTTCCGCCTCCGGCAAAGACATTTGGGAACCACGGCAACAGGCCCCTCCCCCAGAAGATCAGCAAGAACAGCCAGCCAAGACCAAGTTTACCGATCAATGAGAACGGCAGAACTCCAGTGCTAAGGGAATACAGCACATAGAATTCATGGCTTTTTTCCCATGATTCTTTAGTCTTTCAAAGTTAATTTTTTAAATTTTCTTTATTTTTTTCCTTTTCTATTTTTTTTGAATTTTTCTTTTTCCCTTTTTCAACCAACATCTTATCAATCCCTTTTTTAAAAATCTTTTTTATTTTTCATTTTTAGAGTCATATT